>NC_138775.1:190491757-190514257 GCF_965119305.1 Pelophylax lessonae
TTTATTCCAAAAAGTATGAAGATAATCTTGATAAGTAATAGCCTCACGGGGGGCCGGATTTAAAGAAACTGCAGCTTCAAACATCTATGACGTGTTTCAGTTTCGCCGCGTTCAAATCAATTAACTGGCGCTGCGGCGAATTGGCTAGTGAAACAGCAATAATGAATTCCGCCGTCAGCGGGATTCACTTACGATCGCGGCTTCGCCAATTCGCAAACTTATGTCTTCGTGCTTATAGCAGTTTCACATAGCGATGTGGGCTAGTGGATTAGTGCACACATCACACGTCTGTAATACATCTCCCTCTGCTGTAGGTTCGAGGCTTACCATCTCCACCTACTTTTTTTATTTTCTTTTTTTGTTTATATTGCTAAAATGTAACGGATTACATCATATATATTGCTAAATAATGTTACACTCAGAAGCGCTTGCAAGCTTACACCATTTTAAGTGTTTTTTTGATCTTGTCTGTGTGTCAAATCGATCTTATGATTGAAAGTACCAAAGGCAAGTGACCAAACCCCTACCCTACTTCAGGGCAAGATGAAACCTCACAATTTTACCATGGTCTTCTTCCCACATTCCATACAATGTTTAGTTCTTTAGCTATATGTGCTTTTTAGCCTTAACACACTCCTTTTTTTCCACCATACAGCTTTATTCTGCACAATAGCTAAGTGCTTTGCAACTTCACTGCAGTTAACAACGTCATGGGTTCAAATCACATCACTACACTTGGGATCTCTTTTCACTCTCATTTTTTTTAACAGTTTTTTTTAACTATCTTGAATTTGGGGGGGGGGGGGGTGTCCTACCCAAATTTCAAGCACATCAATGGAAACAACACAATTTTGATTTTATGAGTGTGGTCCTAGTTTTATCGAGATGCAATTCTTTACATATTTACCATGGTTCTTACAATTTCTTGACCAATAAACATAGGTGTCTGATATTGGACTCTCTTCATATTTCAACAACACAGACCCTCATAGTCCAACACTACATTTGCCTCACACCTCAACACAACACTGTCACATCCCTACTCTACATTACAACCCCTCACATCACCAGTACAAGCAGCATGCAAAGTGCAAAACTCCGGCCTTGGCAGCTTAATGGGCCATACACTAACAATTTGTCTAGACTTTTTCCTGTAGACTTAACCAAACCATATAATATAAGCTCAAACCTCAACACTTTCAATTTGGATGCAATCAGGCAGGCCCTTGCACTACATAGAAAATGTCAATCTGAAGGATAAAGTCTTCTCTAAATCTTACAGTGTGGATGGCCCTTTTGTCTGTAGGCACCCACACAAAACAAAAAAACACATGTTCAATTCTAAAGTCTTTATTTATTTGAGAATGACAGCAGAAGGAGGGATGCAGCAAAATAATATTGTCACTCTCCAGTCCGTGTGCCTTTACAGCGCCAGACCACGATCTTTGCTCCATGGCTACGGGATTCTGATGTCTTCCACAACTTCAGGCAGAGTTCAGAATCCATTCTGCACCTCTACCAGCTCATAGGGGACAGGCCTGGCAAGGTTGCTGGTCAGCTTCCAAGCCACTTTCGAAGTTCCAGGGTGTTCATGTTGGTCATTGGCCATGTGCCTTACCAAATATCCACTGACCACAAAAGAAGATGAGTGGAGTCCATCAAGGTGGGTTTCTACCACCTACACCCGCAAGCAGTACCACTCCTGGAAAAATAAAACAAAGGATAAGACATTTCATTATGAAAATCACATCTTAATGCCTGTTTGCTTCATTCTGAACTTCATTTAATTTCGACATCACGAGTGAAATAACACATTTTATGCCAACTTACACAAACCAGAAATCATTAATGTAAACATTTGAATACACACCTGTGACGCCAGACAGCCCATCACCACAGGCTTCCCATGGTACGTGCCATGATTCCAAGATGTTGATGTTCTGGAAAATTACAACACCATAAGATACCAAGCAGCCGTTCATGTTATCAATAACTACACAGGTGGCATAGACACAAATAAACACCTGCCAGCTCTTCTCAGCCCTTTACACTATTCACAATACCAACATGTTTATGGTTAGAGGTGCATGTTTTTGCTCAAGTAACACAATTTTACCAATGTTGACTACACGGTGCTCCGCCGCCTGGGGGCCGCCGGCTGACGGACCTCTGGCTCCCTCTCCTCCGTCAGCTCCCAAGATTCATCCCGGGCAACGCACATGTTGTGCAACACGCAGCACGCCAGGATGATCTTGGAAGCCTTTGTAGGAGAGTACAGGAGTTCACCCCCAGGCCGGGCCAAGCAGAGAAACCGGGATTTGAGAAGACCTATGGTCAACTCAATGATACTCCGGCTTCTCCGCAAGGCCCTGTTGTAATTCCTCTCTGCTGGGCCCTGGGGGTACCTGATTGGAGCCATCAGCCACGTCAGCTGCGGGTAACCAGCATCCCCTGAAAAATAAGAAAAATATACATTAGTTCTTCCTATCATGTGACTTTAGATGACTCCTCAAAATGGGAGACAATTAGGCATTTTACTGAACAACCTGCTCGTCTGTTTGCAAAAAATCATATGAAACATCTCAACTCTGTCTAACTGCCTAAATCACTAATACAAATGGGAAAAAGGACACACAAAGTGGTGGGTTTCTCTTGCAAGTTCCAACTTGGCCCCTATTTTGTTCCTATTACATTAGCCTCGGTCTTACTTCTGGAATATATCTGCAACTAGAGTGAGGAAACCAATATTGACTCACTTATGCAAAGTACTTTGGGGATATGGCAATACCATTGGAATCATTTGTAGGTTTTCTTTGGGTGGCTAGAGGACACCATTTACACATTGGTTAACCACCTTCATTGGACTCAAAGACAACTTTGCAAATCTTTCTTTTGTGAGCTGCTAAGCTGCTGATCTGGTTGTGTGTGAACAGCCTGACAACTCCTAACACATCCATTTTAGGTAGGCTTTGCTTAAATCAGGGTGTACACCGATGTAGCTTATTCCTATGTCTATGTAATCTTACAGTTTATGTTGTTAAGACAAAATACTTTACCAATAAGCCACCCTTCGGGCATTTGTCCACTTTCAAACACCTCGTACAGAGTACTGGTTCTTAACATACTGGAATCATGGCACGACCCTGGGTGACCAGTGTTGACACTCATGATGCGCTGTTTGGCGTCACACACTAATTTGACGTTCACAGAGTGGTACTGCTTGCAGTTCCGGTACTCACTTTCGTGGCTCCTTGGTGGCCTAATGGCTATGTGGGTGCCATCGATTGCCCCTAGGATTTGCGGCATGTGTGCCCGCAGGTAGAAACCCAACTTGACTTCATTCCACTCATTTTCATTCTGTGGCCAGTGGATAAAATTGGGCACTATATCCACTATGGCATTAATGACCAACATGAACACCCTTGAAACTGTGGGCTGGCTAATGCCCATGATACTTCCCGAAGTGGCTTGGAAGCTGCCACGCCCTAAAATATACAAAGTGGCCAGCAATCTGGCCATGCCGGGCACCGCATGGCCGCGCTGTGTGTCCGGGTCAATTTTGTCTGCTATGAGCTGGTAGAGGTGTAGAATAGTTCCTCGCTCGAGCCGGAACTTCCTCCTGACATCAGAATCCCGCAGCTTGTCCAAATAGATCCTTGGAGCAAAAATGCGTGGCTGGCGAGGTAAGGGCACACGGACTGGAGGTGCTGCTGCTGGAGGTGCTGCTGCTGCTGCTGCAGCTTCCCCACCTTCTGCTGCAGCTTCCCCACCTTCTGCTGCCTCCTGTGCCAGGGCCACCTCAAACAAGGCACCGATAAATGCCAGCATTGCACCATCTAATGCGTCTGGGATATCGTCCTCCATTTTGAACGCGCAAATTCGCGAATGCGCAGATATATATAGAAACGGCCGCTAATTATCACACCTGTGAGCCAGCTATAAAAGGAGCACATGGCCAATATGGCTGCTGGATGTTATAGATCGATGTTTCTTATGTGCTAGCAAGACCCTGTGACCCACAACCTACATTATCTGGAGGTAAGACAATTGTATCTCTCTCTCCCAAAAAAAAGGAAGGAGAGAATTTGTACTTATCTTGGGTGTGCTTAAGTTGTCTATGGTGAATCCCCTCCAACCCACAATAGCTTGGGAACCCCTCAAGTGTCTTTTAATCATTGGCAGTTGGCCCCATGTGCATGTGGTTTGGACATGTGTTTTCTCATGTTTGTTAAAGGTGTGCAGTCTAGATTTGGCATCTAAACCTGCCCCCTTACCTTCCCAGCTTCCAAAGACACCATTTTTGCTTTCCTGATAACTGTAATTTATTATGTGCACGTATGTAGGTCATGCGATTTCTCATGTATGTTTAATGTTTGCAGCCTCCTTTTGCCTATAAAGGATTACACCACCCCCCCCTCCACCAAGTCTGTTTGTGCCATTAGGTAAGTGTTTGGAGGGCCTTGTGTGATTTGTACCCATATGCGTTTTCTTATGTGTTTTTTTTTCCATTTCTTTGTAGCCTCTTCTGCTTTTTTTGCCACCACCACCACCACCACCGTGTTTGTGCCATTAGGTAAGTGTTTGGAGGGCCTCGTGTGATTTGTACCCATATGCGTTTTCTTATGTGTTTTTTTTTTCCATTTCTTTGCAGCCTCTTCTGCTCTTTGCCCACTACTACCACCACCACCACCACCACCACCAAGTCTGTTTGTGCCATTAGGTAAGTGTGTTCTGTAACTGTTCACTAATTATACTGTATATGAAGAGCAATCAGCAAATCCTGTTTTTTCTGTTTTCTCTTTTGTCATTTCAGATTTAGGAGTTTGGGGCTCTTTGCTGCTGCTGGACAGCCAGATTCTCTGCCCACCTCGTGCTCCCATGGCCCCACCCACTGGAAGGATGAGAAGGGGCAGGGTGGCCAGGGTGGCCAGGGTGGCCAGGGTGGCCAGGGGGGGCAGGGGGGGCAGGGGGGGCAGGGTGGGCAGATCGTCTGGCTCTGGTGTGAGGGAGGCTCCAGCTGTATCCATGAGGGAGTCCACCATCCCCATCCCGGAGGAGGAAGCTGGGGGAGGTGGTAACACACCAAGTGGACAAGCTGGCTCTTCTGACAGTAGTCCTGGAGCGGGTCCGTCCACCAGAGTCAGCTTGTCCACATTATCCCGGCTTCCCCGTTTCACCCACAATCAGTGCTGTGCCCTGGTCCACGCCTATATGGCCAGATATCAGGCGATACATGGGACCAGGGCCGCGTCTTACTCAGTAACAGAGAAGAACAGATTGTGGGATGAAATCCGGGATGCTGTAAATGCACTGGGTGAAGCACCTCGCCACCGTGACAGTGTGCGGAAGAAGGTCAACGACATCTGTGGGTCCGTTCGGAAGAAGCTAATTGCATGGGCTGCGGAGGGTCTTTATGACCGACAAGGTCGGCTGGATGAACGTGCACGAAGTTCTCTCTGGGATTATCAATTACCTTTCTTGAACATCATAGGACCTGATACCATCTTTACCAGAGAGGACTTAGATTCGGATGCTTTGCACCGAGGTAGGATATTATCTTGGATGTCAATTGTGTGAGTTGTTTGGAAAAGATTAACTACTATCCTATGTGTGACATTAATAGAATGTGATACTTGCCCTTCCAATTGTCCTTTTTTTGTTTTCCCCAACCTGCAATTTGTTCATCTGTAGCACGGATCTCAGCCCCTCCACAGCCCATGCAGCTTGGCGAACCAGACGGACTCACAGGTGTTGACATCAGTGCTGACCCTCCTCCTGGTAGGTCCAATATCATACTGTGCCAAACAATGTAGATGTGTTTTTTTTTCCAAGATAGCTCATATTGCTATGTCCTTTACAGAAGATCCGCAGCAGGGAACACACCCAGTGCAGCTAGGCCTGGAGGAAGGTGTTGGTATGTCTAGCCAAATAATGTTTTTTGGAATCTTATTAACCCCATTAACACACATGTTTTTTCTTATGAAAGAGTGTTGCCTTTTAGATGTTTACCCTGCAAAACACAGTTGACAGCATTAATGGGTGCCGTCATTAGTAGGCAGACCAAGCCTTCTTAACCTTTGGGAGGGTTTAGCAAGTGTCCTATGAGCCCAGGAAAGCACTTTTGAATGTTTGGCCTCAATGCTTCATTCATGAAGCTAGGAGGGCAATCTGGCCATAATCATTACTGACTAAGGTTATGTACTAAACATGTTTTTTTTTTTTGTTTTTAAAAGAACATCAGGCCCCTCTTGACGTTGCAGCTGGAGTTGGATCAGGAGCTGGCGACGATTCTGCATCCAGTGCTGTGGTATGTGATATAAGGGAACAAGGTGCACATGTAACATTTCAATGGTAGCATTGATTTTGGACTAGATGTGGCTTACATTGTGTGTGTTAAATTAGTGCTATGACATTCTGACGATGCACCAGCACAACAAGAGTTCTATCTTGAACATCAGGGAATTATGTTATAATTTGGTGTGCCACTAATGTTCCAAAAACATCCAGGATCTTTAAAGTCCGGCCCGTCTTTGATTTTCCAGGTCCAAATTCATGGGTATCGTTTGGTTGGGTTGTCCTCTAGCCGATTGATGGCAAGATTTTAGACAACATACGTAGATGTATAAAGTCATTGGTGTAGTAACAGATTTACCAAAAGCATAAACAACCTACCACACCAGGGTTAATTGGGAACACCTTCATGTTGAATCTTTTTTGCCTTTGTCATATTAGTCCTACCAATATAATATGTACCCGTTATCAGAAGTGTTGCTAGCTTGGATAATCTTACAATGAACAAGTACTCATTAGAAGCACATCAAACTTTTCAACGTTCTGCTTGGGGTGTTAAGTTGTCAAACTAATCTGAAATATTTAGTCATGATGTTTGATAATGATTTGGTCTATTTCTTCTGCTTTCAGGTAGCCTTAGATGCAGAGGGATTGTCACCTACCCAACTTCGTCCATCTATGCTGGATGTAGCCGAGAGGCTGCTTGATGAGTATCAGGTCCAAAATGAGTTAAGGAGGCGTACTCAGCAATCTACTGAGGCAGTACGTCTGCTCGGGCTCATACAGGAATCTGTAGCAACAATGGTACAGGTTCACCAGGATATGTTACAGGTTCAACAGGATATGCGTAACAGCTTGGTAAGTTTAGCAGACCAGCATCAACGGGATCGGCAAAGTGTTGACACTCAGGTGCTGGCCACACACCAATGCCTGTTTGGATCTGAAGATGCCCCATTGGCAGAGCCCTCCCAAACATCTCACTCACCTGCCACTGCAGGTTGTGGTAGTGGGAGGGTAATGCCAGTGTTGGCCACTTGTCAGGCAGCTGGGGATGGGACAATTCCTCCTGTAGCCACTCCTAGCACTTCACACTCCGTTCGGACTCCCACACCCCTCAATGAGCAATCCTCCTGCACAACCTCAATGCGCACTGGTTCCACAGTACCCCTTCCACCTGACTACATTCCCTCCACACCTTTATCACTTCACTCCTCCCCAGGCCGTTCTTCTTTTTTGTCACCAATGCGACATGTCGTTTGCCCCCGCACCGTGGACCACAACAACCAATCAACCACCACTCCCCACACATCTTCACAACCCTTGCACCACCAGCAGCATCAAATAGCCTTGGAGCAGCAACGATCCCATCTCATGTTAATGGCACACGTTGCCCAAATTCTTAGGCTGACCCCAGAGCAGATGAGACTATTGGCACAACATCTTCTGTCTGGGACATTTCCAAGGTTCAACACCCTGCATCATCAGCAGCCTCAGACACAAGATATGATCCTAATGGGCCACTTGACCACAACTCTACAGCTAACCCCAGACCAGATGGAACTATTGGCCCACCATTTGATGGCAGGAACCTTAACAGTGCTCACCACACTGCTTCAGGCACCACCACCAACTTAATTTTTTGTTTTTTTGTTTAATTTGGTTTAGTTTTGTTAATGATTGTTACATTGGCCAATTTGTTGGGCCATTTTTTTTTTTAATTTGAGGGTGGCACAATATGATTTATTATAGTGCTTCTTTTGGGGATGAAATAAAATTTTATGCAAAATGATTAGTTTGTGTTTGCTCTTTGGTTTTTTAGGAGTGTTGGTGGCCAAGTAATGGCCCTGGTTAATGTAGGCATTTATACACACGTGCTTCTCGATCTCCAAACATATGATTTCATGTAAATTTAGATAACTCAATGTTCACATAACGACCCAAGAAAAGGTCTCCCTTCAAATGTAGCTTCAAAACAAGTCTCAAGGCTAACATAAACCAAAGCCAACATACTAACAATTACAGACCACACCACTCGACTAAACAAATACAACACAAAAGACATTCGATGTGTACACCAAAAAGAAAACTTGGGTAATAAAATAAATTTTTTAATAACACATGTGGGTGTCTACCAACTGTAGCGTACAAAAAATATATTACAATATATAATAGAATGAACTAAATTGCCAATGTAACATTTGTGTTGCAAAGAGCAACATACTTTAATTTTATTTAGATAAACATATTTTGTGTTCCAAAATTTTTTTTGAGGTTTTCACTAAAACAAGTCTTTTTTGTAAACATTTTTGTTTTTTTCCGTTGCCAAAAACAACAAGTCTTTTTTGTAAACATTTTTGGTTTAGTTTGTTACCAAAAACAACAAGGCTTTTTTGTAAACATTTTTGGTTTAGTTTGTTACCAAAAACAACAAGGCTTTTTTGTAAACATTTTTGGTTTAGTTTGTTACCAAAAACAACAAGTCTTTTTTGTAAACATTTTTGGTTTAGTTTGTTACCAAAAACAACAAGGCTTTTTTGTAAACATTTTTGGTTTAGTTTGTTACCAAAAACAACAAGGCTTTTTTGTAAACATTTTTGGTTTTTTCCGTTGCCAAAAACAACAAGTCTTTTTTGTAAACATTTTTGGTTTAGTTTGTTACCAAAAACAACAAGGCTTTTTTGTAAAAATTTTTGGTTTAGTTTGTTACCAAAAACAACAAGGCTTTTTTGTAAACATTTTTGGTTTAGTTTGTTACCAAAAACAACAAGTCTTTTTTGTAAACATTTTTGGTTTAGTTTGTTACCAAAAACAACAAGGCTTTTTTGTAAACATTTTTGGTTTAGTTTGTTACCAAAAACAACAAGGCTTTTTTGTAAACATTTTTGGTTTTTTCCGTTGCCAAAAACAACAAGTCTTTTTTGTAAACATTTTTGGTTTAGTTTGTTACCAAAAACAACAAGTCTTTTTTGTAAACATTTTTGGTTTAGTTTGTTACCAAAAACAACAAGGCTTTTTTGTAAACATTTTTGGTTTAGTTTGTTACCAAAAACAACAAGGCTTTTTTGTAAACATTTTTGGTTTAGTTTGTTACCAAAAACAACAAGGCTTTTTTGTAAACATTTTTGGTTTAGTTTGTTACCAAAAACAACAAGGCTTTTTTGTAAACATTTTTGGTTTTTTCCGTTGCCAAAAACAACAAGTCTTTTTTGTAAACATTTTTGGTTTAGTTTGTTACCAAAAACAACAAGGCTTTTTTGTAAACATTTTTGGTTTAGTTTGTTACCAAAAACAACAAGGCTTTTTTGTAAACATTTTTGGTTTAGTTTGTTACCAAAAACAACAAGGCTTTTTTGTAAACATTTTTGGTTTAGTTTGTTACCAAAAACAACAAGTCTTTTTTGTAAACATTTTTGGTTTAGTTTGTTACCAAAAACAACAAGGCTTTTTTGTAAACATTTTTTTTTTTTTTGGTTGCCAAAAACAAGGCTTTTTTTGTTTTTTTTTGTTTTTTTGGGTCCCAAAAAAAGGGGTTTTTTAAAATTTTTATATTTTTTTTGGTTGCCAAAAACAAGGCTTTTTTTGTTTTTTTTTTGTTTTTTTGGGTCCCAAAAAAAGGGGTTTTTTAAAATTTTTATATTTTTTTTGGTTGCCAAAAACAAGGCTTTTTTGTTTTTTTTGTTTTTTTGGGTCCCAAAAAAAGGGGTTTTTTAAAATTTTTATATTTTTTTTGGTTGCCAAAAACAAGGCTTTTTTTGTTTTTTTTTTGTTTTTTTGGGTCCCAAAAAAAGGGGTTTTTTAAAATTTTTATATTTTTTTTGGTTGCCAAAAACAAGGCTTTTTTTGTTTTTTTTGTTTTTTTGGGTCCCAAAAAAAAGGGTTTTTAATTTTTTATTTTTAATTATAATTTTTTTTTTAAGGGAGAAATGTCACATTGCTGGGTACAATAACAAAACCAATGAAAAAAAACTATGATCTTTTTAACGGGGTGACATTCCGCACAAATGGCTCCTTTGGGTCTGGAGCAACCCCCGAAATGTTTTCTAAAACTAGAATTCGGTCAATACACCATGTCACATACTCCAAAAGATCCTCATATGTGAGGTGGGTGTGTCCTGGGTAGAAAAAGACATAACAATTAGTTTTAGCCAAAATGATCCAAACAACGATTGTAATTAATGTGCCTCAACAAATATGCTTAGGAGTCTATTGTTTGGCTTTTATCAACACTCTGAAGCAAATATGCTAAATTGCTGTTGTAAACCTTGAACTCAAACTTTCACAGCAAATTGGTCAAAAGGTTACATAAGATGGCTTGGAATGTTAGTAGCAGTTCCACCAAAGCTAAGTAAAAGGCTTTTCTTCATGTCAACACAAGCAATCATTTAGAAGAATGTAAGGTGTTTTGGGTTCAATTGGTCAACACGATACATGTGCACACATTTATCTCTATCACCATTGGAGTTTGTGTAGCGTTCTCTCTCCCTCTTACTGTCTATAGATTGAACCTGACACATAGTAGAGACTTACCCTTTGGAATTCGGAGGGCCAGTTCTGGCCGGAGGAGATATGTCTGCTCCCCTTTATTTTTTTCCGCCATCCCAGCTGTGTTAAGAGAAAATAAAAAATGTATCTAAAAATCGAATCACGCTAACTGTAGGTTACGCAGTCATGAAAACGCTCTAACACCCACTCATTACCCCTCCACATTTCACTGACAGTTAGATTTAGACTTTGATATGGTGGTGATGCAGATTTGTACAGTGCAAGCGTCATTCTACTGGGTGAAGCTTGTAGCGTTAAGGATACGTACTCCCTGCTTTGGTGCTGATTGTGTTTTTCGGATGTTTTTTGTGCCTCAGCCCTGCCTGTTCTAAGTGTTGGAAACATATCATTTTGGGAGGGCTGCGGAAAACTAATCAGGTTAGACTTACACTCTCTAGGTTTTTGGGGACAAGAGAAATAACAATCCTCCTTTTTACATGGCCCCTGTACACACCTCTAGGCACCTCCCTCCTGTTGTTTGACCCCACAGCAGGCAGCTTGCTATGGAGGCACATGAGATGAAGCCAAGCACCCTGTGCCTGTTCAGGCACTAGGCTGTGAGCCAGCCTTGCCCCCCTCCCTTCCAATGGTCTCAATGATTAGGAGTGACAGCATCAGGAGGCAATATTGGCATGCTGTCACCTCAGTTAAGGAGGAGGGGGAGTCTGTTCCAGACAAGTATTAGTGCAAAAATTTGGACCGTAAAAAATGGTCCCAGTAAGTCTTAGGGGGAATATGCACACCTATCACTTGGAATACTAATGCATAGAATGCATTCACATAAAGAACCTGCTGCCTTTAGAACAACTTTAAGCCTGAGCGGGGACATACACAGTTAGCATTTCTCCACTTACTAAGTAGACACATTACTGGAAAAGCACACAACTTACCATCATCAGGTTTTTTTTGGGCCCCTGAAGTGGATGGCGTGGCTGGCGTGGCTGGCTCTGGAGAAACTGCACAAAAAGAACACAAATTGTGAACTGGAATGTGTTACATTACCGAGGAAGAGTATTTATGAAAGATTGACAAACACACATTTTCAGTGTTGACTAAATCAGGACATGATTAAATTACAATGTCCACAAAAAATTTACAAGTACAAAGCACACCATTTCCAATGTAGAGAAACTAACACCAATTTAGAATAGGGTGGCTTGAGATAACTTACAAAAGATAACATGTCCTGTAAAGCTCCCCAAAACCACCTTTCAAACATGAAGGTTAAGCAAGAGTGTTTCATGAACAACCTTCCTGTCACATATAGCAAAACTACACTTGCTTAGACTCCAACTTAGATTATCCTAGATACACATCATCCTAGCACACACAATTCATGTGAGAATCTAATTTTAGGTACTTACAGACTAGTTCAGGGGAGCCTGGAGTGGGGGAGGATGGGGGAGACCCTACATGGGGGGATGGTGTCCCTTCATGGGGGGATGGCGTCGTATCTCCTAGAAACACAAAGACACAAATACAATCCTTGAACCAAAGCTATTTGATAAAGGCACACAGAAAGTAGTTGGGAAACATTGAAGGTAGTAGTTACTTTGGACTGGGTAAGCAGCGGCCCCTCTTCCCCAGTCCTCCACAACTAACATCCTCAATGTCAGCTGCTACATAACCCCAATGGCAAAATATAGATATTACAGCCCTTAGATTTCCCAGGAAAGCCACGAAAGTGAGTACCGGAACTGCAAGCAGTACCACTCTGTGAACGTCAAATTAGTGTGTGACGCCAAACAGCGCATCATGAGTGTCAACACTGGTCACCCAGGGTCGTGCCATGATTCCAGTATGTTAAGAACCAGTACTCTGTACGAGGTGTTTGAAAGTGGACAAATGCCCGAAGGGTGGCTTATTGGTAAAGTATTTTGTCTTAACAACATAAACTGTAAGATTACATAGACATAGGAATAAGCTACATCGGTGTACACCCTGATTTAAGCAAAGCCTACCTAAAATGGATGTGTTAGGAGTTGTCAGGCTGTTCACACACAACCAGATCAGCAGCTTAGCAGCTCACAAAAGAAAGATTTGCAAAGTTGTCTTTGAGTCCAATGAAGGTGGTTAACCAATGTGTAAATGGTGTCCTCTAGCCACCCAAAGAAAACCTACAAATGATTCCAATGGTATTGCCATATCCCCAAAGTACTTTGCATAAGTGAGTCAATATTGGTTTCCTCACTCTAGTTGCAGATATATTCCAGTAGGCAGACCAAGCCTTCTTAACCTTTGGGAGGGTTTAGCAAGTGTCCTATGAGCCCAGGAAAGCACTTTTGAATGTTTGGCCTCAATGCTTCATTCATGAAGCTAGGAGGGCAATCTGGCCATAATCATTACTGACTAAGGTTATGTACTAAACATGTTTTTTTTTTTTGTTTTTAAAAGAACATCAGGCCCCTCTTGACGTTGCAGCTGGAGTTGGATCAGGAGCTGGCGACGATTCTGCATCCAGTGCTGTGGTATGTGATATAAGGGAACAAGGTGCACATGTAACATTTCAATGGTAGCATTGATTTTGGACTAGATGTGGCTTACATTGTGTGTGTTAAATTAGTGCTATGACATTCTGACGATGCACCAGCACAACAAGAGTTCTATCTTGAACATCAGGGAATTATGTTATAATTTGGTGTGCCACTAATGTTCCAAAAACATCCAGGATCTTTAAAGTCCGGCCCGTCTTTGATTTTCCAGGTCCAAATTCATGGGTATCGTTTGGTTGGGTTGTCCTCTAGCCGATTGATGGCAAGATTTTAGACAACATACGTAGATGTATAAAGTCATTGGTGTAGTAACAGATTTACCAAAAGCATAAACAACCTACCACACCAGGGTTAATTGGGAACACCTTCATGTTGAATCTTTTTTGCCTTTGTCATATTAGTCCTACCAATATAATATGTACCCGTTATCAGAAGTGTTGCTAGCTTGGATAATCTTACAATGAACAAGTACTCATTAGAAGCACATCAAACTTTTCAACGTTCTGCTTGGGGTGTTAAGTTGTCAAACTAATCTGAAATATTTAGTCATGATGTTTGATAATGATTTGGTCTATTTCTTCTGCTTTCAGGTAGCCTTAGATGCAGAGGGATTGTCACCTACCCAACTTCGTCCATCTATGCTGGATGTAGCCGAGAGGCTGCTTGATGAGTATCAGGTCCAAAATGAGTTAAGGAGGCGTACTCAGCAATCTACTGAGGCAGTACGTCTGCTCGGGCTCATACAGGAATCTGTAGCAACAATGGTACAGGTTCACCAGGATATGTTACAGGTTCAACAGGATATGCGTAACAGCTTGGTAAGTTTAGCAGACCAGCATCAACGGGATCGGCAAAGTGTTGACACTCAGGTGCTGGCCACACACCAATGCCTGTTTGGATCTGAAGATGCCCCATTGGCAGAGCCCTCCCAAACATCTCACTCACCTGCCACTGCAGGTTGTGGTAGTGGGAGGGTAATGCCAGTGTTGGCCACTTGTCAGGCAGCTGGGGATGGGACAATTCCTCCTGTAGCCACTCCTAGCACTTCACACTCCGTTCGGACTCCCACACCCCTCAATGAGCAATCCTCCTGCACAACCTCAATGCGCACTGGTTCCACAGTACCCCTTCCACCTGACTACATTCCCTCCACACCTTTATCACTTCACTCCTCCCCAGGCCGTTCTTCTTTTTTGTCACCAATGCGACATGTCGTTTGCCCCCGCACCGTGGACCACAACAACCAATCAACCACCACTCCCCACACATCTTCACAACCCTTGCACCACCAGCAGCATCAAATAGCCTTGGAGCAGCAACGATCCCATCTCATGTTAATGGCACACGTTGCCCAAATTCTTAGGCTGACCCCAGAGCAGATGAGACTATTGGCACAACATCTTCTGTCTGGGACATTTCCAAGGTTCAACACCCTGCATCATCAGCAGCCTCAGACACAAGATATGATCCTAATGGGCCACTTGACCACAACTCTACAGCTAACCCCAGACCAGATGGAACTATTGGCCCACCATTTGATGGCAGGAACCTTAACAGTGCTCACCACACTGCTTCAGGCACCACCACCAACTTAATTTTTTGTTTTTTTGTTTAATTTGGTTTAGTTTTGTTAATGATTGTTACATTGGCCAATTTGTTGGGCCATTTTTTTTTTTAATTTGAGGGTGGCACAATATGATTTATTATAGTGCTTCTTTTGGGGATGAAATAAAATTTTATGCAAAATGATTAGTTTGTGTTTGCTCTTTGGTTTTTTAGGAGTGTTGGTGGCCAAGTAATGGCCCTGGTTAATGTAGGCATTTATACACACGTGCTTCTCGATCTCCAAACATATGATTTCATGTAAATTTAGATAACTCAATGTTCACATAACGACCCAAGAAAAGGTCTCCCTTCAAATGTAGCTTCAAAACAAGTCTCAAGGCTAACATAAACCAAAGCCAACATACTAACAATTACAGACCACACCACTCGACTAAACAAATACAACACAAAAGACATTCGATGTGTACACCAAAAAGAAAACTTGGGTAATAAAATAAATTTTTTAATAACACATGTGGGTGTCTACCAACTGTAGCGTACAAAAAATATATTACAATATATAATACAATGAACTAAATTGCCAATGTAACATTTGTGTTGCAAAGAGCAACATACTTTAATTTTATTTAGATAAACATATTTTGTGTTCCAAAATTTTTTTTGAGGTTTTCACTAAAACAAGTCTTTTTTGTAAACATTTTTGGTTTTTTCCGTTGCCAAAAACAACAAGTCTTTTTTGTAAACATTTTTGGTTTAGTTTGTTACCAAAAACAACAAGGCTTTTTTGTAAACATTTTTGGTTTAGTTTGTTACCAAAAACAACAAGGCTTTTTTGTAAACATTTTTGGTTTAGTTTGTTACCAAAAACAACAAGTCTTTTTTGTAAACATTTTTGGTTTAGTTTGTTACCAAAAACAACAAGGCTTTTTTGTAAACATTTTTGGTTTAGTTTGTTACCAAAAACAACAAGGCTTTTTTGTAAACATTTTTGGTTTTTTCCGTTGCCAAAAACAACAAGTCTTTTTTGTAAACATTTTTGGTTTAGTTTGTTACCAAAAACAACAAGGCTTTTTTGTAAAAATTTTTGGTTTAGTTTGTTACCAAAAACAACAAGGCTTTTTTGTAAACATTTTTGGTTTAGTTTGTTACCAAAAACAACAAGTCTTTTTTGTAAACATTTTTGGTTTAGTTTGTTACCAAAAACAACAAGGCTTTTTTGTAAACATTTTTGGTTTAGTTTGTTACCAAAAACAACAAGGCTTTTTTGTAAACATTTTTGGTTTTTTCCGTTGCCAAAAACAACAAGTCTTTTTTGTAAACATTTTTGGTTTAGTTTGTTACCAAAAACAACAAGTCTTTTTTGTAAACATTTTTGGTTTAGTTTGTTACCAAAAACAACAAGGCTTTTTTGTAAACATTTTTGGTTTAGTTTGTTACCAAAAACAACAAGGCTTTTTTGTAAACATTTTTGGTTTAGTTTGTTACCAAAAACAACAAGGCTTTTTTGTAAACATTTTTGGTTTAGTTTGTTACCAAAAACAACAAGGCTTTTTTGTAAACATTTTTGTTTTTTTCCGTTGCCAAAAACAACAAGGCTTTTTTGTAAACATTTTTGGTTTAGTTTGTTACCAAAAACAACAAGGCTTTTTTGTAAACATTTTTGGTTTAGTTTGTTACCAAAAACAACAAGTCTTTTTTGTAAACATTTTTGGTTTAGTTTGTTACCAAAAACAACAAGGCTTTTTTGTAAACATTTTTGGTTTAGTTTGTTACCAAAAACAACAAGGCTTTTTTGTAAACATTTTTGGTTTAGTTTGTTACCAAAAACAACAAGGCTTTTTTGTAAACATTTTTGGTTTTTTCCGTTGCCAAAAACAACAAGTCTTTTTTGTAAACATTTTTGGTTTAGTTTGTTACCAAAAACAACAAGGCTTTTTTGTAAACATTTTTGGTTTAGTTTGTTACCAAAAACAACAAGGCTTTTTTGTAAACATTTTTGGTTTAGTTTGTTACCAAAAACAACAAGGCTTTTTTGTAAACATTTTTGGTTTAGTTTGTTACCAAAAACAACAAGTCTTTTTTGTAAACATTTTTGGTTTAGTTTGTTACCAAAAACAACAAGGCTTTTTTGTAAACATTTTTTTTTTTTTTGGTTGCCAAAAACAAGGCTTTTTTTGTTTTTTTTTGTTTTTTTGGGTCCCAAAAAAAGGGGTTTTTTAAAATTTTTATATTTTTTTTGGTTGCCAAAAACAAGGCTTTTTTTGTTTTTTTTTGTTTTTTTGGGTCCCAAAAAAAGGGGTTTTTTAAAATTTTTATATTTTTTTTGGTTGCCAAAAACAAGGCTTTTTTGTTTTTTTTGTTTTTTTGGGTCCCAAAAAAAGGGGTTTTTTAAAATTTTTATATTTTTTTTGGTTGCCAAAAACAAGGCTTTTTTTGTTTTTTTTTTTGTTTTTTTGGGTCCCAAAAAAAGGGGTTTTTTAAAATTTTTATATTTTTTTTGGTTGCCAAAAACAAGGCTTTTTTTGTTTTTTTTGTTTTTTTGGGTCCCAAAAAAAAGGGTTTTTAATTTTTTATTTTTAATTATAATTTTTTTTTTAAGGGAGAAATGTCACATTGCTGGGTACAATAACAAAACCAATGAAAAAAAACTATGATCTTTTTAACGGGGTGACATTCCGCACAAATGGCTCCTTTGGGTCTGGAGCAACCCCCGAAATGTTTTCTAAAACTAGAATTCGGTCAATACACCATGTCACATACTCCAAAAGATCCTCATATGTGAGGTGGGTGTGTCCTGGGTAGAAAAAGACATAACAATTAGTTTTAGCCAAAATGATCCAAACAACGATTGTAATTAATGTGCCTCAACAAATATGCTTAGGAGTCTATTGTTTGGCTTTTATCAACACTCTGAAGCAAATATGCTAAATTGCTGTTGTAAACCTTGAACTCAAACTTTCACAGCAAATTGGTCAAAAGGTTACATAAGATGGCTTGGAATGTTAGTAGCAGTTCCACCAAAGCTAAGTAAAAGGCTTTTCTTCATGTCAACACAAGCAATCATTTAGAAGAATGTAAGGTGTTTTGGGTTCAATTGGTCAACACGATACATGTGCACACATTTATCTCTATCACCATTGGAGTTTGTGTAGCGTTCTCTCTCCCTCTTACTGTCTATAGATTGAACCTGACACATAGTAGAGACTTACCCTTTGGAATTCGGAGGGCCAGTTCTGGCCGGAGGAGATATGTCTGCTCCCCTTTATTTTTTTCCGCCATCCCAGCTGTGTTAAGAGAAAATAAAAAATGTATCTAAAAATCGAATCACGCTAACTGTAGGTTACGCAGTCATGAAAACGCTCTAACACCCACTCATTACCCCTCCACATTTCCCTGACAGTTAGATTTAGACTTTGATATGGTGGTGATGCAGATTTGTACAGTGCAAGCGTCATTCTACTGGGTGAAGCTTGTAGCGTTAAGGATACGTACTCCCTGCTTTGGTGCTGATTGTGTTTTTCGGATGTTTTTTGTGCCTCAGCCCTGCCTGTTCTAAGTGTTGGAAACATATCATTTTGGGAGGGCTGCGGAAAACTAATCAGGTTAGACTTACACTCTCTAGGTTTTTGGGGACAAGAGAAATAACAATCCTCCTTTTTACATGGCCCCTGTACACACCTCTAGGCACCTCCCTCCTGTTGTTTGACCCCACAGCAGGCAGCTTGCTATGGAGGCACATGAGATGAAGCCAAGCACCCTGTGCCTGTTCAGGCACTAGGCTGTGAGCCAGCCTTGCCCCCCTCCCTTCCAATGGTCTCAATGATTAGGAGTGACAGCATCAGGAGGCAATATTGGCATGCTGTCACCTCAGTTAAGGAGGAGGGGGAGTCTGTTCCAGACAAGTATTAGTGCAAAAATTTGGACCGTAAAAAATGGTCCCAGTAAGTCTTAGGGGGAATATGCACACCTATCACTTGGAATACTAATGCATAGAATGCATTCACATAAAGAACCTGCTGCCTTTAGAACAACTTGAAGCCTGAGCGGGGACATACACAGTTAGCATTTCTCCACTTACTAAGTAGACACATTACTGGAAAAGCACACAACTTACCATCATCAGGTTTTTTTTGGGCCCCTGAAGTGGATGGCGTGGCTGGCGTGGCTGGCTCTGGAGAAACTGCACAAAAAGAACACAAATTGTGAACTGGAATGTGTTACATTACCGAGGAAGAGTATTTATGAAAGATTGACAAACACACATTTTCAGTGTTGACTAAATCAGGACATGATTAAATTACAATGTCCACAAAAAATTTACAAGTACAAAGCACACCATTTCCAATGTAGAGAAACTAACACCAATTTAGAATAGGGTGGCTTGAGATAACTTACAAAAGATAACATGTCCTGTAAAGCTCCCCAAAACCACCTTTCAAACATGAAGGTTAAGCAAGAGTGTTTCATGGTAAAGCTCCCCAAAACCACCTTTCAAACATGAAGGTTAAGCAAGAGTGTTTCATGAACAACCTTCCTGTCACATATAGCAAAACTACACTTGCTTAGACTCCAACTTAGATTATCCTAGATACACATCATCCTAGCACACACAATTCATGTGAGAATCTAATTTTAGGTACTTACAGACTAGTTCAGGGGAGCCTGGAGTGGGGGAGGATGGGGGAGACCCTACATGGGGGGATGGTGTCCCTTCATGGGGGGATGGCGTCGTATCTCCTAGAAACACAAAGACACAAATACAATCCTTGAACCAAAGCTATTTGATAAAGGCACACAGAAAGTAGTTGGGAAACATTGAAGGTAGTAGTTACTTTGGACTGGGTAAGCAGCGGCCCCTCTTCCCCAGTCCTCCACAACTAACATCCTCAATGTCAGCTGCTACATAACCCCAATGGCAAAATATAGATATTACAGCCCTTAGATTTCCCAGGACACATTGAACACACAAACACATGTAGAATACTTACTTCCCATTTGAGGAGAGCCCAGGTCCTCATCCGGTTCAGACCAATTGGCCTCTTCTTGGGCAACAATGTGTTCCTGGCCCGGATCCAGGCGACTTGGCCCTGCCTGAGGCTCCTCTCTTGCTGAAGTTACATCAACCACAAAAGAAAACAAAACAAACAATCATTCCTCCAAGTTCGACCTAATACACAACACACCAGCATATCCACATTACTTACAGTGGGCCTGAGAAGGCTGAGCCTCCACATCCTGATCACTGGTTTCTAAAATAAAAGAAAAACATTATATATTATTTATGGACACAAATAGGCAGTAACCTCTCATCATGCTAGCACCATACTCAATGCCCCTACAATTCAGAACATAGAAGTGCACTTACACCAATGAGATGCATTGACCATGTTTTAAAACAGGAGGGCACCATGCAAATTAAGCGGGCGCCTAAGGCCTCCTTTCAATCCTCGGATCAAAAAGTTGCAGCAGTGTGCTGCAGTCCCTTCACTGCGTCTGCCAGGTGTCTGTTGTCCGCTGACACTTACTCCTCCTTCTCTGCCTGGGGATTGGCCGTCTGATCATGTTATCCTAAGATGTGGAGGAATCGGTAGGTGTGTACCTTCACCAGTAGGAAGTGACTGGCCGGTCAACTCACTCTGCTATCATCAGTTGTTGCTCTGGGAGGAGAGCTCCGCCCTGGACCCGGACCATACAGGTAACCAGGCCCAGACTTGATATTTTGCAGGCTGGTCATAGATTTGTTGTGTCCACTATGCAAAGGGGTTGAGTAGCCCCAGGGAAGTTGGAAGAGTCTGAAAATGGTTGGTGGAGGAGGAGGAGAAGAAGGCCCTGGGTGGCTGGGGGACAAGGAGAGGGCCCCTGGGGGTTTTCTAGAGGAGGAAAGATCCACAATGACGCCAGAGTCAATTGCCAAGGAAGAGAGTGGAGCTGAGCAAGTCCTGCCTATCTGACATGAAAGCCAAACATGGTGTAGATGGAGCCCTTTGCCCTACACAATGACAGCACCGGAGGTGGAAGGTGAGTGGTAGCGGGTATTTGACATTATAGAGCATATGGACTCTGTCCATTATTGGTAGTTTTGTTTGGAGTTGTCCTTTAGATGTTTAACTGTGTTGTTTTTGACCCGAGCTGTGAGGGACTGAGGTATGACAGCCCACTATGCTGAGACTTAGAGTGCCCTAGAATGTTGAGGACTGAGGAATCCTTAGTCACTAACAGAGGGCACTACAAGTCTTAGCATAGCAGGCAGTATTTCCTCATTCCCCTACAGAGAGCATTACAAGTCCAAGCAGGTAGCCTTCTGCAGTGGGACTTGTTGTGCCCTTGACTGTGGTGGACTGAGGAAGGGAAGTGTAAGAGGGTCTCTCTAAGCTCAGATTTATGGGGGAGTTTTGGGGACCACAGAGTTCCCTTTTACACCAGAGTCCACAGCTTCCCCCCTCAAATAATGGTTCCCAGAACTCTCATTACATCAGAGTCTTCACACTTCCCTCTTACAGTGTAGTAAGTCTGGAGACTCCGATGTAAAGGGGGCTCTGTAAAATGTGATTAGAGATTTGAAATTTCTACCATTTTTATTTTCTACTTACGATCCACAATTTTCAGCTGCTCAAATGGCTCGCTGTCTCTGAAGGCATATTGGAGTGTGGCCATCCTCCTCCTCCCCTTCTTCACCAAAAGCACAAGAGGGTGCCGGCCGTCCGCTTTGGCTAGAAGCAGAAGAAAAAAAAAAAACATAAAAAATACGAATGTACATAGTAGTATTAAAGGTTGTGAAGAGACACTTGATGGAGGTAGGAAAGGTAGGAGCGAGAGGGAGGGGGGGGGGGTGTGTTGGTATTAGTGTTGTTGCATAGCTAAACACATGTCCACCTACCCAAAAAATTGTAACCTATCTGGTCACATGTAATGTATATTTTTACTTACCGGAGATTTGCTCCACAGCCTTTATCAGGAGCCTGGGTGAGCGCCTTTTGGCATCACTCCAGGCCCGCTGCAGATCAACCATATCAGCCTGGAACTGAAATCTCCGCTGCAGCCTCATCCGGACACGACACATCATCTTGTGCTTTTGGTGAAGATGCATGTTCACCTTATCATACCCCCAGAGGAGGAGGAGCTGTGGAAAGAGCAGTGTATGTTTGAGTCCAAGTATGTCCAAAATAGTACAGTCTTCAAATAACATGCTAGGTCGTCTTTGAGATATTGTAGAACAAAGAATTCCATTTCTGGTGATACATATACATCGATGTCCAAATCTACCTCCATGACATAGGTTGCCCCACACTGGTGATTTCCTCTACATGATATAGCCATTTTCTCAATTGGCCTTTCATGACACACCCAGGGCCGCCATCAGGGGGGGACAGGCAGTCACTGTATTTACAACCTTATTGCTGTCCATTTAGCAGGGTGAAAGTAACTTTACACACATGTAGCATAGGTATCAACTTTTATCACCATGTTAAAAGGACAGCAGTATGGGTAGCATTACAGTGACTGTTATTAGTCCAGGCTCACTAAACTAGCCAATGCTTGGAAAAGCAAGCCATGCAGATTGCTTTTCAGGTCCCTTTTAACATGAGCTGTCTGATTGGGTGTGGCTGTT
>NC_138775.1:190519257-190751121 GCF_965119305.1 Pelophylax lessonae
GACCAATTCCCCAATGTAATATTTTGTGGGTTTTTTCCGATAATGTGGAGGTTCTATATAAACACTGTAGATTTGACTGCTATGATTTCTGAGTTAGCAGGAAAGGTGTATGGAATGTGATGGTGTTTACTAAGGGATCCCTTGTTGGAAGTGTGCATGTTTTTCCAATTCCGCCGGTTTTTGCCATTTTCTATGGGCGAGACAGCGGATTTCCAAGCGGTATTCAAAAAAAATTTGACCCAAAATCGCGCTGGCGAAATTTTTGGAGCCTATTTGGCGTTGCGCATGCGCACATTCGCGCGTTCGCAGCTCGAGGCTGGAGGAGCTGTTTAACCTTTCTACACTTTCGCAGATATCTCTCTTTCTAAGTCAGTTTTTGACATTTTTTAAACGCAAGTCATCTCCAAATTGACTTCCACACCTTCCACAGTGATTTGGGATTTTTGGGGGTACAGGGGAAAATTTGGCTAAACTTTAGTCGAGCTTTTAGCTGGCGTGGTTTTAAGTCGCGCTCTGACCATATTGCATCTTAATGAATCTCACACTAGGCGCTATTTTCCGCCCGCCGTTCTTTGAATGCCAATTTCAGACTTAAATAATCGCCGGTTCGCAAAATCCCGCCGAAACGCCAATTCGCCGTACTATGAATTAGGCCCTGTGTGTCAGTTACCCTCCCTACCCATTTAAAATATATCACTGTTGGTACGTCTAGACTGAATAGCTATGTGCACTGCAGACACTGTGCGAATATTGCTTATGTAAATCATAGGGGATTATTCCCTTTGTTGAAAATCAGTGTTGCAGTACACATAGGCCCCGGTGCTAACAGCATCTCTAGCAGTATAGTTGGCCACTTAGAACACTCCTGGAACTCCTTGGTGATCCAGATGGTCAATGATCAATTTGATGCAAATCCTGGGACAATTGACCACTAGTCCAAGTCCTCCTTAACATCAACTTTCCATGGAGGGGACTCTTCCTATGTCCTTAAGTGCTGTGGCTGTGTTCAACTTGCCTCTGTAGTCTTAATGGTTTCCTCTTGTTTAGGTATAGAGCGAGCTGTCTTACCTTGTCCAAACGATTCTGTCCTCCCCTACACAAACACTTATCTGCACATGCCTTCCACAAGAGTAAGGGGAAGTAAAAACTCAAAGATTTATGACTAGTGTTGAGCGAACACGGACTGTATTATTCGTGTTCGTACCGAATAATTGGATTTTTGTTACCCGAACACGGACACGGACACTTTACTGTATGTTCGGGTAAAAAATCCGTGTTCGGTCGTTTTATTTCCGGGTTTTGCATGTTTTGGCGCTCTTTTCATGGCGGGCTTTCAACAGCCAATCAACAATCGTTTAACTGGTGTGCCTTAAGCTATCCCAGCCATGCCTGCAAATGTATGAGTAGCTGTGATTGGCCGTCTGAAGCATGTGACCAAGTCTTTATAAGTTCGAGGCAGCCGCAGCGGCGTCATTCTGCTGCTTAGCTCAGGGACAGAGCACACATACGTGCTGGCTGCTGATTAGGGAAAGACAGGCAGGGAAAACGAATTGGTGTCCGGATAGAATTTAGGGTCAGGTCGGAGTGTTTAGGCAAGGCGAGTTGTAGGCATTTTAGGGATAGAGTCTGCTGAATTATAGGGTCAGTTTGTTCTACAAACTACAATCGATATTGCTGTGTGGTGTGGGATAGGAGATAGGCAGGTGTCAGTGATCCACATCCATTTTTCTGTGTGTGGGCTGCAGTGAACACAATCTTTTTGGGGTGCAGTGAACACAATCCTTTTGGGGTGCAGTGAACAAAATCTTTGTGGGGTACAGTGAACACAATCTTTGTGGGGTGCAGTGAAGACAATCCTTGTGGGGTGCAGTGAAGACAATCCTTGTGGGGTACAGTGAACACAATCTTTGTGGGGTGCAGTGAAGACAATCCTTTTGGGATGCAGTGAACACAATCTTTGTGGGGTGCAGTGAACAAAATCTTTGTGGGGTACAGTGAACACAATCTTTGTGGGGTACAGTGAACAAAATCTTTGTGGGGTACAGTGAACACAATCTTTGTGGGGTGCAGTGAAGACAATCCTTGTGGGGTGCAGTGAAGACAATCCTTGTGGGGTGCAGTGAACAAAATCTTTGGGGGGTACAGTGAACACAATCTTTGTGGGGTACAGTGAACACAATCTTTGTGGGGTGCAGTGAAGACAATCCTTGTGGGGTGCAGTGAAGACAATCCTTGTGGGGTGCAGTGAACAAAATCTTTGGGGGGTACAGTGAACACAATCTTTGTGGGGTACAGTGAACACAATCTTTGTGGGGTGCAGTGAAGACAATCCTTTTGGGGTGCAGTGAACACAATCTTTGTGGGGTACAGTGAACACAATCTTTGTGGGGTGCAGTGAAGACAATCCTTGTGGGGTGCAGTGAAGACAATCCTTGTGGGGTACAGTGAACACAATCTTTGTGGGGTGCAGTGAAGACAATCCTTTTGGGGTGCACTGAACACAATCTTTGTGGGGTGCAGTGAACAAAATCTTTGTGGGGTACAGTGAACACAATCTTTGTGGGGTACAGTGAACACAATCTTTGTGGGGTGCAGTGAAGACAATCCTTGTGGGGTACAGTGAACACAATCTTTGTGGGGTGCAGTGAAGACAATCCTTTTGGGGGGCAGTGAACACAATCTTTGTGGGGTACAGTGAACACAATCTTTGTGGGGTGCAGTGAAGACAATCCTTGTGGGGTGCACTGAACAAAATCTTTGGGAGGTACAGTGAGCACAATCTTTGTGGGGTACAGTGAACACAATCTTTGTGGGGTGCAGTGAAGACAATCCTTTTGAGGTGCAGTGAACACAATCTTTGTGGGGTACAGTGAACACAATCTTTGTGGGGTGCAGTGAAGACAATCCTTGTGGGGTGCAGTGAAGACAATCCTTGTGGGGTGCAGTGAACAAAATCTTTGTGGGGTACAGTGAACACAATCTTTGTGGGGTGCAGTGAACAAAATCTTTGGGGGGTACAGTGAACACAATCTTTGTGGATTACAGTGAACACAATCTTTGTGGGGTGCAGTGAAGACAATCCTTTTGGGGTGCAGTGAACACAATCTTTGTGGGGTACAGTGAACACAATCTCATACTTCTGAAGATTTGTGGGTGCTGCCTGTTTCATCCTCCTCCTCCTCATCCATCCTTTTAGGGGTACAAACAATAGTAATTGGGGCCTAGTGTGCTTCTGTACGTGTGAAAAACATGCACTTTTTTTTGATCATATTTCCTATTCCGCTATTCAATAAAAACCTTTGGGGATCAATTAAATTGCGGAATAGTCTGTGTCGGTACGTGTGAGATCCACCTTTCCAAGTTTTTGGGGTTCATCTCATACTTCTGAAGCTTTGAGGGTGCTGCCTGTTCCATACTCCTCCTCCTCCTCCTCCATCCTTTTAGGTGTACAAACAATAGTAATTGGGGCCTAGTGTGCTTCTGTACGTGTGAGATACATACACTTTTTTTGATCATATTTCCTATTCCGCTATTCAATAAAAACCTTTGGGGATCAATTAAATTGCGGAATAGTCTGTGTCGGTACGTGTGAGATCCACCTTTCCAAGTTTTTGGGGTTCATCTCATACTTCTGAAGCTTTGAGGGTGCTGCCTGTTCCATACTCCTCCTCCTCCTCATCCATCCTTTTAGGTGTACAAACAATAGTAATTGGGGCCTAGTGTGCTTCTGTACGTGTGAGATACATACACTTTTTTTGATCATATTTCCTATTCCGCTATTCAATAAAAACCTTTGGGGATCAATTAAATTGCGGAATAGTCTGTGTCGGTACGTGTGAGATCCACCTTTCCAAGTTTTTGGGGTTCATCTCATACTTCTGAAGCTTTGAGGGTGCTGCCTGTTCCATACTCCTCCTCCTCCATCCTTGTAGGTGTACAAACAATAGTAATTGGGGCCTAGTGTGCTTCTGTACGTGTGAGATACATACACTTTTTTTGATCATATTTCCTATTCCGCTATTCAATAAAAACTTTTGGGGATCAATTAAATTGCGGAATAGTCTGTGTCGGTACGTGTGAGATCCACCTTTCCAAGTTTTTGGGGTTCATCTCATACTTCTGAAGCTTTGAGGGTGCTGCCTGTTCCATACTCCTCCTCCTCCTCCTCCATCCTTTTAGGTGTACAAACAATAGTAATTGGGGCCTAGTGTGCTTCTGTACGTGTGAGATACATACACTTTTTTTGATCATATTTCCTATTCCGCTATTCAATAAAAACCTTTGGGGATCAATTAAATTGCGGAATAGTCTGTGTCGGTACGTGTGAGATCCACCTTTCCAAGTTTTTGGGGTTCATCTCATACTTCTGAAGCTTTGAGGGTGCTGCCTGTTCCATACTCCTCCTCCTCCTCATCCATCCTTTTAGGTGTACAAACAATAGTAATTGGGGCCTAGTGTGCTTCTGTACGTGTGAGATACATACACTTTTTTTGATCATATTTCCTATTCCGCTATTCAATAAAAACCTTTGGGGATCAATTAAATTGCGGAATAGTCTCTGTCGGTACGTATGAGATCCACCTTTCCAAGTTTTTGGGGTTCATCTCATACTTCTGAAGCTTTGAGGGTGCTGCCTGTTCCATACTCCTCCTCCTCCTCCTCCATCCTTTTAGGTGTACAAACAATAGTAATTGGGGCCTAGTGTGCTTCTGTACGTGTGAGATACATACACTTTTTTTGATCATATTTCCTATTCCGCTATTCAATAAAAACCTTTGGGGATCAATTAAATTGCGGAATAGTCTGTGTCGGTACGTGTGAGATCCACCTTTCCAAGTTTTTGGGGTTCATCTCATACTTCTGAAGCTTTGAGGGTGCTGCCTGTTCCATACTCCTCCTCCTCCATCCTTTTAGGTGTACAAACAATAGTAATTGGGGCCTAGTGTGCTTCTGTACGTGTGAGATACATACACTTTTTTTGATCATATTTCCTATTCCGCTATTCAATAAAAACCTTTGGGGATCAATTAAATTGCGGAATAGTCTCTGTCGGTACGTGTGAGATCCACCTTTCCAAGTTTTTGGGGTTCATCTCATACTTCTGAAGCTTTGAGGGTGCTGCCTGTTCCATACTCCTCCTCCTCCTCCTCCATCCTTTTAGGTGTACAAACAATAGTAATTGGGGCCTAGTGTGCTTCTGTACGTGTGAGATACATACACTTTTTTTGATCATATTTCCTATTCCGCTATTCAATAAAAACCTTTGGGGATCAATTAAATTGCGGAATAGTCTGTGTCGGTACGTGTGAGATCCACCTTTCCAAGTTTTTGGGGTTCATCTCATACTTCTGAAGCTTTGAGGGTGCTGCCTGTTCCATACTCCTCCTCCTCCTCCTCCATCCTTTTAGGTGTACAAACAATAGTAATTGGGGCCTAGTGTGCTTCTGTACGTGTGAGATACATACACTTTTTTTGATCATATTTCCTATTCCGCTATTCAATAAAAACCTTTGGGGATCAATTAAATTGCGGAATAGTCTGTGTCGGTACGTGTGAGATCCACCTTTCCAAGTTTTTGAGGTTCATCTCATACTTCTGAATATTTGAGGGTGCTGCCTGTTCCATACTCCTCCTCCTCCTCATCCATCCTTTTAGGTGTACAAACAATAGTAATTGGGGCCTAGTGTGCTTCTGTACGTGTGAGATACATACACTTTTTTTGATCATATTTCCCATTCCGCTATTCAATAAAAACCTTTGGGGATCAATTAAATTGCGGAATAGTCTGTGTCGGTACGTGTGAGATCCACCTTTCCAAGTTTTTGAGGTTCATCTCATACTTCTGAAGATTTGAGGGTGCTGCCTGTTCCATACTCCTCTTCCTCATCCTCCCTTTAGGGTAGGAAAAAATTTAATCGGGCCTAGTCTGTGTTTGTACGTGTGAGATACACAGTTTTTTATCCTATTCCGCTATTCAATACACACCCTTTTGGTGTAAAAAACATTAAATTGCGGCATAGTTTGCATATTTGACTGTGAGATACACCCGTGCGATACTGTTGTTCTTTTGTTCTGCTATTCAATAAAGACCTTTCTAGGGCAAGATCTTAAATTTCAGAAATATGAGGAGAGCGTCAAATAGGGGCCGTGGCCGGGGTCGTGGTGCTGCTGCTAGAGCTCCTGTTGCAAGGAGAGGACGTGGTCGATCTGTGCCAGCTACACGCACAAGTGAAACACCTTCCTCAAGTGTGAGTAGGCGACAGAACCTGCAGCAGTATTTGGTAGGGCATCATACGCCTCTAGAATTGATGAGGCCAGAACACAGAGAGGCGATAGTAGATTGGTTTGCTGCTGACAGTGCCTCCAGTTCCTTCACATTGTCTCCCACCCAGTCTACTGCAGAAAGGTCAGAGTTGGCACCTGCAGCCAATGTCCAACCGTCTTTCACCTCACCCCCTTGCAAATCAGGCAAGCAGTCTGAGCCCCAAGCCATACAGCAGTCTCTTATTCTTTTTGAGGACTCTGTCAGCAGGGTTTCCCAGGGCCATCCACCTAGCCCTGCCCCAGAAGTGGAAGAGATTGAGTGCAGCGATGCCCAACCACTTATTTCTCAAGATGAGTACATGGAAGGACCATCACAGCACGTCTCCGATGATGACGAAACGCAGGTGCCAACTGCTGCGGCGTTCAGCATTGTGGAGACTGACAGGGAGGGCAGGGGTGAAGACTGGGTGGAAGATGATGTGGAGGACGATGAGGTCCTCGACCCCACATGGAATGAAGGTCATGCAGGTGACCTGAGTATTTTGGAGGAAGAGGCGGTGGTCGCACAGAGCCACCAGCACAGCAGAAGAGGGAGCAGGGTGCAGAAGCGGAGCGGCCGTGCCCTAGACACTACGCCTGCTACTGCCCAACGCAGCAAGAGAACGAGCGCACCAAAGTCAGCTCAAAAGAGTTCTCTAGCGTGGAAGTTCTTTAGAAAATGCGCTGATGACAGGACACGAGTGGTTTGCACCCTGTGCAATCAGAGCCTGAAGCGAGGCATAAACCTTCTCAACCTGAGCACAACCTGCATGATCAGGCATCTAAGTGCAAAGCACGAGCTGCAGTGGAGTACACACCTTCAAAACCAAGAAACGTCTCTGGCTCATCCTGCTTCCTCTTCTGCTGCAGTCTCGGCCGCTCCAGCCACCTCTGTAGTCATACCGGCACCTGCCACCCCGCAAACAGACGATCTGTCAGCAACACCACCACCTGGGTCACCAACAACCATCTCCACAATGTCCCATGGAAGTGTTCAGCTTTCCATCTCCCAAACACTTGAGAGGAAGAGGAAGTACCCCCCTACCCACCCGCGATCCCTGGCCCTGAATGCCAGCATTTCACAATTATTGGCCTTTGAAATGCTGTCATTCCGTCTGGTGGAGACGCCCAGTTTTAAAAAGCTTATGTCGGTGGCTGTCCCACAGTACGTCGTGCCCAGCCGCCACTACTTTTCCAGGCAAGCCATCCCTTCCCTGCACAACCAAGTGGGGGAAAAAATCAGGTGTGCACTGTGCAACGCCATCTGTGCCAAGGTCCACCTAACTACCGATACGTGGACCAGTAAGCACGGTCAGGGGAGTTATATCTCCCTAACGGCACACTGGGTAAATGCAGTGGCGGATGGGCCTGAGGCGGATAGCAATTTGGCGCATGTCCTTCCACCACCGAGGATTGCAGGGCGCTTCAGTTTGCCTCCTGTTCCTAACTCATCCTACTCCGCTACCTCATCCTCTACCGTCTCCTCATCCGGACAGCGTAATACCTTCACCACCAACTTCAGCACGGCCAGGGCTAAACGACAGCAGGCAGTTTTACAACTTGCCTGTTTGGGGGACAAACCACACACCGCGCAGGAGTTGTGGAGGAGCATGGAACAGCAGACAAATGAGTGGTTGCTGCCAGCGAGCCTCAAGCCCGGCCTGGTGGTGTGCGATAATGGGCGAAATCTCATAGCAGCTCTGGGCCTAGCCGGTTTGACGCACATCCCTTGCCTGGCGCATGTGCTGAATTTGGTGGTGCAGAGGTTCCTTAACCTCCCTGGCGGTATGATTATGTCAGGAATTACATACCAAAAGCGGTACAATTCTTTTCATGGAAATTTGGCGTTATGTATTATAGGCCTACAATTCTTAGTAATTACTGACTTAAACGTGACCAAAACAAGAGTCTAGTAGACATCCCAGATGTGATAAATTTGAAACACAAACGCATGAATTATAATCGAATCAATAATATTATTTTATTATTTAATATATAATATATATAATAAATTTATTTTATTGATTAGATTATAATTCATGTATTATATATTATATATAGATATATGTGTGTGTGCATATATATATATATATATATATATATATATATATATATATATATATATATGCATATATATATATATATACCGGTGTGTATATATATATATATATATATATATATATATATATATGCGCATATATATATATATATATACATGCATATAAATAAATAAATATATATATATATATATATATATATATATATATATATATATATGCATATATATATATAATATAAAATGTGTTTTGTGTTTTGTGCAACGTTTTTGTTTTTTTTTTTTGAATCTCCCTCCCTAGTTCCGCTCCCATGCAGCATTGCTGCTGCAGGGAACGGAACTAGGAAGTGATCAGAGCGACGGAGACCGACGGAGGAGCGGCGGGACTCTCGGCTGGCGGTCACAGCAATGAGAGATCATCGCTGGATCGCCAGGATAAGGTAAGAGAACACCGCTGCGCTCTCTGCAATCCACCCCGAGCGTGACTCGGGGTTACCGCTCCTGATATGAAAAACCAACCCCGAGTCACGCTCGGGATCACCGCTAAGGAGGTTAAAAACTACCCCGATATGTCAGAGCTGCTGCAGAAAGTGCGGGCCGTCTGTGCGCACTTTCGGCGTTCTCACCCTGCTGCTGCTCGCCTGGCAGCGCTGCAGCGTAACTTCGGCCTTCCCGCTCACCGCCTCATATGTGACGTGCCCACAAGGTGGAACTCCACCTTGCACATGCTGCAAAGACTGTGCGAGCAGCAGCAGGCCATAGTGGAGTTTCAGCTGCAGCACGCACGCGTGAGTCGCTCTGCGGAACAGCACCACTTCACCACCAATAACTGGGCCTCCATGCGAGACCTGTGTGCCTTGTTACGCTGTTTTGAGTACTCCACCAACATGGCCAGTGGCAATGACGCCGTTCTCAGCTTAACTATCCCACTTCTATGCCTCCTTGAAAAAACAATTCGGGCGATGATGGAAGAGGATGTGGCACAGGATGAGGAGGAGGAGGAGGAGGATGAAGAGGTAACATTTCAAAGGCTTTCAGGGCAGTCATTCACAAGGGGCTCCGAGGGTGGGTTCCTGCACACACAAATGCCAGGGACACAATTGTCCAGCAGGGGCACAGTTCTGGAGGATGGGGAGGAGGAGGAGCTGGAGGAGGAGCTGGAGGAGGAGATGGAACCATGTTCACAGCAGGGTGGCACCCAGGCCAGCTCATGGCCATCACTGGTGCGTGGCTGGGGGGATACAGAGGACACGGACGATACACCTCCCACAGAGGACAGCCTTTGGTCGCCTCTGGGCAGCCTGGCACACATGAGCGATTACATGCTGCAGTGTCTCCACAACGACCGCCGAGTTGCCCACATTCTAACTTGTGCTGATTACTGGGTGGCCACGCTGCTGGATCCCCGTTACAAGGACAACGTACCGTCCTTAATTCACTCACTGGAGCGCGATCGCAAGATGCGCGAGTACAAGCGCACGCTGGTAGATGCGATGCTGCTGGCATTCCCATCTGACAGCGGGGCCACAGTGGAAGCACAAGGCAGAGGAGGAGGAGGAGGAGGAGGAGGAGGTCGCCAACGCAACCAGGGCACCGCCAGCACCTCAGAAGGCAGGGTTAGCATGGCCGAAATGTGGAAAAGCTTTGTCAGCACGCCACAACAAACAGCAGCACCAGCAGCTAAGATGGAACGTCTTAGCAGGAGGCAGCATTTTACCAACATGGTGGAGCAGTATGTGTGCACACGCCTACATGTAGTGAATGAGGGGTCTGCCCCCTTCAACTTCTGGGTCTCCAAATTGGGCACATGGCCTGAGCTTGCCCTTTACGCCTTGGAGGTGCTGGCGTGCCCTGCAGCCAGTGTATTATCTGAACGGGTATTTAGCACGGCTGGGGGCGTTATAACAGACAAGCGCAGCCGCCTGTCCAGAGACAATGTGGACAAGCTCACGTTCATTAAAATGAACCAGGCATGGATCCCACGGGACTTTTCCGTACCTTGTGCAGAATAGCAATGGATACCGACCTTACCCACCCATTGTTCCATTTTTGCTCTTTCTCACTCTTTTGGGGTGTACCCTCATTTAAAATTTGTGAAAAGAAGCAGTGTTGGCTACCTCGTCCTCCTCCTCAGGGCCAGATTAACGTAGGGGCTATTGGAGCTGCAGCTCCAGGCCCCTACCTTTTATATAGGCCCCGGGTTGGCCATATTCACTGTGACCGCTCTTCTGTCACTTGTAAACACAGAAGTCTGGCTTCTATGCTCGCTTCCCCAGGCAGCACCCTCAGAACCTCCCCACACAGCGCGAAGGCCTGACAAGGAGGGACAGTTGCCGATGCATGGATGTGTTTATGGGCTTCAGAGACAGCATCCCATGTTGAATTAGGCATGCATGGCTGCACCCTTCCTCCTCTGGGTGCATGCCAAGGCACGGCCCTTAAGGCCCTTCAAAATCCTCAGCACCAAGACCATGATGCTCTTAATCCGGCCCTGGTCCTCCTCCACCGCCGCTTCCACCTACACCGCCCATAGGTGTGCGCAGCCTATTGCATTAGGGTGTGCACCCCAAAGTTGAAATACACATGCATGTGTTTGCCTACATGTACATGGCCCCAATACATTACTCTCCCTGCTGGCAAAGAGAAATAGAGCAGAGCAGGTCCGAGGGAGATCTTTCCCATCTCCTCACTGGCAAACAGAGCGATAATGCTATGTGCCCTAGGTGATTAGGGTGTGCCCAGGTACACCCGGCACACCCTGTGCGCACGCCTATGACACCGCCACATCCACCACCACCTCCCTCCTACTCCATATGGGCCTCGTCCTTCAGAGATGAAGAACATTGTTTTATTTTTCTGTTTTTTTTTTGTTGTTTTAAGTTATTTCCCTATCCACATTTGTTTGCAGAGCACTTGCCATGCTCTTAACTACGTTTTGCTGCCATTTGCAGCACTCTAGCCCTTTCCAATGGTGTTTTAGAGCCATTTTAGTGCCTTAAAGTTCGGGTCCCCATTGACTTCAATGGGGTTTGGTGTCCGGGAAAAGTTCGGTAAAAGTCCGGGACACGGACCCGGACTTTTTTTTAAAGTTCAGCCGAACCCGTCGAACACGGACATCTAGGTGTCCGCTCAACCCTATTTATGACATAGTTCCAAGTATTGATTTTTTTCAGACTCTTAAAGCGGTTGTAAACCCAAAGAACAAAAAAAAAAAAACCTGCAAGACAAAGGCATAATGAGCTAGTATGCATCGCATACTAGCCCATTATGTGTAACTTACCTTAGAACGAAGCCCTGACACGGACCCCCGGACTTCGCTGCGGGCGCTGCCATGATCCCTCGCCGTCTCTTCCGGGTTCGGCGGCTCCGGCGCGGTGATTGGCTGGAAGAGACGGCTCCGGCACGATGATTGGCCGGAGCCGCGATGACGTCACTCCCGTGCATGCGCGTGGGAGTGATTTTCCGGCAAGCTCCCGGCAAATAGATTGAAGGTCCCCCCGGACCTTCAGAGCGCATGCGCCGCTCGCGCGAGCGGCTGCATGCACTGTAAATATCTCCTAAACCATGCCTGTTTAGGAGATATTATTTGTACCTACAGGTAAGCCTTATTATAGGCTTACCTGCAGGTAAAAGTGTCAAAAAGCGGGATACTACCGCTTTAATCTGGTTTAGCCTTGTGTGAAATATGTGCTCCTTCTGCTGTGCTCTAAAATTAAAAAAAAAAAAAAAACAGTGCTAAATTCCCCTCTATAAACACAGCATTATTTACCAGAATACTCACCAAATTTAAAGAAAACCAGTAGCACCCACATTATAAAGTGCATAGCCTTGCACCAGTTTGTAGAAGATTTGTTCTTTCATACTATTTAACACTGATTACTGTATTAGTGTCACTGGTCCCCAAAAAGTGTCAAAAATGTCAGTTAGGGGTCCGATCTGTCCGCCCCAATGTCGCAGTACCGCTACAAATCGCAGATCGCCGCCATTACTAATAAAAAAATAAATAAATCAAAAGTCAAAAAATCTATCCCGTAGTTTGCAAACGCTATAACTTTTGCGCAAACCAATTAAAATATGCTTTTTGGGATTTTTTTTAACCAAAAATATGTAACAGAATACAAATTGGCCTAAATTTCTAAATAAAAATAAATTTTTAATATTTTTTTTATTGTGAATGTTTTATAGCAGAAAGTAAAAAATATGGCGTTTTTTTTTTTTCAAAATTGTTGCTATTTTTTTGTTTATAGCGCAAAATCTAAAAACTGCAGAGGTGATCAAATACCACCAATAGAAAGCTCTATTTGTGGGGGAAAAAATACATTAATCTTGTTTGGGTACAGCGTCACACGACCGCGCCATTTTCCGTTAAAATAAGGCAGTGCCGAATCGCAAAAAATGTCCCTGTCATTAAGGGGGCAAATCCTTCGGGGGCTGAAGTGGTTAATTTAGTAAATATTATTTGAAAAGAATGTATGTATTTTTATCATATATATTATAAATTACTGTAAAATGTTTCAAATAATGTAGGGGTTTTCCGCTCAAGTTGTAACTGACTAATTCTAACCGAGGTATTCCTATGAACATATAACTTACATGACGTTTCCAGGATGAGCTGTAGCCTCAGATGTATCACAATGCACTCTCATATATTAAATATCAGTGAAAGTGATTTATAATGAGATTCCCTGAACCCTTGGGACCATCTGTCAAATGAATAACAATAGACACAGTGACCATAATTACCTTGTAACTTACTTTCTTGTCTGAGTAACAACCAGCTGAGGTCATTTTATAGTGGAAGTAGTAGATAATTTGAAGTTCCACTTGAACTTCAAGTTCCTTGGACATTGTCGGTGTATACAGAGCATGGACTCAGGAAATGTGTATAGCAGCTGCATAGTATAATGTACAGTAGTGAGTTTAAAGCAGCAATGATGTCATTGTGTAACTGGCTGCATATTTGTGCTGCATTACAACTTACATTGAATGACAAACAGCTGGATAAAGGATTCTTTACTCCTTGTAATTGTCTTTCCATTACTACAGATCTGGATATAGAGAAGACTCATCAAGAAAGTTAGTTGCAATGGCTCAGAATGTGTTAGGTCAGAGTTCTTCTTGGAACTTTAGATATGATGTGCGGGAAAAAATATGCAGAATACAAAGAGTTTTTTTCCGTTAAAGGGGGGGTCAGCCTTAGGTACCCAAAAGAGACTAATTAGGCTGTGCTCTCCATGGCAAATTGTGATATACAGTGGTAGGTAGCATATGCCACAGTCCAATAACTGTGCCACAAGCTAACTGACGAGAGTCTAACTCTAACTGACATGTACTAACCTCAGCATAATCATTTTTAAAAAATTAAACTCCTCCATTATATATATATATTTTTTTTTTTTTTTGCACACACTACTTAGCAGCCAGCATTTTTTGGACAACATAAAGAGTGCATGGGTCAGGAGTATAAACTGTCACATGCCACCAACATTACAAATAATAATGCACATAAGTGACCGTAAATGTTGTAAAATTTCAAGTCCATGTAAAGCAGCCTTTTATGAGTGTGCAATCAAATCTCTTCACTCAGATTCATCATCTCTTTAACCTATGAGCAACTGTGCTATAGCCAAAAGATGGCTACCGCGCAATCGTCCATTTCTGGGAGGACATGGATGTCCTCCCAGAACCACGCCCCCGGCACCTGCTACAGCACACATCTGGCATCCTTCAGACACAGCTGATCATACATTGGGGTAAGGGGCCAATCACAGCAGGTCACAATGTAAGCTCTCTTGACAATTATTAGCTTTCCTTTCTTCAAGCGCTGTCTCAGTGTGAGGAGAGCCAGTAACAGTGACAGGGGACATTTACACTGATAATCAGAATACTGACCATCAGTGTCCTAATTGTCAGTGCAGCCCCCAACAGCGCCAATCAGGGCCCATCAGTGCCGCCTATCAGTGCCTCCTATCAGTGCCTCCTATCAGTGCCTCCTCCTCATCAGTGCCTTTTATCAGTGCCCATCAGTGTTGCATGTCAGTGCAGGCTCATCAATGCTTCCTCATCAGTGCTGCCTCATCAGTGCCCATCAGTGTAGCCTATCACGCTCATCAGTGAAAGAGAAAAATTACTTATTTGCACAATTTTAAAACCGAATCTAAAAAAAAGATGCTTTTGGTCTTTTTTCGTTTGTTTAGCAAAAAATAATAAACCTAATGGAGGTTAAATACCACCAAAAGAAAGCTCTAATTGTCCTACTAAAATGATAAAAATTGCATGGCCGCTCAATTGTCATTTAAAGTGTGACAGCGCTGAAAGCTGAAAATGTGCCTGGGCAGGAAGGGGGTAAAAGTGGCCTGTAGGCAAGTGGTTAAACAAAATAACATTTCCTTCCCCAATATTTTCATGTAAAGTCCTCCAAAACACTCCATGTGGTTGATTTACGAAGTGCAAATAGGATATTCTTAGCAAAGTGAATTTTCACCACATTCACTATGCCAAAATGAAAATTCCCTTGCAAATTATTTTTTCCTTTAGTATACCAACCCTTCATTACTTCCACCACCAGTATGCCAGAGAGGATAGACACTCATGCTAAAGATGTGACCAATAGCAGGTCTAGATTTGCATGTGTTATAAGGTCCAATGTGACTGCTGTTGGTTCCATAGGTTCCGCTCACTCTTGTCAGTTCAAATGAACATTCCTCTCATTATTGTATATAAAATATTACAAATAGTGTAAAACCATCATTTTATTAAAAGTTTAAAAAAAAAAACCCACATTGACTAGTTAATACGACCAAATGCTGGTAAACCAGCATTAATACTCCAACACAAGCATCTCCACCTAAAGCAGAACTAATCCTCCTATTCTTTACAGCCAAGGAAGTGGCCATCTTAGCCTCTGTTCAGTCTGCAGTTACCATCGTGCTACATGTGTGATCAGTTTTTTTTAGATAAATGGACTTTATTAGATGTAGCACAGGACCCAGATTTCTTGAATTATCTTTTACTCTTCAAGCTGCTGGACTGTTCCTTTTTCTGAGACATAGATACCATCCAAGAATTTTCGGATATCCTTGTTCTTTACTGTGGTGGCTTGTTGGATCAAAGCAGCAGAGTTAGAAACGAGCTCAATGTCATTGCCTTCGAGGATAAGCTCATCTTTCTGGGCTTGAGACACGGCACAGACGACACCTGGTCTCATGCGTACTCTGCGGATGTATTTTTCACCCAAGAAGTTCCTGATCTCCACCAGGGATCCAGTCTCCTGAATAACTACGTTAATGGGAAAGTGAGCGTACACCGATCTCATCTTGTAACGAAAACCCAGTGTGACTCCTTTGATCATGTTTTGCACATGGCTGCAGATTGTGCGCACTGTGGCCAGCTCCTTTCTGTTACCCCACCATTTGTCAACAAGGAGCCTCTTCTTCTTTCTGCCCAGTAGACACAGCTCTACATTTATATGGTTGAAGTTTTTCCTCAGAGTTCCTCTGGGCCCCTTCACAGTTATTGTGCGGCCCTTCAAGGAAATGGCAACCTTGTCAGGGATGTCAACAGTCTGGTTGCTGAGAATGGTCTTCATTCTCGCTGCTGATGGGGAAAAGGGCATGACATTAGACATTTAACAGCTTAAAGTGTTTGTCACCCCCACACTTCATATTCCTGATATGTGTCTGCTTTACCATGTACTTATATGAGAAAATATCCTATTCTGTTTGTATTGCTTCCTTTGTGTGAAATTGCTTGTGTTCCCGCCAGTTCCTCTACTTTCCTAATAAAAACTGACCACACTAATCAAGAGAGCAGTTCTCAAGCTGTGCTAGGAACTCAGCGTGCTTTTCTCCAATGATCAGACGTGTCCTAGCACACCCCTGCTGCACAGCCATTCACTGGGAAGCAAACTGTGCATCTGCTTCTCCTCCCCCATCTCTTATGCGGCTGAGAACAGAGGGAATGTCATCACTTATAAAAAAATGGTAAAAAAATGTATTTATAATGTATTTTATATCCATACAAAAATGTTTTGCCTCTCATTTCTATTTTAAACTGAATGGGTTGTTTTACAAGGTGATCGTTTACAATCACTTTAACCACTTACCAACCAGCCACGTAGACCTACATCAGCTGACTTTAGGTGGTTGTACCGGGGTGATGCCTCTAGCTAGAGCAGGCATGTCCAACCTGTGGCCCGGGGGCCGCATGCGGCCCGGAACCGCAGGCAATGCGGCCCACTGCCCCCTGACAATTATTTATTTATTTTTTGCTGGGGAGGAAGGAAGTCGAGTCGGGGGCACGGCCACAGCGGTTTCCAACTAACTGTAGACAGAGGCCGCCTTGGAGGGGAGGAGGGGGGTGAGCGCCGCCAGATTACAAACAGAGCGGGGATCTCCTGCTTACCAGGCTGCCGCTATCATACAAAGCCCCACCTCCTGGACTGGCTCCTGTGATAGACAGCACATTGGTGACATCTATCATAGGAGCCGGTCCAGGAGGCAGGATTTCGTGTGACAGCGGTCACCAGGTAAACGGGAGTTCCCCGCTCTGTGTAATCCAGTGGCTCTCCTCTCTCTTCATTGCTGACTGAATTGGATGGGCTTGCACTGGTGAGGCTGCATTGGATGGGCACTGGTGAGGCTGCATTGGATGGGCACTGGTGAAGCTGCACTGGATGGGCACTGATCAGGCTGCATTGGATGGGCACGCACTGGTGAACTGGTGAAGCTGCATTGGATGGACACTATTAAGTTTCCTTTGGATGGGCACGCACTAGGCTGCAAGTGCCATGCGATCTCCCTGCTGCTGCGGTAGACTTAGGATGTCTGCAGTCAGTGATAGAGCCGCTACTTCCTGTATAGTTCTGTCTCTGTCACAGGCGGAGTGATATGAAATGCACTCCGCCTGTGACAGGAGCCATACAGGAAGCAGCGGCTCTGCTCTCTACTGCAGCTGCTGCGTCCTCCAGCAGTACCCGCATGACCAGTAGTACCCGCCAGCAGTCTACAAAATAAGTAGAAAAGGTATGTGCATTAGCGTGTGTAAATTGTTGCAATATGTTTTTTAATAACTAGTTGTGTTTTGTCATAATATGTCATGTCCTTGTTCATACATGTATGAATAAGGACATGACATTTTCTGGCTGCCTAAGTCATATGTGTTAGGGGTGCAACTATCCCCCAGCACATAACTGTAAATATCCCAGCATGTGCAGTGTTTCTGACTTCTACCACTTCAAATCACTGAAGTGGTCATGGAGGTTAGAGTGTTCCTTTAATATCTCTCAGAAGAAGTAATCCTCTGTATACTGATTCCATTTTATTTGATCATCCTGTAGTTGTGTTAAATTAGTGCTGGGGGGGTTGGGGGCTGCGGCGGTGCGGAAAGGGCACGGCAGTGTTTTATTGCTTATCTACCTTAACCATAGTATATATTTTATATGCGGCCCAAGAAAATTTCTCAACACGCAATGTGGCCCAGAGAAGCCAAAAGGTTGGACACCTATGAGCTAGAGGCATCACCCTGGTACCATTTTTTAGAGCCAGCGGTCGGCTTTCTGGCGGTAATGACCGATGTGGCTCAGAAGCCGCTCGATCGTTACCCCAGCGAGCGGGAGGGGATGCCCGCCTCCCACAGCTCTGCCCGGGTCTCCTGTCCCACCGGGAGACCTGAGAAACCAGCCGAGGCATCCGCCTGCTGGTTAGAGTCCCCATCAAAGCCAAATGCGGCTTCGATCGGGTCTCCGATGACGCATCCGAGTTACTCGACTGCTAAAGGCACCAGATTGCAAAAGTAAATGTATTCAAAAATGCCATTTTCGGTGTTTTGAATACATGGAAGTGCAGTGGAGGGGTCGAGGGTCTTTTAGACCCTCGATCCCTCCACAAAGAGCACCTGTCACTGCCTATTGCTGTCACAAGGAATGTTTACATTGCTTGTGACAGCAATAAAAGTGATCAGATTTTTTTTTTTAAATCCTGTGCTAAAATTAAAAAAAGTAAATAAATAGGGAAAAAAAATAATTTTAGCTGCCCTCGTCGCCGTGAGCTCGCGCACGAAAGAAAATGTATACATTGCTGTTTAAACCACACATGTGAGGTATCAGCACGATCGCCAGAGCAAGAGCAATAATTTATAAAAAAGAGCTACACTCTATCTCTAAACTGGTAACCGTTAAAATTTTTTTAAGCATTGCCTATGGAGATTTTTATTGACCGTATTTTGTTGCTATTACGCGGGTGTGCGCAATTTTAAACTGTAATATGTTGGGTGTCTATTTACTTGGCGTGACATCATCTTTCACAATATATAAAAGAAAAGGGGCTAACTTCACTGTTTAGTTTATTAAATGCAGTGAAATGTAATTTTTCAAAAAGGTGGCGTTTGAAAGACCGCTGCGCAAATACCGCGTGACAAAAAATATTGCAATGACCGACATTTTATTATCCAGGCTTTGCTAAATATATATATATATATATATATATATATAATGTTTGGGGGTTCTAAGTAGTTTTCTAGCAAAAAATACTGATTACTGATGAACAAAATGTGTCAAAAATGGGCTCAGTAAGTGGTTAACAGCTCAGTTGAGAGCACAAGCAATTGTGACAGTTATTATTCACAACATGCCAAATCAATGGGTTTAGCGCCGCTTTATGACTATAATGTATATGCTCTAACTCTGTGACCGTAATGACATCACTCACATTCGTTTGACACAATTTGTAAATGTAAGGCTTTTTTTAGGAGCTCTTGAAAAGTCTTAACGAGGTTGTAAACCCCAAAAAAATGTTTTTTTTTCTTTTTACAACCTGCAAGAGAAACACATAATGAGCTAGTATGCATTGAATACTAGCTCATTATGAAATACTTACCTTAGAATGAGCCCCCGCCGTGCCGTCCACTTACCTGTATGATGGGCGACATGTCCAGTCACCCGTCTTCCGGGATCGTGGCATCCGGCCATCTGATTGGCCGGAGCCGCTGTGACGTCACTCCCGCGCACGCGCGCGAGAGCCGACGGTCACGGCACGGGGCTCTGAAGGAACGGCACCAGCGGCCGTTTCTTCAGAGCGCATGCGCCAGTGACGTCACTGGCTGCATGTAAGGTAAATACCTCCTAAACGGTACATGTTTAGGAGATATTTACACTACCTATAGGTAAGCCTTATCATAGGCTTACCTATAGGTACAACTAGTAGAGGAGGGTTTACTTCCTCTTTAAAAGAACGAAAAGCATTGTGCGGACTTTAGTGACATCATCATGTTCACAGATGACGTGTGACAAAGCAGTCAACAAATGTAAACACAACATGCATTGGCGAAAGCACATTCCTTTGCTGAAGATACCAGCAGGGGCCTTAGCTCTGCGACAGGACAAAGACGGGTGTCTGGATTGGTAAGTGTTATTAATATACTTTTACAGGCCTTTTTCAGTGGAATTTGTTTACAGGGACAGGGACAGTCTGCTAAATGTAAAAAATAGACTCTCGTCAACTTATTGACAGCAGAACTAAACCCTTCTCTCCTTTACAACCAAGGAAGCTGCCATCTTGGCCTCTGTTGGATCTGCAGCTGAAATGGTGTTGCGACTGGGCCATTTGATTACGGCAGTGCCAGGACAAGGCTATCTAGATTCCAGGGCGAACATGCCAACTGCGCACCCCACCCCCCCAAAAAAATTGAGCACTAATCTACATGTTTACACCCTAAGCATAAATTACCCCTCTTCCCAGGACAAATCCAACCCCCTGCTAAAATCCCCCTTACCATTCCATACCCCCCCTCCAAGCACAAACCCCCAATCCTAGCACAAATCCCCCGTTCCCCAAATCATCCCTACTGGCAAAAGTCTCCTCCCCCAAAACCCCAAAATGTCCTCTCCTAGCACAAGTCCCCTCCCCCTCTACCATATCACCCCTTCTAGCACAAACACTCCAAATCCCCCCTCCTAGCACAAATTCTCCTCCCCCATCCTATTCCCAACACAAATTTCCCCAAATCACCTTTCCTAGCAAATACACCCCCCCCCCCCAAATTTCCCCTCCGAGAACAATTCTGCTGCCCCACAAATTACCCCACCCAACACAAATCCCCTCCCCCCAACTCCTTCTGGCACCCCCCATCTCACATGATTACTCACAGCAGAAGCCGATCTGTGGGTGCCAGGCAATGGATGTCCCCCGGGAACCTGCCTGATCATTGGGCAGAGACACAGAACGAAGCTCTGCCTATGTAAACAAGGCAGAGCTACATTTCAACAGGGGGAAGAAGTGATGCACTTCCCATAGTAAAAGCACCTAACACAGTACACAAAGACACTTACTAGGCACACAGTTAACCCTTTGATCGCCCTAGGTGTTTAACCCCTTCCCAGCCAGTGTCATTAGTACCGTGACAGTGCAAATTTTATTTACTAAAGCTAAAGAGCGCAGAATCAGTCATATTTCTCCAGAGAAACCAATCAGCTTCCAGGTTTATTGCCAAAGCTTAATTAAACAAGCTGAGGATAGACGCTGATTGGGTTCTCTGCAGAAATGTGACTGATTTTGCACTCTCTAGCCTTAGTAAATAAACCCCTTAGTGTCAGATTGTCTGCCACAATACCACAGTCCCGCTATAAGTCGCCGATCGCCGTCATTACTAGTATAAAAAATAAATAAATACATAAAAATTCCAGTATATATCTCATAGTTTGTAGACGCTATAACATTTGCGCAAACCAATCAATTTACGATTGTTGGAATTTTTTTTTACCAAAAATATATATACAGAATACATATTTTGCCTACAGTTATAAAGAATTTAGATTTTTTTACATTTTTTTTATTGGATATGTTTATAGCAGGAAGTAAAAAATATATATTTATATATATTTAAAAATATATATATATACATATATATATATATATATATACATATATATATATATATATATATATATATATATATATATATATATACTGTGTATATATATATATATATATATATATATATATATATATATATATATATATATATATATATATTCAGTATATATATATTTTTTATAGTCTTTTTATGTTTATAGCACACAAGATAAAAAAGTAGTGATCAAATACCACCAAAAGAAAGCTCTAATTGTGGGGAAAAAATGACATAAATGTATTTATTTGTGTACAGTATTGTATGACCGTGCAATTGCTAGTTATAATAACATGGTGCCGTATCCCAAAAAATGGCCTAGTCATGAAGGAGGGGGGGGGGGTAAATCTTCCAGAGGTTAGGTGGTTAAGTCATTACAACTAATCACAATTCCTCTGGTCCTGGTTTGACTTTAACAGAAATGGACACAGGTTGCTAGTAGTTACTACATAAAAGAATTCACACTCTTGATTGACAGAAAAATATATATATCAGTGCAGATGATAAGAAATAAATTGTTAGCAGGTAATCAAGCAGCTTTCCGGTCAATCAGAGAGCTACTAAAGGATATTCTACAAATCTGAAATATAATTACAGTCATAGAAATAATTTACACCAAGCATGTAAAAATATGAAAGTCACATAAAAATGGTGTACTGCTCATGTAAACATTACAAGACTGGGTCTTGAAAACACACAATGGATGCCCTAAATAGAGCTGAGCGTGGTAATTATATTTCCGGGATGAATGAATACCTGTAATTGCATAGTGCATGAACTCATGGTGTAATAATTAGTATGAACTCTGTGCTGTATGTTTGGATGTATGCATGTCATTCATAGACCGCAAGCATTTTAAGTGGTCCTCACTGCTCTGGTATTAGTCACTGCAGATTCTCTGAGGCTGACTTCATAAGTCCTTTAGCCATCATGGAAGGAAATAAAGAATGCCCTATTCGGTGAATAAAAGCTTTCTGAAGTGTATTTTTTTCCTTTCTAATTATTACTGTATTCCATTTACAAGAATTCCGGTACTTAGAGCGGAACTGTAACATACTATTACCTTTAAAAACTCATCATTTATAACGACTTGCAAAGCCAACTGCCACATACAGTGATTTTTCCCATTGCTACCATACATTCTAAAGCCAAACTCTAGGAAATATATTTTTCACAATATTACATTTGACCAACTTGGCTTGATGTTGGTTTAGCATATCTGTTATCCAGAGGGCCACAGGGAAAGCTGTAAATCACTATAGTAGTCCACACTACATACAGTGCTAGCTGTGATTTTCTGGGTCCTGTATAAACAGCTTCCCCTTTGCACACTGACCACAGGAAGTTGCCCATTAAGCAGCACCTCTGCCATTCATAGGATCCCTTGTATTTTTCTCAATGAATACAAGGAGTTCTCTGATTGGACAAGGTGGAGAGAAGGGACTGTGACATCACAATCTCCACCTCGTCCAGAGAACGACTTGTATTAATTGAGAAAAATGAATCAAGAAAAGTGGTTCTACAGGGAGTGCAGAATTATTAGGCAAATGAGTATTTTGACCACATCATCCTCTTTATGCATGTTGTCTTACTCCAAGCTGTATAGGCTCGAAAGCCTACTACCAATTAAGCATATTAGGTGATGTGCATCTCTGTAATGAGAAGGGGTGTGGTCTAATGACATCAACACCCTATATCAGGTGTGAATAATTATTAGGCAACTTCCTTTCCTTGGGCAAAATGGGTCAAAAGAAGGACTTGACAGGCTCAGAAAAGTCAAAAATAGTGAGATATCTTGCAGAGGGATGCAGCACTCTTAAAATTGCAAAGCTTCTGAAGCGTGATCATCGAACAATCAAGCATTTCATTCAAAATAGTCAACAGGGTCGCAAGAAGCGTGTGGAAAAACCAAGGCGCAAAATAACAGCCCATGAACTGAGAAAAGTCAAGCGTGCAGCTGCCAAGATGCCACTTGCCACCAGTTTGGCCATATTTCAGAGCTGCAACATCACTGGAGTGCCCAAAAGCACAAGGTGTGAAATACTCAGAGACATGGCCAAGGTAAGAAAGGCTGAAAGACGACCACCACTGAACAAGACACACAAGCTGAAACGTCAAGACTGGGCCAAGAAATATCTCAAGACTGATTTTTCAAAGGTTTTATGGACTGATGAAATGAGAGTGAGTCTTGATGGGCCAGATGGATGGGCCGTGGCTGGATTGGTAAAGGGCAGAGAGCTCCAGTCCGACTCAGACGCCAGCAAGGTGGAGGTGGAGTACTGGTTTGGACTGGTATCATCAAAGATGAGCTTGTGGGGCCTTTTCGGGTTGAGGATGGAGTCAAGCTCAACTCCCAGTCCTACTGCCAGTTTCTGGAAGACACCTTCTTCAAGCAGTGGTACAGGAAGAAGTCTGCATCCTTCAAGAAAAACATGATTTTCATGCAGGACAATGCTCCATCACACGCGTCCAAGTACTCCACAGCGTGGCTGGCAAGAAAGGGTATAAAAGAAGAAAAGCTAATGACATGGCCTCCTTGTTCACCTGATCTGAACCCCATTGAGAACCTGTGGTCCATCATCAAATGTGAGATTTACAAGGAGGGAAAACAGTACACCTCTCTGAACAGTGTCTGGGAGGCTGTGGTTGCTGCTGCACGCAATGTTGATGGTGAACAGATCAAAACACTGACAGAATCCATGGATGGCAGGCTTTTGAGTGTCCTTGCAAAGAAAGGTGGCTATATTGGTCACTGATTTGTTTTTGTTTTGTTTTTGAATGTCAGAAATGTATATTTGTGAATGTTGAGATGTTATATTGGTTTCACTGGTAAAAATAAATAATTGAAATGGGTATACTGTATATTTGATTTTTGTTAAGTTGCCTAATAATTATGCACAGTAATAGTCACCTGCACACACAGATATCCCCCTAAAATAGCTAAAACTAAAAACAAACTAAAAACTACTTCCAAAAATAGTCAGCTTTGATATTAATGAGTTTTTTGGGTTCATTGAGAACATGGTTGTTGTTCAATAATAAAATTAATCCTCAAAAATACTCATTTGCCTAATAATTCTGCACTCCCTGTATGAATTCCAAAGTTGCCAAGTGAGTGATCCCTTATTATCAGCATGCAGGGGGGAAGCCACTTGCACAGAACCTGGAAGATCACAGTGCAGACTATTACAGTGAATTTCATAATCCCCAACAGCCCTCTGGATATTAAATATGCATATTTGCATTGAGCCAAGCTGACTCTAAGCATGCAAAATTTAATTTGTGGAATTAAGCTTTAAATTAAATCATTATTTAAAGTGATTCAAGAGGTATTTTTTACTAGGGGTGGTGAGGTAATTGGCGCTGCCTAAAGGTCTGGTGGTATAATGAGTTCTTAATATCACAATAAAATACGGTACAATCATATACAGAAACAATAAACCATGTATAAAATACTATAAATATAAAGTGCAATAATATAAATGGTGAGTAAATAAATGAATATATATAAAGTGCTTACTGAGCAATTAGTGACCAAATAAAGTGGAAAAGGTGTCAGAAAGAATATATATCGGTCATTATGAAATTAAACAGAATATAAGTGAAGGAAATATTCAAGTGTATCAGCAAAGGCTGATAAATTAAAGAGCAAGTGATTCCAATATAAATTGGATAAAAATGTATATTGAATAAATATAAAAATATCAGAGAAAGTGTTCAAGTGCAAAAAGGTCCTGAAATGGACCAGTGGAACTGAGAAAGATGGCCAAAAACCTATTGGTGGTGGTGAATAAATATATCAAGGAAAAAGGTGATTGGGTCCTACCAAGTATAAAATTGGTAGAAGGACCAGTGAAAAATACAAAAAGCAAAAAATTGGCCAAAAATTAACTATATATAAAATCGCAGAAAAGTGGGCAGAAAAGTAAATAAAGTTCATAAAATGATTGGAGTGTGAGATTGATGGGTGACTCTTGAGGTGATCCAAGAAGAGAAAAACAGCTAGAGAGAACGGAGAAGTGACTGACATCTGTAACTTATTAAGAACTCCTTATACCACCAGACCTTTAGGCAGTGCCAATTACCTCACCACCACTACTACATATTGAATATTGACTTTACAGTCTATATTTTTGAGGTAGGCTGCAACCAATCTATTCCTCCATAAGCGCAGAAACCCCCACCTTATATAAGAGGTAATTTTTATTTTTAAAAAAATAAAAAACTAGTTATACTTACCTGCTCTGTGTAATAGTTTGCACAAAGGAGCCCCGATTCTCCTCTTCTGGGGTCCCTCTCTGGTGCTCCTGGCTCCTCCCCCTGCCGAGTGCCCACATAGCAAGCAAAACCTAGCAGGCTCTGTGTGTCCATAAGACACGCAGAGAGTGGAAACCAAAGGCTCCTTCTGCTGTGTCTGAGTCAATGCGGAGAGAGAGAGCGCCAAGAGAGCCTCTGCTCTCGTGTTCATCGCTGGATCAAGATTGGGCTCAGGTAAGTAATGCATTAAGGTGAAAAACTTTTTGCCTTAAAAATCACCCTATTAAACACTGCCTTGTTTGTGATTAGCTCTGTATGTGTGCGCAAACACTTACCAAGATATATGCACACTGCGGCTGGCTCCAAATCCTACAGCAAAAACAGTATCTCCAGAAGGAACAGTGCAGCCACAGGAAAGAGAGAAGAATGGGGAGCATGGTAATGACTTCCCAACAGTCGATTTTTTTCTATGGGTGCATGTAGGTGCCTGGCATGAGCTCACACTCAATGGTGGCTCTTTGAGATCCTACAAGGGAAAAGTGACACCCTCAATATGGATATTGTTATCATTATTATTATTATTATTATTATTATTATAATACTGTACAGGCTTTATATAGCACTAATACAGTTACAATACAATTCAATACAGGAGGAATCAGATGGCCCTGCTTGTTAGACCTTTTAATCTAAAAGGGAGGCTCAAGTGATACAAAAGATAATAGCTGTAAGGGATGAGCTGATGGAGAAAAAAGTACAGTTGTTAGGTGGAGGCAGGATAGGCTTCTCTGAAGAGAAAAGTTTTTAGGGATTGCCTTAAAGTGGATAGAGTAGGAAATAGTAGGACATATTTGGGTAGGGAATTCCAAGGATGGTAGAGGTTCAGGAGAAGTCCTGGAGGCGAGCATGGGAAGAGGTGACAAGGGAACTAGAAAGCAGGAGGTCATGGAAGGAACGTAGAGAACGATTAGGTTGGTATTTTGGAAACAGGTTAGTAATTTTGCAGGGGGCCAAGCTATGGATGAATGTTAGTACTTTGAATTTAAATTGTTGGCTGAATGGCAGCCAGTGGAGGGATTGGTACAGAGGGGTAGCAGACACTAAGTGGTTTGTAAGGTGGATGAGTCTGGCAGCAGCATTCATGATGGACTGAAGGGGGGATAGCCTATGTAAAGGTAAGCCAATGAGGAGGGAGTTGCAGTAGTCGAGGGGAGAGATAACCAATGAATGGCTTAGGAGCTTTGTTGTGTCATTGGTTAGGAAAGGGTATATTTTAGAGATGTTGCGGAGGTTGAGGCAGCATGCTTTGGACAGTGATTAGATGTGGAGCTGTAAGGAGAGTTCAGAGTCAGGGATAACACCTAGCATGTGGGAATGGGTTAATGGCTGTGCGATTGATCTTGTCAGAAAAGTCAGGAGAAGGGGCACGTAGGAGAGGAACATTTTTGGGCTCAGTTTTGGACAGGTTGAGTTTCAGGATTTGATGTGATAACTGAATTGATGTTGGTCAGTAAATTAATGATGCGGCATCACTGATGCCTAAAGAGACTGATCTTGTGAGCTGAAGGTTAGAAAGATAAATTTGGGTCTGGACTGAAGTGATCATCTAATACAAATGAAAAGGAAAACTTGACAGGATAAAACATACCAAGGAAGTTATTTCAGCAGCATAGGAAAATGAGAAAAAAAAAATATTCTTTATCACTTTAATTTCTGCATACATCTGCATCCCATCATTGGTGAAACAGTTTCCATAGTAACTGCTATATAAATACAAATCACTTTGCTACCATGTCAACTGATGCCCAGGTAACGTGTTCATGTGAAATCTTTGTTGATAGCTAGTAAAGTGACTTCATGCCACCCCTTAGCTCCTCACTGAAGCATTGCCAAGATTCCAGGAATTGTATTGGCACTACAGATGAGTGTCAAGCTGGGCAAAGCAGAGCATACCATAGCTTTCTTCAATGTGCTTCTTAACACCCTGTGCCTTATATATTAACCACTTTACCACCGGAGGATTTTGCTGTCTTACGTCCAGGCCACTTTTTGCGATTCGGCACAGTGCAACTTTAACTGACAATTGCGTGGTTGTGCGACGCAGTACACAAACGAAATTTACGTCCTTTTTTTCCCATAAACAGAGCTTTCTTTTGGTGGTAGTTGATCACCTGTGCGATTTTTACTTTTTGCGCTATAAACAAAAAAAAATAGCGTAAATTTTGAAAAAATAACAATATTTTTCACATTTTTTTATATGAAATTCCCCCCCAAAAAAATGTAAAAATCAAAATTTTTTAACATTTTTGGCCAATTTGTTTTCTGCTACCTATGTTTGGTAAAAAAAAATCACAATAAGCGTATTTTGATTGGTTTGCGCAAAAGTTTTTGCGTTTACTAACTAAGGGAAAGATTTCTGTCATTTTTGGTGCTTTTTTTTAACGAGTAATGGCAGCGATCTGCGATTTATTTTTGCGGGACTGCGACATTGCGGCGGACAGATCGGACCCTTGACTGACATTTTTGACACTTTTGGGGATACCAGTGACATTACTACAGTAATCAGTGCTATAAATATGCACTGTTACTGTAAAAATGACACTGGCAGGGAAGGGGTTAATTTTATTGGAGAGGGAGGGGTTAATGTATGCCTGGTGCTTACTGACGTGTGTGGGGGGAGGTGACTGAGTGACACAGGGACAGATCGCAGGTTCAGCTACGCTGAACCCTGCAATCTGACCCTGTCTGTCACTTAGGAGATCCGCTCGTTTTGTTTACACAACCGGGCGGATCTCCAGACTCGATTCCCTGGTGATCAGGGAAGAGCAGCGGCGATCGCTGCTGCTCCTCCCCTGTCCCGATTCCCGCAGTGACTGAATACAACGGGAGCGAGCCTCCGGCGGCGCGCGCTGCCCACAATGGGAGGAGTCCAGCAAGCAGAACGGTCAACGTGACCGGTCGGCAAGTGGTTAAAGGAAACAATCAAGCGCATTAAGAAATTGCTATGGCAGCAGCCAAAAACTTTTGAGAAAACCCCATTTTTGTTTTCAGCATGCCACGGCTTAGCTTGCACACGTTCTGAAGCACATAGCAAACATATGTGTTAGTAAATTCAGAGTATGTACATTGTAACCTGTGTGCAAGTGTCTGGAAACATGCCAAACACTTAGTAAATATTCTGAGGACATGATTTGATTGTTCAATTGTACAATTGATGGCCCAATATGCAAGTATATCCTTTGGTGTGCCTGACAACAGTTCTACTTGTTTAGATTAGATTTCAACAATTGCAGGGGTCTCTTGTACTGAATGACACCTGTACTAAAGCAGAAAATTTGTAAGAATAAAGTAAAGGCAAAATGTTTTGTTTCATTTTGGATAGAGTAAGGGAGGAATACAGTATAATCTCTCAGGCTTTTTTGCCATTTGTGTTCCATTGTGGAGATTGCCCTTCACTTCCTGTCCCATAGCCAGAAAAGGAAGTGAGAGGAAATCCTGCCAAAGCAAGGGAGTCTTTGGTTGTCACCAGAACTATTGTCCCTTTGGAAGATTTCCCCTCTATTACTGTTCTGGGGACAACCCAAAATTTGTGATTTCCCTTCACTTTCTATAGTAACGGTAAGCAGGACCAATAGAGAGGGTGGCTCTCCCTAACAGGTAACAGACAGCAAAAAAAAAACCTAACAGGTGTTCTAATTTTTCTCCACTCTACCCAAAACTAAAAAAAAGTTTTGCCTTTAGTTATAGTTAAATAGTACAGAACAGGAAAATAAGAAAAAAGGTAAAAAAAAACAAAACACATAATGCATCATTTTCAAATATTTTCAAAAAGCATGCACTGTGATTTATTTCATTTTTTTTTTATCTTCGTAGTTTTTTTATATGTAGAGAGGCAAATATTTATTTTGTTTAGACATGATCATCATAAAGATTGAAACCCCTAGCAGGTGGAAAAGAAATTTAAAGGATTTCCCTCTGAGTAATGGAGCCACGGAGCTCCCTGACAGAAGACTCTTTGATGATATCATCTATATAAAGTGGCCAAGACGATGGCGCTGACTAACTGCTCTGTCTTCTATTTAACAAGAAGCCGTAAGGGTGACTGAACGTGCACTAGTGGAAAACTTTCCTCAGCCACTTCAGAGGCTTCTAAGGTTTCTAGAGAAATATTTGCACTGCCAGCATTGCACATCTATATTTGGCACTGCTGTGTAAAATATTGTAAGCATGAAGGCATGTCTGGATTTGTTACTCTGAACAATCATTTGTTAAATATATGTATCGCATTCCAAAATAATGCAGGTTGGCTGAAAGGGTAACTCTTCTTTCAAAAAAACATACCAAAAAAAGAAAAAAATATAGCATATGCAGTTGCTACATAAGCCATGTTTTATTTAAATGTTATTAGATGTATCTTTCTATTTTAATCTGAAGCACTGTAATTTCCAGTAAAATTCAATGCAATATGGCAACCTGGAGGCGTTCTATACACAGTTGGAGCACTGAGCATAACAGAGAAGTATGAGGCACTGAGCATAACAGGGAAGTATGAGGCACTGAGTATAACAGGGAAGTATGAGGCACTGAGCATAACAGGGAAGTATGAGGCACTGAGCATAACAGGGAAGTATGAGGCACTGAGTATAACAGGGAAGTATGAGGCACTGAGCATAACAGGGAAGTATGAGGCACTGAGCATAACAGGGAAGTATGAGGCACTGAGCATAACATGGAAGTATGAGACACTTGCCCTTACAGAGAAATATAAGGCATTTCATGTAACAGAGAGGTATGAGGCACTGAGCATAAAAGAGTGTTATTGGGCACTGAGCATAATAGGAAAGTGTAAGGCACTGAGCATACAAGGACGTGTAAGGCATTGAGCATTCCAGGGAAGTATAAGGCACTGAGCATAACAGAGAGGTATTAGGCACTAAGCATTACAGGCAAGTACAAGGCACTAAGCATAACAGGGAAGTATAAGGCACTAGATGTAACAGAGAAGTACAAAGCACCAGGCATAACTTGGCCTAGTATGTAGGATCGTTAGAATTGCTGTAGGATTACTGGTCCTGCATTGTACATGATGAGAGTGCCTACAACTGATGGAGTGGGAAAGAGAAGCAATTTTGGGGGAACAGTCATGAATCTGGGAAGAAACTTGATATTGTAAGCAGGCTCTTTGAGATTCCTGCCTGCATCTAAAAATCTCATATATCGCCATGTATCACTATGTTATCCACTGTAATATATTTGGGTGAAATCTACTGCACCCATGCACATAACTCTCAAGTGGAGCGCACTCATCAATGCCAGGAGGAGACTGTGGGCATGTGAATAATCATATATTAAGGCAGTTCCCTGACTTAGAGATGAGCCTTTTTCTGTCGGCAGTAATAAAGTGCAGTTACTCTGAAAAATGACTTGTCCTACAAGTCATTTTTACACACTGAAACTTGTATTTTTGTATTAGGAGGGACATGCTGAGCCCGCACTTACTCCACCAGTCCAGCGTACCTCTGTTACCTCACTCCCAAAAGAATGGGGTCCCCTGAGCACTTTGCGTGGACCTCATGCGTGCTCTCTTTTAACTCTGTCCTTCCCATACCAGGTGACTTGGCCATAGAGCTCCGCAATTCTGGTCTGCTTCTGGTTACCATTGGGGACGACCTGCTGAGAAGGGAGCCAGAACATCGACCCCCTCACTATCGGAGGACCTGCCACCTTACCACACTTAACGACTAGTTGCTGTAGCTTGTTCCTTCACTTGGTTACCCAAAGCAACTACACTTCTCAGACCCATGTTCTTTGGAATATGCTAGAACCCATTACTTCAGACAGGGCTTGGAACGGTTAATATAACTTTAATGTAGAAAGGCATTGTGGCAGTACAACATGAATAACGTCCTGTTCCGAAGTCTAACTAAAAGAGCATAGTGACCCAGGCATACCTCAGTGAGATAAGAGTTTATACAGGCATTGGCCATGACTTGGATACCGTCCTTGACTCCAGGTATCTATAGCGCCATCCTGGCTCTCACAGGTGGTTCTCTATACCATTGGCTCTATGTTTCCCACTCCGATTCTCGGCTGCCTGGGAATTGAACATATTTAACCCTTTCCCCAGCTTGGGCCGGCTGCTGGACTAACTACACACATTTCAACATGCCTACATATACTGTATATCAATAACAGGACCACACGTGGTGTACTTCAAAGGCATGGCACAATTTCTTGGTATAGGGCTGACCAGGGCTCCTATGGTTTACGCAATCCAACCTTTCCTAATCTAATCCTGTACCCTCTGATCCAACCCGTTGTCCCTTCTTGCCAGCCTTGGTCCCTCTCGTTACCCAAAAGCCCATGTCCAAGTGTAGTCCTCCATTATAACAGAATAAACAGAGTCCACACCATGTTCCTAAAAGATGTTTATCTTTCCTGAAGAGTATTAAATGAACAGTCAGCTATATAGAAAAATGGTGGTATAAAACCTAAACAGAATAAAACATTTCTTGTAATAAGAAGGAGGGGGAGAGACCCGAACCCTAGCAGATGTAACGTTCATGCGTTTTTGTTTGCGGATGGATTTACAGCTGCAGAATTATTACACTCAGTAGCCTTGTAGAGAATCTGTTGAACAACATATCCAACTCTCAGGACTTCATCACCGTGTACAGCCTGTTATATACTATATATATATTAATAGATGTTTAATGGAGGGATAGAGTATATGAGGATATATAGATGAGAGACAGGCTATTGTATGGTGAGCACTAGAAGTAGTATAGGAGAGTTGCAGGTGATGGTAAGCAGATAGGTTCTGATGTCAAGTATAGTGCAGATGGTAAGAGGACACAGATGGAGTATACTTTAGACAGAGTAACCTAGTGCAAGGATAGTTCAAGGTAGTCCCAAGAGCTAACAGTCTTATGCAGATGATAGTGAATAGATAGGTACAGATAGTCTTGGTAATTGCAGTAGATGACAGTAGGAGATTGGTTACTAAGAATCCCCTGCGGGGTACTCATCACTTAGATAGGTTAGGAAATACAATGTCCAGAGGAGAGGGGTGATCCCGTAGCGGGATACGGATCACCAGCGAGGTTTCCGGCTTAGTTCAGCAAGGAAGGTTTGTCAGCAGCTCCGACTTCTCAGGCGTAGGTGCGATGAACATGTGGGTTTGAACGAGCGATGAGTGAGAGCAAACCGGCGATTGAAATAGCTGCTCATAGCGGCGCTCGGCAGTGATGTCATCCGGTCTTAAAGGTGTATGCGTCTTTTGTATATACAAGATGGGACGCAAAGAGAGGAGAAATATAGGAACAAGGGTACCATAGGTACCGGAACATTACAGTACCCCCCCTTAAGGCCGGCTCCGGAAGGCCTCTAGAGCTGGTTTTTCCGGATATTTTGAGTGGAAATTGCGAATCAGTCTAGGGGCATGGATATCGAAGGTATCCAGCCAGGTGTCATCTTGGGGCCCTTAATTCTTCCATCGTACAAGATACTGGAGTCTTCTTCTATTGAAACGGGAATCCAAAATTTCTTTTATCTCAAATTCTTCTCCACCCTCCACTTGTACAGGAGGTGGAGGTGAGATAGTAGGCCTTATTCCTTGGTTAGGAACATGGGGCTTCAGTAGAGACACATGGAAGACAGGATGTATCTTGAGGTCTACTGGCAATGTGAGTTGTACTGCAGCTTTTCCAATAAGCTTCTCTATTGGAAAAGGTCCCAGAAATAGAGGTCCAAGTTTTTTACTAGGGATCTTTAGTCTCAGATTTTTTGTAGAAAGCCAAACAAGATCCCCAATGGCATATTGGGGAGAGGGTTTCCTACGGAGGTCGTAGTATTTTTTTTGTTGGCTATGAGCATGAGATATTGTATTGTTGAGTAATCCCAGAGAATCCTTTATCTGGGCAAGATAATCAGATGCTACTGGATTACTTGATGGTAAGATACATGGAGGAAGGAGTGTGGGATGAAACCCATAATTCAGGTAAAACGGACTTTGCTTAGTAGTGCTATGAGTAGCGTTGTTATAGGCGAATTCCGCCAGTGGGAGGAGATCTGCCCAATCGTCCTGTAGATACGAAGTATAGCAACGCAGGTACTGTTCAATGCACTGGTTAACTCTCTCTGTCTGTCCGTTGGTCTGAGGGTGGTAGGCAGAAGTAAGGTTACGCTCTATTCGCAGTATCTGACATAGAGCTAGCCAAAATTTTGAGATGAATTGTGAACCACGGTCAGACAGCAGTGTTTTTGGAATACCATGTAACTTAAAGACATGTTTCACAAGTAATTCTGCTGTTTGTTTGGATGAAGGTAGTTTTCGGATCGGGGTGAAATGTGCCATCTTGGTCAGATGGTCCACTGATACCAAGATGGTGTTGAATCCTTTGGAAGGTGGTAGTTCCACTATGAAATCCAAGGATACCACTTCCCACGGAACCTGGGGTATCGGTAAACTACAAAGTAATCCTGATGGTTTTGTGTTGTCAATTTTAGACCTTGCACAGATATCACAAGATGAAACAAACTTTTTTACGGTTGTCTTCATGTCTGGCCACCAAAATTGCCTAGTGAGTAGATTGAGAGTTTTAGTCATACCCATATGTCCTGCCATAGGTACATCATGCGACAATTCTAAGATCTTGGTTCGCATAGTAGGGGGTATGTATAATTTATTGTTGTAGTAGAGGAAGCCTTCTGCGTCAGTAGTTAGTTGTGGTGGAGGTGAATCCAACCCTATGCTGTGCAAAATCTCCTCCTTCAGTGAGCGAACGACTCCGATAATACGTTCAAGTGGTATTATAGGAACTGAGGGAACCTCAGTGCAATCTTTCTCGGCTAGTCGTGAGAGTGCATCCGCTTTTTTATTTTTGTCTGCGGGCGTGTAAGTTACTAAAAAATTAAATCTCAGAAAGAATAACGACCACCGTACCTGCCGGTGGGAAAGAGTTCTATTAGTCTGAAGGTATTGGAGGTTTTTGTGATCAGTATATATCAGAATTGGCAATTGAGTGCCCTCAAGTAGATGTCTCCAATTCTCTAATGCCAGTTTTATGGCTAATAACTCCTTCTCACCTACTGGGTAGTTCACCTCGGGGCTACTTAATGACTTTGAAAAGAAAGCAACTGGGTGAAGAGGTGAGGTGTTTGTTGGTCGTTGTGAGAGAACTGCTCCTACTGCCATATTAGACGCATCTACCTCCAAGATGTATTGAAGGGATGGGTCTGGATGGCATAATATGGGGGCAGTAGTAAAGCTTGATTTCAGCAGAGAGAATGCTCCATTTGCTTCCTTTGACCAATTAAATGGTCTCTTCGTGCTTGTAAGTTGTGTGAGAGGTTTCACAATCGCAGAGAAGTTTTTAATGAATTTCCTATAGTAATTAGAGAATCCTAGGAACCTTTGTAATGCTTTGCGAGTGGTTGGCACAGGCCAATCCAGAATGCAGGATATTTTGCTCATGTCCATTTTGATTCCACTTTTAGATATAATATATCCTAGGAATAGTACCTCCTCTTTATGAAAGAGACATTTCTTTGATTTAACATATAAGTTATGTGCAAGTAGTCTTGACAACACAAGTCTCACATGTTTTATGTGCTCAGGTAAGGAATGAGAATAGATAAGTATATCGTCCAAATATACTACCACACAAACATCAAGCAAGTCTCGGAATATCTCGTTTATAAAACATTGGAAGGCTGCGGGGGCATTACATAGCCCAAATGGCATTACAAGGTACTCAAATAGTCCGTATCTGGTTCTGAATGCCGTCTTCCATTCATCCCCTTTACGGATTCGAATTAAATTGTATGCCCCTTTTAGGTCCAATTTTGAAAAGAAAGAAGCCCCACGCACCTGTTCGATAAGTTCAGGAATAAGAGGTAAAGGATAACGATCCTTTATTGTGATGGCATTTAATTGTCTGAAATCAATGATAGGCCTAAGGCTAGAGTCCTTATTGCGGACAAAGAAAAGCCCAGCAGCAGTGGAGGAAGTAGAAGGTCGGATGAATCCTTTTGCCAAGTTTTCATCCAGATACTCTTTAAGGTGAGAGAGTTCATCCTGTGAGAGAGGATATACATGTCCGTAAGGCAACTTGCTATTAGGGAGCAGATCGATACAACAATCATAGTCCCTGTGAGGAGGTAACATTTGAGCGTTTTTCTCGAGGAAAACCTCCGATAAATCTTGATAACACTTAAGAATAATGTCATCTGGCAGTACAGACAGGATCCTATCATGTGTGGGGAGGTTACACGTCGTCTCGCAATAGTGAGAAGAGAAGGTTAACGTTCTTGTTTTCCAATCGATGATTGGTTGATGTATGTGTAACCAGGGAAGTCCCAAAATGATTGGAAAATGTGGCGAAGTTAATACATCAAAGGTGGTGGTCTCCACATGAGACTCGTCAGCAGTTACAAGAAGTGCCTGTGTCTGACTGGTGATAGGACCAGAGGATAAAGGTGTACCGTTAATAAAACTAACGGAGACAGGTTTGGGTTTTGAAATAATAGGTATTTTATTAAGGGAGACAAAACAAATGTCAATGTAGTTTCCACAAGATCCTGTGTCAATCATAGCCTTGGTGGTGATCCTAGTTTGGTCCCACTGCAATGTTAATTGAACAAAAAGATAAGGATTAGGAAAGGAAGTTGTGAGTCCCCCTAGCAAGACATTTGAACACTCACCCTCTTTTCTGCGGACAAGAGGACAGTCGTTTACCAGATGATTCGGGGATGCGCAGTACATGCAAAGATGTTCGGTTTTCCTCCTGGCACGTTCAGAAAGGGTCAGAGGTGGACGTATCATTCCTACTTCCATAGGAGTAGGGTCAGCAGGCAACATCCGAGAAGGACTGGAAAATGGTGAGCCCATCTTCTCAGCCTTTCTTTCTCGTAGTCGTCTGTCAATATTGATACTGGTCTGGATCAGTCCCTCTAGAGTGCCAGGTAAATCCGCTCGGGCGAGCTCGTCTTTAACGGCCTCAGATAGGCCGAGTCTAAACTGCGTTCGCAAAGATGTGTCGTTCCACCCTGAATCAGGGGACCATCTTTTAAAATTCGCCACGAAATCTTCAACAGGTCTCCTTCCTTGTTTTAGGGCCCGTAACTGGGTGTCAGCGGTACTCTGCTTGTTGGGGTCTTCATATAAAGTAGCAAGTTGTGCTAGAAATAAGGGATAAGAATTAAGGAGTGGATTATCCTTTTCAAAGAGAGCATCTGCCCAGGCCCGGGGTTCACCCGTTAAATAGGAGATGATGGTACAAACCTTAATTTGGTCAGTGGTGTAGGTTAGAGGTTTTAACAAAAAAAACAATTGACATGCGTTTTTAAATTCACGGAATTTGCTCCGATCACCAGAAAACACTATAGGAGGGTTTATCTTAGGCTCACGGGGCTGAGCAGCAGGAGGCTGTGTGAGACGGCCAAGCTGCTGTCTCAAGGTTTGATCGTCATTTTTTACTTCTGTAAGTGCATGGATCAATGCATCTACTTGTTGTTTTAATTGTAGTACATGAGTGGATAATTCTGCTGAATCCATATTTTTTTTTTTAAAGGCTCGTTCAATCTGTAACATTCATGCGTTTTTGTTTGCGGATGGATTTACAGCTGCAGAATTATTACACTCGGTAGCCTTGTAGAGAATCTGTTGAACAACATATCCAACTCTCAGGACTTCATCACCGTGTACAGCCTGTTATATACTATATATATATTAATAGATGTTTAATGGAGGGATAGAGTATATGAGGATATATAGATGAGAGACAGGCTATTGTATGGTGAGCACTAGAAGTAGTATAGGAGAGTTGCAGGTGATGGTAAGCAGATAGGTTCTGATGTCAAGTATAGTGCAGATGGTAAGAGGACACAGATGGAGTATACTTTAGACAGAGTAACCTAGTGCAAGGATAGTTCAAGGTAGTCCCAAGAGCTAACAGTCTTATGCAGATGATAGTGAATAGATAGATACAGATAGTCTTGGTAATTGCAGTAGATGACAGTAGGAGATTGGTTACTAAGAATCCCCTGCGGGGTACTTATCACTTAGATAGGTTAGGAATGTCCAGAGGAGAGGGGTGATCCCGTAGCGGGATACGGATCACCAGCGAGGTTTCCGGCTTAGTTCAGCAAGGAAGGTTTGTCAGCAGCTCCGACTTCTCAGGCGTAGGTGCGATGAACATGTGGGTTTGAACGAGCGATGAGTGAGAGCAAACCGGCGATTGAAATAGCCACTCATAGCGGCGCTCGGCAGTGATGTCATCCGGTCTTAAAGGTGTATGCGTCCTTTGTATATACAAGATGGGACGCAAAGAGAGGAGAAATATAGGAACAAGGGTACCATAGGTACCGGAACATTACAGCAGAAGGATGGACAGAGTTTTAGCATCCCTCTGCAAAGGGATGCAATTAGTCTTACCCCACCAAGTGGGAAACGTCCTTACACTTCCCTCCACAAATGGGAATCTCACATGGAAAATCCTAAGTCAGAAATACTGCTTGCTTCTTTTATGCTCTTTTTTCTTTTATGCTCTCTAGGAACATCCCAGATTGGCAGGGCATGGTTGCCGAGTCCTTAAAGCACTTTGTAACAATTACGGCCCAAGCTACTCACATTTATAGTGATGACATCTTGTGGTTGGTCTGGGGAGCTACAATGGGATCTCACCTGCACTACCCTACAGCAGTATAGGTAGTGCTCTTAGTCCTTGGTTGGATGGGGCCTGACCTGAGTTGCAGGATTTCCTTGTTGTCATGTACCTAGTGGAGATCGAGCTGAAGTGGGGACTTCTCTTGCATCTCTTGTCCATCACCCATGCTAGTAGTGACAGGGAATGTGAGGACACAGAGTGGCATGGGGGCCAATGTTGTAGGGACAGACGACTGTGAACCCCCAAGTAAGAACCAAATGCAGGAACACAGTAGCACCAGATTGTCAGACAGAAAAAAGCCAGGGCAAAAGCTGAAGGTTGACAACAGTAGTAGAGGCTCTACGGAGGAGTGGAGGAGCATATCAGACAGTGGACACTCTGGACTAATAACTGGAAACGATCCACACAAAACCCGGGGCTTTTTGGGGGCACACTCGGGGCTATAGCCCCTGTCAGCCCCCCCCCCCCCCCTTGCCGACGCCACTGGGTTAAACCCACAAGTGCTTTCTTACCATTACTATTCCTTTGCATTAGCTTTTGGAATTTTCAAATGCAGCAATTTAGAATATGGATGAAAGGTTTAGCACTGTAAAAACAGATAAGTAGTGCATTATATACAGTACAGCTATATAGATCAGACCAAAATAAGGAACAAATGAGGAAGAAAGAGGGACAGAGGGACTTTGTTACTAATGAGGGACAGTCCCCCAAAATCAGGGACAGTTGGGAGCAATGAATTTAGTTAAGGCAGTTCCTGTATTTTAGTGAGGCCTTATCTTTGTTGAAAAAGTGTATCATTTGACTGAGTGATACAAACTGCATTCTACAAACCAAACATGTGCTGTGTCTAAACAAACAGAGGTTGTGCACCGTCACTGTATATCACATAGTCCTTTTTTTCCTTGTGCAAATTATTTCAAGGGTAAAGAATTTTATCAGTTTCAGTTTACATACAATAGTTTCAGCAGTGACAAATGTGTTCTGAAATTTCTCCTTATAGGGCCTGCAATATTTTGAGATCTGCTGCATGGAAGTAGGTTCGGCTGCTCTTTGTCATTGAAGGAATGTTCGCCTCTCCTGGTAATTGTCCTTATTCCCTCATTCCGGGGGTGGAGCTGTGATTAACATGCTAAAAATGCTGACTTATGAGTGACAATGTTCACAGCACAAAATCCTTTAAGCTCTGACATCACGTTCTTCAGCTAAGCAAAAAACATAAGTAGGAAATGAAAAACCCTATCACCTTTTCACTCTTAAATATGGAAAGTGTACATTTAGGCTGAAAATTTTTGAAACATACAAATACTTGTTTGATAGGAAATATACTAAATAAAAATTGATATACCACGTAATTTCAGAAGATGCTTTAAATCTATTTAAAGCTGAACTCAGGGTATGGCTATTTTTGCATAGTTACATTGGTCTAGTTTGGACCAATGTAAGTATGCATGTGCCATACCTATAGGATCCTTGTGGAAACTGAAAATCACTGTAGTAGGTATTCCTACTACAGTGATTGCCACTGGATTCCAGATTCTGTGCTTAGTAAACACAGAAGGTCACTCACTTAGGACAACCACCATTCAAAGAACACTTCCCATTTTTCTCAATGAATACAAAGTGTTGTCTGATTGGATGAGATAGAGAGTGGGGCAGTGGCATCACAATCTCCTCCTAGTGCAGTCAGAGAATGCCAATAGCCCCCTATGTTATAGCATTTTGGTGTGACAGGGTCTCTGTACTAGGAAATCAGGAGTTGATTAGATCCCTGATCTCTCCCCGGCTTTATACTGAAGCTAATAGAGCACAGATCAATCTTCATTAGCTTCTTTCCCAGCCAGAGCAGCTGAAGGAACATGACAGCGGAACCTAGAAGCGACAAAACAAACATTGCTTCCATGTTCATTTGCCAGAAGGAAGTTTAGCAAAGGGACGTTCGCTGATATCCCTCAGTTCCACCCACTTACACCCACTATGCTGTCCCAGTCTGCAGGTGGGACAGTGGAGTCAGGGATACATGACAGGACAGTAGGTTGGGGGGTGGTACCTTGGGTGGGCTATTGAAGTGATCAGGTGGCTTTACAGACAATTGGTTAAAGAAGAGCTTCAAGAGTATATACAGTGGGTACGGAAAGTATTCAGACCCCCTTAAATTTTTCACTCTTTGTTATATTGCAGCCATTTGCTAAAATCATTTAAGTTCATTCTTCTTCCTCATGAATGTACACATAGCACCCCATACTGACAGAAAAACACAGAATTGTTGACATTGTTGCAGATTTATTAAAAAAGAAAAACTGAAATATCACATGGTCCTAAGTATTCAGACCCTTTGCTCAGTATTTAGTAGAAGCCCCCTTTTGATCTAATACAGCCAGGAGTCTTTTTGGGAAAGATGCAACAAGTCTTTCACACCTGGATTTGGGGATACTCTGCCATTCCTCCTTGCAGATCCTCTCCAGTTCTGACAGGTTGGATGGTAAACGTTGGTGGACAGCCATTTTTAGGTCTCTCCAGAGATGCTCAATTGGGTTTAAGTCAGGGCTCTGGCTGGGCCATTCAAGAACAGTCACGGAGTTGTTGTGAAGCCACTCCTTCGTTATTTTAGCTGTGTGCTTAGGGTCATTGTCTTGTTGGAAGGTAAACCTTCGGCCCAGTCTGAGGTCCAGAGCACTCTGGAGAAGGTTTTCGTCCAGGATATCCCTGTACTTGGCCACATTCATCTTTCCCTCGATTGCAACCAGTCGCCCTGTCCCTGCAGCTGAAAAACACCCCCACAGCATGATGCTGCCACCACCATGCTTCACTGTTGGGACTGTATTGGACAGGTGATGAGCAGTGCCTGGTTTTCTCCACACATATCGCTTAGAATTAAGGCCAAAAAGTTCTATTTTGGTCTCATCAGACCAGAGAATCTTATTTCTCACCATCTTGGAGTCCTTCAGGTGTTTTTTAGCAAACTCCATGCGGGCTTTCATGTGTCTTACACTGAGGAGAGGCTTCCGTCGGGCCACTCTGCCATAAAGCCCCGACTGGTGGAGGGCTGCAGTGATGGTTGACTTTCTACAACTTTCTCCCATCTCCTGACTGCATCTCTGGAGCTCAGCCACAGTGATCTTTGGGTTCTTCTTTACCTCTCTCACCAAGGCTCTTCTCCCCCGATAGCTCAGTTTGTCCGGACGGCCAGCTCTAGGAAGGGTTCTGGTCATCCCAAACGTCTTCCATTTTAGGATTATGGAGGCCACTGTGCTCTTAGGAACCTTAAGTGTAGCAGAAATCTTTTTGTAACCTTGGCCAGATCTGTGCCTTGCCACAATTCTGTCTCTGAGCTCTTCAGGCAGTTCCTTTGACCTCATGATTCTCATTTGCTCGGACATGCATTGTGATCTGGAAGGTCTTATATAGACAGGTGTGTGGCTTTCCTAATCAAGTCCAATCAGTATAATCAAACACAGCTGGACTCAAATGAAGGTGTAGAACCATCTCAAGGATGATCAGAAGAAATGGAAAGCACCTGAGTTAAATATATGAGTGTCACAGCAAAGGGTCTGAATTCTTAGGACCATGTGATATTTCAGTTTTTCTTTTTTAATAAATCTGCAACAATGTCAACAATTCTGTGTTTTTCTGTCAGTATGGGGTGCTATGTGTACATTCATGAGGAAGAAGAATGAACTTAAATGATTTTAGCAAATGGCTGCAATATAACAAAGAGTGAAAAATTTAAGGGGGTCTGAATACTTTCCGTACCCACTGTAATGTACTTAGAGTACAGTGGTATTAGGTATGTCATATAAAGCACAACATACAGAGTGCAGTGTCCAGTAGTATGAAATGTACAATATAGTGTCTGTTGTACAGGCTCAGGAATGTGTAATGCACAGGCTGCAGAGTTTAATGGGCCAGGAGTGCATAATTCACCGAAAATATAGGTTTCAGGTGTGTGAATGGCATAGAGAGTAGAAGTCAGTAGTGTATAACACACAGGTCATGTGGAAAGCTACCCCCGGCAGCCAGCAATAGGCAAGGACTAATTGCTGGAGTCTGCTGGCTACCTGAAAAACACTCGCTGGTGGATATTGAGACTACACTCTTCAGGTTCAAGAACCACAGTGCCACAAGAAGGTGATCAATTTCTTAACACCCTTTTCCCCCACCAGTCCAGCTAATGTAGCTCATTCATATGCAAGTCATAACGGCGTATTCAAATGCACATTATATACTGGCTCTTTCATATGAAAATCATGTAAGGATTTAATATAAATAGGCTGCAGGGGCAGAGCCTTTGCGGGACACAGCCCCTATACATGGGGCAGCATGTGGGGTGAAATAGCGAGACAATCCCACACAATATGGGACTATTGGGTGATAAGTAATTTACTTAGATGCCTGGCTTCATTGCGACAGCCAAGAGCTGTAATAGAGAAGCTGACAATGTGTTAAGCCTTGTGTTCTGAAAGTTTGGGTCAAAAGACAGGTGAGTGGAAAGGTGTAAATGGAGATTGAAAACATAGTAAACCTATGTCCAGCATATGCAAATCAAATATTTACATGTTCTGAACAAGCAGTAAAAAGCACCTCTGTAGTTATAGGTATTGTGGAGAAATTCAAAACCCAAAAATTCACAACAGAAGCACAAAAGCACATCTCCTCTCCCCTTATTTTCTATGGCTGGAGAAGCTAAGTAGCCTGCCAGCCTTGTATAGTAAACATACACCAACTGCTTTTAAGCTCTTAGAAATTGATTGAAACCCAACTTTGAGATCACTTTTGTAGTCTTTGAGGATTCATTTCTTCACAGTACAAGCAGTCATAGAGGTCAGTGATGACTTGGTTTAAAGATTCTATACTTTTTCTTAAGACTAATGTGTAAAAACTTAAACGTCCATAGTATGGGCACAGGTGCATTTGAAAGGGATGAACCAGAACTCTAGACAGAAACTGTAGGAGCAGAAAGAGATGTGTTATAAAACAATGGTGAGAAGGGGAAGGGTGGACACAGAGGAGAATGAAGTGAAAGTGAAGATGTAAAGAGAAGAGCAGGGGTGCTAAGAGATGACTAGAGGCACTGAGAATGTTGGGCAAGTGCAGAGGGAAAGGAAAAAGGTCACTTGAGAAAACATTTAGAAGAAGAAAAACAGGCAGAGAGATGTAAGACTTGGAGAATGTGGGTAGGATATCGGAGAGCTGGTACAGAAGAGGATTTAGCTGATAACACTGGGAAAAGTAGCAAGGGGTTCAAAACAAGAAAGCAAAGAGTGAGAGAAATTGATTTTTTGGGGGGGTAGATTGGAGAGTGGAAACACAACAAAAGAGTGAGTGCATTGGGGGAGAATAGATGCAGAGTAGAGTAGTGGAGGCATTAAGGGAAGAGCAGAAAGGCAGAAGAGTACTACAGAAGAAAGGTCCATTGTGGTGAAGACTATAAGGACGAAGGTGGAGGGGGGAAAAGGTGCCAGACATCTGAAAATTGAACAAAGAAGGAGTTAGTACATGAACCCTTTGGTTGGAAAACTGCATGGGTGCAAGAATTTGGTTCTAAAACTGCCAGGAAACAATAAGTAGCCACTCTCTTTTTTATTATATATAGGGCAGGATGTGATGAAAAATGAATGATTAAATGATAAAAATGAACTTGGACATTTTCCCTTTTTTTAAAGCACTTCACCTTTTCCAAGACTGGTGAGTCACTAGTCTAGAGAACACACCTTTGTTTAAAGTACAATTGGACATTTGAAAAGAAAAGCTCTTGAACCGTCAGGTAATTGTAAGGTAAACATTTCATCTACATTGTTGATCATCTAGCTAATCAAATAGAGTTATTTTGCAATCTGGGTTCACAAATGATGCCATCTATTTGTTAGGACATGTTTTTTTATAGAGCCAGGTAGCAAAATTAAGACTAAGCTGAGCAGCATGCTCAATAGTTCCCTTTAGGACTTGAATATTACCTTACCTTTATTGTTGTCTTGTTTTGAAGGCGCAGTACTGTTATGCTGATCCTTGCTTTAATAATTTGCCAGTCCCTTTGTAGGCAGGTGCAGTCTGTATTCCCCACTGTGGATGGCACTCAACTAAAGTAGCAATGGAGAAGGAAGTTGTGATAAACGTGGTTCCTCTATGACATACTGTTGTCACTAGGTAGGGAGACAGCTGCCCGATTGAACACTGACCTCAACGGCCAACTTGGATCAGGACAGTCTATTTAAGACGCTGGCCTACGGGCTTTGGAGTGCTTTATTCGAGTGTCTAGAGTAGGGACAGGTTTCTCATCTAACAGGGACATCACAAAGCAGCAGGAAAAAGGTTCCTCAGGAGTAGGGAATGTGCAGGGACTACACCATCTCCTCAAAGGAAGCCTCCTTTTTTTGGGTGTGGACCAGCAAAGCTGCATTCCCACTCCCTGCTGTCCCCATCATTTAAAGTTAACGATCCTCTGCTAATGTTTGGCTCTGGTAGGCTCTGGGCCTGAATGTACCTTTTTTTGGGACACAGTTTTTGTGACAAAGCTGCTTCTCTACAGACATGGTATGATAATCAAATGTCACTCTTGAAGCTCTGAAATATTTACCTATCCTAAGGGAACAAATGCGCTAGGCTTCCATGGCGGTCCCTTAAGGGACTTATTTTCTTTAAGCAAACTCTGTCATCAACACTTGACATGGAAGGAGAGCAAAGCAGTTTATTTAACAGAAGAGTTAGGTAGTGTTTTTTTAAAGACATTTTTCCTATGTATGTTTTATGACAAGAAGATAGAACCAAACAAAATAATTAATACATTATTGGTCTTCCTCTATGTACCACGCAGTGCATGGGCCCAAGTGTTTTTAAAAACAGCTTTTAAAATTGGTGGTTAATTTTAATGCCACACCTGTTAGCCAATGGCAGCTTCCCCACATCCTTGGCAAAAAATTAACATAGTAATGGGTCAACCCAGTCCTGCCTAGGTTTAGTGAAGTATAACACTTATGATAGTTAAATAGTGCTATTTTTACAGAGGTCTAAACAACAGACCAAAAAGAGGGACAACTAAGGGGGGGGGGGGGCTTACGGGATTTGACATAGCTCCCCACTCTCCCTCATTTGGAGGGGCTGTTCCTCTTTTGGAACAAAATACCTTTCTCCCTCTTTACCTCTCAATGGCCCCTCTTTTAGGTATAGATCTCCATTAAAAAAAAAAAAAAAAATACTATTTAAAGCGGTATTAAACCTAAAACCAAAAAAATGGTCAGTCTGGGGGAGGGGGGGGGGTAGTGTTAAATTAACTAGCAGATTTAGATACACTAACAAGTTGGAACCAAACTCCAGCTCTCATGTTATAGTTTGTTGCAGCAAACAGCTTTTTCCATTTTGGATGAATAAATAAAAGCTGGTCATTTTACCACCGCTGCCAGTTTTAGGGCCCTTTCACACGGGCGCTCCATATGTCCGCAAATCATCCTATTTTTTTGCGGATAATTTACGGACATAATGTAAGTCAATGGCATTGCGGATGTCAACGGAATACCATCCGCTGACATCCGATTTTCTTCCTTTCAGTTCTGTTCCGTTTTTTGGAACGGAACAGAACCCTATTTTTCCTCCGTTCAAAAAACGGAAAGGAAGCAAAATCGGATGTCAGCGGTGTCATCCGCTGACATCCGCAATCCCATAGACATACATTATGTCCGTATATCATCCGCAAACGGATGGGATGATATGCGGACATACGGAGCGGATGACACAAGTGAAAAAAAAAAGTGCCGGAGCGGATCGCAATGCGGTCCGCTCCGTGTGAAAGAGCCCTTAGGTTGTCTGTCTCATCCATGTAAACTGATGCATTCTGCTTGAGCTTGTGAAAAAGAACACATTTCCAGGCCAGATCACCAGAGGAAAGTAGAATAGAAAAAGCCTAAAAAAAGAAAACTAAAAAACGAATACAGCCGTAACATCTAAGAATTAGTAAGCTGCAAGATAATAACAGTTCGGTTTTGGGTTTAATACTGCTTTTACTACTAAAGATCTTATACTACACTAGACCTTTCATCCAATCTCTGAATCATTGGATGTGTTACTTTGTTGAGATAATAAAAAAGTAAAAGTAGCAGTAAAAAAGTACTTTTGGGTTTAACTAATCATTTTTGCATAATTTTTCTTAATTGTACATGTTACTGGGGATGTGGCAGGGACGTGTCCTTTACCTTCATAAATTGTGCTAAAAGGTGTCTTGGTTTACCATCTCAGAAATTTAGGTGGCATGGATTTTGTTTGAAAAGAGGAATGGTGCCTTTCCCAGCTCTATATAGAGTATGAGTAGAATGGGATGAGGGAAGCAACGGAGACTACATCAAGGTGATTACAGCATAACAATAGAAACCTTTATTTACCTACCAAGCACAAACAACCTTACAAACATTATTGAAACCGTGTAATCTTTTGTACAATCAACCAAGAGAAACCGATTGGATATGGAGTTCTTCCCACTAAGTAAACTAGGTGAAATGCTGCTGTCAAACATATTATTTACTGACTCCTTTCCCTCACAAAGGTGTAAACATATGTCGCAGTCGGCAGGTTACACATGTGATATGAGCGCTAAATCCTGGGGTGGAATGTTTTCTGCATCAATGATTTTTATTGATTCTAACAAAGACATTTTAGAAATATATGTTGGACTTAAGTCTATGACACTTGATATACAAAGTAGATAAATAGCACAAATGTATTGAACAGAGGCAAGATCAGAGGCGATAAAATAAAATAAAGCTTTGTTCCAGAAGATAGGGTCCAAGTCCGGTGTCAACTTGCAGCCTAGGGAGCAAAAGTAAGCCTGAGGAGGTCTGGGTCTGGTGACATCGCTACAGAATAGAAGCCCCATTCAAAACAACTATATAATAATTCTTAAATTGCTTCAATCATTAAAGTGCAAGTCCACCCCTACACTAAAATCCCTGCATCTATAGACATCCACGATCTAACACTAACCTATCTAGCCCTGTAAAGAAGAAATCAATATACATACCTTTTTTTGAAGCTGATCTGATCTGGTCTCCAGCGGCAGAAGCTCTGCAGAGGACACAGTCGACAACAGCTGTGAAATGAATGGGAAGTGACTTCACCCATAAACTTACTATGGGGCCTCCATTGTTGGTTGTGTCCTCTGCACCCGCTTCCACAGCAAAGCCGCCGCTGACAGCTCAGCGTGGGATCGGGTCAGATTGGCTTCAAAAAAGGTATGTATACTGATTTCTTCTTTACAGGGCTAGATAGGTTAGTGTTAGATTTTGGATGCCTGTAGATGCAGATATTTTAGTGTTAGGGTAGACTTCTACTTTAATTATCTATAAGGCTACGTTGACATCTAGGCGTTGCTATTTTATAGGCGTTTTTCAGGCGTTTTTTATTGGCGTTTTTACAAGTGTTTTACAGGCGTTTTACAGGCGATTTTATAGGCAATTTTTGCAGGTGTTTGGAGGAAGGCATTGACATCTAACAAAAAGCCTGTAATCTGCCCAAAAAGAAGCTCATGTACTTTTTGGAGCGTTGGGCGTTTTGCTCAAGGCGTCGGAACGCTCAGATGTGAACAGGGGCCATTGAAATGAATAGGATTTGTCTTGTTGGGCGTTTTTTGAGCTGATCCTTAGAGCTGAAAAAACGCCCCAAAACGCCTAAATGTGAACGTAGCCTTAAACACTGTATTTAGTGCTGCCTTCCAAGATGAAGAGAAGAGACAGTAGAGGTAAACACAGGAACAAAGAAAAGAAAAGAGAAATGAAAACAAATCTTTTTCCCGGTCAATGACTCAGCCCCACCTGGATGGAATGTTTTCAAAAGTGAAAAAAAACTGCAAAAACCAAAAATTAGAAAAAATTGGGGTGCGAAATTTCTGTAAGCAGTGTGTCATACAAAAGTATATATAATGTAATCAAATGGGACTTTTGAGGCACAACATTTTTCCTAAAAAATATATTGTTTTATTATTTTATATTTAGGAATGCTTCCAAAAGCACCATTCCACATAAAAGACTTTTCTATACAACATCCCAATACAAAACCATTAAAACACTTTGATAACAGAGCATATAATATCCAAAAGTGATGATCCTGGGGCTGAACGCATTTCCTGAACTTTTTATGAGTATTCAATGGGATGTTGGTTATTACACCATTATTAATTGTAAATACTGATGGATATTATTCTATTTAGATTATTTGGTGTACAAATATACCTTTGGCTCATTGACTAATCTTTGACTAAAGGCCCGTACACACGTAGCGATTGTCGGCCATAAATATTCGGCCACCAACCGATCGGCCGATTGTCGGCTTGTTAGTATGATGCTTCCGACAACCGACAGCGAATTTTCGGCCGAACAGAATCTGGTGTGCAGACTTTAAAATTTTTGTTGGCCATCACCAGAACGGCCGATTGTTCGCCAGTCAGTACAGAATTCGGCCGACAAACAGCAGATTAGCAAGACTGGGCATGCTCAGAAAAGAAAAAACACACGGAAAGTTAACCATCACATGACATCACTTCTGCAGTCGGCTGTTGTTGGCCGACAAAATTCGTGTGCAGTCTTTAGCACTTTTCAGCCGACAGGACAGCACCGAACAAAAGACGGCCGATCGTTCGGCCGACAATAGCTACGTGTGTACGGGGCTTTAGTCCAGGATCGTCACTTTTGGAGCTGATATACTGTGTTATCAAAGTGTTTTTATGGTTTTAAATCGTAATGTTATAAAAAAAATATTTTATATGGTATGATGATGCTTTTGCAAGCTTTTATGAATATGAAATAATAATTTATTTTAATTTAATAATTAATACATTTAATAAAAAATCTTGTGCCTCAAAAATCCCATTTTAATATATCATATATATTTTTGTAAGATGCGAGAAAAAAAAAAACATGATTATTAATTTTGCACTAACATAACAAATAGAAAACAATATACTGTACTAATTTCTTGTCACCTAAAATTAGACAAAATATGTGTTCAGCTTGAATCTTCAGTATCTACAAAGGCTCTGTGTTCTGTCAAATGCATTCCAAAAACCAACTGCACTGCGACGATCCGATTTCTTTTCCGTGAGTTAAACATTTTTTCCTCCACTTCCAAAGGAATGCCTTTTTCTCATCAAAGCAGACTGAAACAATAATTTCCATTTCAGGTTGTACATTGTAAGTTTATTTTCCACAAGGGACATTTGTAGTAAAAATCAGACCCAGAAGTCTAGTCTACCTTTCTTATGTAATTATTCCATTACGACTTCAGACTTAGCTACCTTCTCTAAAATGTTCAAAACATCTTTCCTAAACCAGATTTCTATGCTTTGACATCACCATCTCACTTTTTATTTTAAAGAGTATTAAGAATATCCCTATAACAGAAAATTCCCAATGGCTTGCTCGTATTTTTCATCTGCTGTACATTAACCTGTGTTGTTCATTGTATGACAGAACTATAAAAGGTTTTCTGTAGAGTTCTTTTGTAACACTAACCATACCATGTAGAATTGTCCTGATGTCATGGAGATCACATACATTGCCATATTAAGCAATTACCCATTTCTGCTCCAATAAATCAAATGTATACTAGGTCTGCATCTTTAAAGAAACATTATGACCTTACCCTTTGTAGAGCAAGGAAGAACCCCCCCCCCCCCTCTCCCATATCCCTTGATACCTGTCTTGCCAGCTTACCTTTGCCACGCCTATCTCTGTCGCAGCCAGCAACAGTAGCAGGTGCTACTAGTGAGAGTGACCACTTCTTGCATTCAATTGCTTAGCCCCAGATTTGTCAAATGACCGGCTATCGCTCCATTAGCAATAGACACAAACATTGGACATTTTACAGGTGGCTAATGATGGGAACTAGCAAAGGGTGACTTTGAATGACTGGTAAGCTTTACTATAAAATGTTTTCTTTTGGATTTAAACATCCTTTAAAGTGTTACTAAACCCAGGACTCTATATTCACTATATCTGGATATCTAGTCTCCCACAGTACACAGAACATGGAAATGGAATTATTTTAGTAAATATAAACTGCTAAATACCTTTTCTCATCAGCAGTATATAGCAGTCTTGCAACTTTTATCAGTGTCCTACTGAGTACTGGTTAAAGCTTGTAGGTGGAGTTTTCAAATGACAAAACAAAAGCAGAGAAGCGCCTCTAGTGCAGTAAGAAGGTATATTTTAAGAAACCCCACAACAGGGCTACTTACAATAGATAGGTTAAAAACAGGCACATCAATGAGTGTAGGTCCAGAAAGCAAGTTGGAGCGGGCCACGGGAGCTGCTGATACTGCGCCATGAAATGTGACAAGGGTCCCTGAGTAAAAGAGAAAGCCGGCCAAAGTCCTTCCTGAAGCAGGTGGAGCGCATAATGGAACACAGCCAGAAGCAGGATGATGCGGGCAGAGCTTTAAACCAGAATGCAATGCACTTTGGAGCATGCGCTATTCCACATAGGGGCATGCACGCTCCCTTTTTAAGCAAATTCCAACATCTAATGATGTGACACCTGCCAGCCTGAAGTTTCCTGCCAGCTTGTGGAGAGAACTGAGCAAGGCATGTACATAAGAATTAAAAACACTGGTAAATCTTTACCATGTAACACATATAAATACATAATAAATGATAAAAGATATATTAGATAGACATATGTGAACGATAATACAAAGAGATCATAACCTAATAGAAATTTCATGGGGTAAGAAGATAAAAACATAAAACTGGACCTTTATGAAGGGAAAAAGGTGGGGTATGAAGGGAAAGGTTATATGTAAATATATAAAAATATATGGGGTGTTCTGGGGATAGGACCACCTCCAAATGGATAGGGATTAACTATAAATAATTTGACCAACTAATAATTATTGTTTTAAAAGGAGGTAAATACATATAATAAAAGCTAAGGTAACACCTATGACCGTATCCTATGTAGATTCCATACCATTCCATGTGGGGGAGACGCGATGGTGTCCCCACGTGCATCAATCCGGAGGTATGAGTGTAATGAACAACAGAGCAGAGGGGCAAAAAACAGGAGGGGGAAGAGGGAAAAATAACTATGTTATAGGATAGTAGTGACATTCAATTCCTCACTAAAGCCCCCAGACGAGAGGGTGTTGAGGATGAATATCCAGTAGGTCTGCCGTTGGCAGAGCCGCTTGAACCACTCTGCTTCGGGGAGACCCCTGAGCATAGCTTCCCCCTCCTGTTTTTTTGTCCCTCTGCTCTGTTGTTCATCACACTTTTATGTACATGCCTTGATCAGTTCTCTCCATGAGCTGGCAGGAAACTTCTGGCTGGCTGGTCTCACATCATGAGTGCACATGCCCCTATGTGGTACAGCGCATGCTCCGAAATGCATTGCATTCTGGTCCTGAGCCCTGCCCGCGTCTTCCTGCTCCTGGCTGTGTTCCACGCAGCATTCCACTTGCTTCAGGAAGGACTTCGGCTGGCTTTCTCCTCCACTCGGAGACTCCTGCTACATTCCACCTGGCAATACCAGCAGATCCTGTGGCCCGCTCCAACTGCCATTCTGGACCTATACTCATTGATGTGCCTGTTTTTTACCTATCTATTGTAAGTAGCCCTGTTGTGGGGTTTATTAAAATATACCGTCTTACTGCACTTAGAGGCGCTTCTCTGCTTTTGTTTTGTCTGTATAAACCAGAGTCTGCTAAACTCCACCAAGAAACCTGCCCTAGTGCCTTGGACATTTTTGGACTTACTATGGACTTATACCTTATAACTACATTTCTTGCATATTCAGTATTATGACCAAGCCTCTGCGCCTATAACCTCCTTTTCTTGCTTGTATCCTGCTATTAGCCTACATTTAGTGCGGCATTGGAATTGTCATACTATAGTTTTATTTTAACACTGTTTTACATTTAATTATTATTTGCATCATTACGATATCTGTGGTCTTTTATCGTTTTTTTAAATAATAGGCATTTCCTTTCCCCCCACTCCCCCTCCCCCCGTGATTCACTTCCACTCCTTTCCTATAGAGCTACTTCAGGACATTGAACACCATGAATATGGAGTTCTGATTGATCAATACTCCGTCCTTCCCTCTACACTGTTTTCTCCCACATGTAAATTAAGTAGCTCCAAACGCTACACCAGGGATCCTCAAACTACGGCCCTCCAGCTGTTGCGGAACTACACATCCCATGAGGCATTGTAAAACTATGACATTCACAGACATGACTAGGCATGATGGGAATTGTAGTTCCTGAACAACTGGAGGGCCATAGTTTGAAGACCCCTATGCTACACCCTCTGTGGTAAATTTAAAAAGTTGGAGAGACTCACCCACTCAAAAAGAACACCAAGCACCAAGAAAACGTATTAATAAAAACCAAATTAGGGAAATTTAGAAGAGACCTGGACGATTATAATAACAATCGAATATTTTCATGGAAAAAATCTCACACCCACACTCCATTCCACCACCCTACATTTGGCCCCCTGCCCCCAACTTCCATTACGTTCTATCCATGGTTCCATTTCTCATCCTCCTACACACCCACTCCTAGGGGCCAGACACAACCACACACACTCCAATCCATGAGGCGACCTCCCCCCTGGCATACCACCAGGCCAGCCAACCTACCCAGCAAAGGCAAATTCCAAGCAAAGCCAAAACCCCCAACATGATCCACCCACTGCTCTGGCATCTGTTTTGATTACTTATGATCCTCCTCCTCCCACGACTCAAGCCATATTGTCTCCATCCAGTACACCAACCCCAGGGAGTGAATTACTATGCACCCAGGTTTCCACCACCCCTATGTCTGATTCCCTCCCTCCTCCTAACATTCACGCCCCATCCCACTTGTCTACCACTTCTACCTCAGACAGCAACCCCTCATCCATCGAGGTAGTGATCTGTAACTCAAGTAATATACATTTACTGAACAATGGTCAATCCCTCATTAGCATTTCATCTAAGGCCTCTCATCTTGGTGATCTCAAAGTCACCTCTGCAGTACACCCTGTTTCCTCACAGTTCTGAGTCCTCATCCCAAGAACATTTTTTAGAGTACAGTCCCTCCCTAGCCAACCCCCAAAAAAGAAAGTTCACCAAAGAGGTTGTGGGGGGTGGGGGGACAACATAGATCAAAAGTCTCACGCCAAAAAAAGACTACAGAGACTACAAATCTATAATTTCTCCAGTTATCATTTGTCCAAAGGGGAATCAACCCTACTTGGTCGAGGACTCAGCTTCGCTATTGCTACTACACCTTATTATTATTTCTTCTCTTCAAAGATCTAAATAAAATTTAATTGAAACCTCACTCTCAAAAGGTTTTTCAATATCCAATCCAAAAAGAAGCCCAAACCCACCCCCCTGGAAACACATCACCCAGACTCCCCTGGAATTGGACCCAGGGAATTTGGAGTCCCTAGAGCAACTATATTTGGGGCCTGATAGTGACAATACCACCCTACAATGTTGGTCCAATCTTATTGATTCAGTGGATCCTGTTCTCTTGACGCAACACCTTTACATATCTCCGCCGATCATCCACACCTCTCTCAAACGTCTGTCTTCTACCCATCTCATGCCAAGGGCCCCCTACTAGCAGGCCTTCTATAGTACAGTGTATTCGGATCTCTCAAAACTATGCCGTCAGGCCCACGACAGCAAAAAGCATATATCCAACAATTTAAAGTGCAGTGAAACCCTTCCCCCAAAAGCACTTATGGATAAAACGGAGGTCATAATAAAACCAACTGATAAGGGGGGTGGTATCATCCTCCAGGATAGGTCCAATTACCATACAGAAGCACTTATATTACTATCAGATACTCATACCTACCTAAGATTAACTAAAGATCCATTACCTAACTTTATGGCAGAAGCTGAAAAACTGGTCTCCTCAGCTTTGACTGATGGAGTAATCGATAAATATGAGGCCTCCTTTCTCTGCAAGGAATTTCCAAAAACACCCTACTTTTACCATCTGCCCAAAGTACATAAACCTCAAACCAGGTAGACACCATAGATAGCATTACTAGTGGTTTTTCTCAGTATATTGATGCCTTTCTCCAACCACTAGCACAAGAACAACACTCATATTAGGGATGGAGTCCACCTCCTAGGAACTCCTTACACTATATTCCTGGGACAGCCATTACCTTTGGGGTTCTTTGGACAAGAACTCCTTATACACATCCATCCCCCATCACGTGCGCCTTACTGTCATACAACACTTTTTGTTTCAAGACCCCCAGTTACATCCAGTACAGGCCACGTTTGTCCTGGAATCCACATCCTTTTGTCTGACACACCATTACTTCACCTTTGATGATTACTACCTGCAGATTCATGGCACTGCTATGGGTGAAAATTTGCCAACTTGACCATGGCTTTTTGGGTCCAAAAACACATCTGGCATAACAACCCCTTTGCTGCCAATATTGTTTTTTTATGGTCGCTTTATCTATGACATCCTTATTATCTGGGGTGTTACCTCGTCCAAGGTGTATGCAGATGAGTTTGCCTGAGACAGTTTCTGACAGTTTGTGCAGAAATTGGTTATGCAAACCGATTGTGGCAGCAGCTGTCCGGGTGGCTGGTCTCAGATGACCTTGGAGGTGAAGATGCTGGATGTGGAGGTCCTGGGCTGGTCTGGGGTCGTGAGGCCGGTTAGATGTACTGCCAAATTCTCTGAAATGCCTTTGGTATGCTTATGCAAATGCTTATGGTAGAGAAATGAACATTCAATTCATGGGCAACTGGTGGACATTCCTGCAGTCAGCATGTCAATTGCACGCTCCCTCAAAACTTGCGACATCTGTGGCATTGTGCTGTGTGATAAAACTGCACATTTTAGAGTAGACTTTTATTGTGGCCAGCCTTTCCAATAATCATGCTGTCTAATCAGCATCTTAATATGCCACACTTGTGAGGTGGATGGATTATCTCGGCAAAGGAAAAGTGCTCACTAACACAAATTTAGACAGATTTGTGAACAATATTTGAAAGAAATAGGCCTTTTGTGTACATAGAAAAGGTCTTAGATCTTTGAGTTCAGTTCATGAAAAATGGGGGCAAAAACAAAAGTGTTGCATTCCTGCCATAGGCTTTCTAAAAGTGAAAGTCTTAAGTCTATTGGTCAGTTTAATTTTTAAGCCTAGAAAATCTACTTCAACTGGACTGAATATCTGTTAGAAAATATGCTGTTATTTCTATTATTATTGGTGTTATTAACCACTTCTGGACAGGAGGGATTTGCCCCCTTAATGACCAGGCCATTTTTTTGCGATTCAGCACTGCGTTACTTTAACGGAAAATTGCGCGGTCCTGCAATGCTGTACTGAAATAAAATTGATGTCCTTTTTTTCCCTCACATAGAGCTTTATTATGGTGGTATTTGATCACCTGTGCGATTTTTATTTTTTGCGCTATAAACAAAAAAATAGCGACATTTCTGGAAAAAAAAACAATATTTTTCACATTTTGTATATAACATTCCAAAAAAAAAAAATTTAAAAATCAAACATTTTATCCTTTTAGGCCAATCTGTATTCTGTTACATATTTTTGGTAAAAAAAAAATCACAATCTCTCCACCAACGGGTAAATTGCTTGCTCACCTCAACAAATGAACCCCTAAATTAACAAAAAATCAACTGCACTTTCCCCCCCTTGGGGTAAATATGGAAACCAGCAAAAAGCAGGATGCTCCAATGGATCCAATGTACATGTGGGCAAAAGATAAACTAAGTGCTCTCTGCTATTAATAATTAATTAGTATTTATTTAAAAAGTAGCACACTCACATGTTATCTGTGTATATACAAGGCTCAAAAGATAAGATCAATGTTTGGGAATCAACTCTGTCTAAGCTGGATGGCAGCGGGTGATGTCCTCCGAAAACGTAGCTCCTCCCCTGCTGACAAAGTCCGTTGAACATAACGCGCTACTTTTTGGATGACATTGCCCGCTGCCATCCAGCTTAGACAGAGTTGATTCCGAGCATTGATCTTATCTTTTGAGCCTTGTATATATAGATAACGTGTTATAATGATACCTGTTTGAGGGTAAACAAAGCTTTTCCAGTTCAGCATCAGTGCAGTTAGGCTTCCAATGATCTGTGAGATCCGAATTTAGGGCCTTGGAACCAGCAGTGATATTTGAAGGACATAAACACTGTGGTTGATACCCATGTTTATGTTGTACTCAGTTCCCTTTGATGCTGAAGGGGGAAAAAAAGCTTTGTTAAGCCTCAAACAAGTGTTGATTCATCAGAAATCAATACACCTGTCAATCCTTTTTCATAAAATACACTCTGGTTTGGCCATGTTGAATGGTCTATGTGGGTGAAACCACAAAGAAAATAAAAGACCAGATTTCTCAACATCGTCATATAATCCAGAAGGTTCAAGGCTCTCTGCCATATCCAAACACTTTGCAAAAAAAGGGCCATAAAGAGGCTGGTTTGTGGTCTTGGAAGATGTGCACTAAAAGGGGAGGAGATAGGACTTTAAAGAAGAATCACAGAATTTGATATTTTCACATAGTTACATTGGTCCAGCTTGAAGCAATGTAATTATGCACATGCCATACCTGTGACATCTCCCTGGACGACACTTCTATTACAGTGATCTCCACTAACTTTCAGTCCTGTGCAAGTTGGTACCCTGCAGTATTGTGAACAGAGAATGTTGTCCGTTCAGCACGGGGGCCATTCGGAAAATGCTTTGCAAAACATTCTCTGATTGGACAGGGTGGAGATTGTGACATCACCTCCCTGCCTCTCCACCTCATCCAATCAGAGAAGACTTTGCATTTATTAATGCAAATGTGTTTATTGATCATTGTGACTCTGACTTACAGGTTTTTGGGAACATGTGTTTAACATGAGGTTGATTTTCCTTTTGGTTTCCCTTTAAAACTCAAGGTACCCTGGCTGTAAATACTTTTGTGTCCAGCCATCCAATAATTAAACTATTAGAAAAATAAACAGCAAAGTGGCCACACAGATAAATTCCTAAACAGTCATCTAACTTAATATGCACAGAGGCTTATGGCTCAACTGCCAGAGAAAGCAGACAGGGCACTCATGGGATTTGTTCAGCACACTGCGATAAAAACTTTGTATAAATGATATGATTCCCCATGCAGCATGCTGGCTGATATTTGTCACACAGCTAACAGAATGAAATATTGAGCTATGATATTTCATGTGTTTTCTTTTAATGGGAAAGCAAGATTGAAACCTCAAGGGAACCATTTACATTCATTAGAGAGAGAAAACAAGTACTAAGTTGCCAGTACTTTCGACTTTTCAGATAGTGGGGCCAGAGACAAGAAATGTAATATAAGCAGAGTACGTTGTGGATCATTCCAGAAAAGAGGTTTACAGGGCCAGCCAGAAACAACAGTGGCAGGGGCTGTAGTCTGGTTAAAATTAGATAATATGCATTCAGACATTATGTAACAATTATTCTTTTTTTTATAGATCTGCAAAAACAGAGATTCCCTGTGCCATACCTATCAATTGCACTGATTTTAGCAGGACGGCCCTGGGAGTTGAACCAAATCCTGGTGTACTATGGACCCACCCCATGTCCAGGCACTAAGTGCTGAATATAATGGCTCAATGGACAGTTGGAGAAATAAATGCCACTGTGTTGGTGTCTTTGGGAGGAAAAAATGCCCCTGCATCAGTGTCAGCCAGTGGACAAAAAAAGGCCTCTGCGTCAGTGGTTTCAGTTTGAGGGGGCCTACTTTGGCACTCATGTCAGTGGTATAAAGGAGGGGAGGAGACCTGGCAGGCTTGTGGGTAGCTCAGTAGGGTGCATTTATTTAGGAGACTGCCAGGAAGGCTCTTTCAGGAGACATGTTAATGCTCAGAGGCAAGTTCCTGCTCCCTGAACCTCTCGAAGAAGAGGCGCATTAGCGTGTGCTAGCGTGCACGCATCTGCGCACACGCAGGCGAACCAATATGCTTCAGAATGCAAACGAATGTGCATGGCGCATCTCTTGACAGATGAGGGTGCCAAATGGACTATTTAATCTGGATCAGCACCCAGGATCAATGCTGTCTCGTCAACATCATTCTGTGATTGTCCTGTTCCCTGTTACCTGCATTTGCTCTTAAAATACTGACCCGGCTTGCTCTTGACTTTTCCTGCTCTCCACCTGCATTGATCCCGGCTTGTTCTTTGACCATTCTCCTGTCTCCACATCTGTACCTGATCTGATCGCTCTGTGTATGACCCGGCTTGTCTGACTCTGCGTATGTTCCAGTCCGTTTGGAGCTACCAAGCTGCAAACACCGGTCCATCCGCTCCTGGAACATCTGCTGCCATCTGGCATCCTACTCAACCATAAGCCCAGCATCTAGCACGTCTACTGACACTTGTGCCACTCTGCACTCCTGCGCCACCTGTATACTCTACCAGGGCCCCCAAGTCAGAGGTGTAAGAGAGGCCTTCCTCTACATAAACCAGGCTCTACCCACCAGGTACATGACAGAGACCCTGTGTGGCTCTAGGGAAGGAAGAAAAACTGAAGGGCTCCAAAGGAGGTATAGTAGCTATGAGAGGGAGAGGGAAGCTCTGGGATTGGTTACTCCCTCACCCACTGTGTACTAAGAGTTATGACCTCCTTCTGAACGTGGCGCATGCCAGGAATGAAGGCAGCTTCTCTTTCTTCCTTTCTCTGGTCATATGATATATCACATGATGCGGGCAACAGGAAAAATGGCAGACTGTCTGACAAGTGGTCATACTGAGAAAGTCAACCTCAGCAGGCACCCTTTGCAGGTGCTCTCTTCTGCCCACAGCTGTCTGCCATTGGAGTGAGAGGAGAGCAGAATCCTTCCTCTAGCACAGGGGTGTCAAACTGGCGACCCTCCAACTGTTGCAGAACTACAAGTCCCATCGTGCCTCTGCCTGTGGGAGTCATGCTTGTGACTATCAGCCTTGCAATGCCTCATGGGACTTGTAGTTCTGCAACAGCTGGTGGGTCGCCAGTTTGACACCTGTGCTCTAGCAGCTATTGCGGCCCCCGCTCTGCACTCTGATCTCCACTTGCTTGAATGACAGGAGTGAAGGCAGTGCCCAGCCTGTCAATCAGGCAACTAGAGAATGGAACACTGGCAAGCTCTCATCACTCCTACATACATATATAAATTGCACCCAAGGCAGGTGCCTCTCTTGAACAAACCATAGTTGACCCCATGTCTGGAAAACTGGAAGGACACATGGAAGATTTGTCTTGCAGGAAGAAGGACATTGGTATATTTATTTTTTCCAGAGGTATAAATTAACTCAACTAGCAGCAGTGCCAGGTCATTGTCAGCATATACAGTTATTCTTATTCCATCAATGACATGATACTGAAGTTAGTTCAATATTTTACTTTCTGGCCCGAAGGACTTAAGTCTCAACATTTAGGCCTGTTTTCTTATTATTATTATAGGGGTGTTAAAGTCTCCATATGCTTACCTACCAGCTGTAATAAGCAATCCCACAGTGGTCAGTGATCATTTAGGGAGTCCAGGTAACAGTAAATGAAAACTGATACCCATAATGCGTAACTACTGCAAACTACATGACTTAACATGTTGGCTTTAGGTCATAAGATCAAGAAACAGAGCATTGTGAAATTTGTTTTCTCAATACAATTTAAGGGGATACAGGACCAATTATCCCTTCAGGAGAAACTATTTTTATGATCTTTTATGGCTCCTATAGTGTCTGCATTTCATTACTAATTTCTCTATAGTGCTTTTAACATGATAACAGGTTTATGGTAATGGTTTTTCCAATCTAACTCTGAGGCCTACCAAACAGTTCTGTGGTAGCTTATTGACCAGTCTGTAACAGAATGGGTAATGAAAAGACAGAGCGTAACTGTAAGTTAGAATCAATAATGAAAAACAGGATCAGAATGGTAAGAATGATAAAGAGTGTGCAGTTCCATTAATCAGAGTAGGTAAATACATTGCCTGGCCAAAAAAAAAAAAAGTCACCACCAAAAAAAAAGGTCACACACTCTAATATTTTGTTGGCTTTGATTACGGCACGCTTACACTGTGGCATTGTTTTGATAAGCTTCTGCAATGTCACAAGATTTATTTCCATCCAGTGTTGCATTACTTTTCACCAAGATCTTGTATTGATGATGGGAGAGTCGGACCACTGAGCAAAGCCTTCTCCAGCACATCCCAAAGATTCTTAATGGAGTTAGGTTCTGGACTCTGTGGTGGCCAATCCATGTGTGAAAATGTTCCCTAAACCATGCTTTCACAATTTGAGCCCGATGAATCCTGGCATTGTCATCTTGGAATATGCCCGTGCCAACAGGGAAGAAAAAAATCCATTAATGGAATAAACTGGTCATTCAGTATATTCAGGTAGTCAGCTGACCTCATTCTTTTGGCACATGCAGTAACTATCCAAACTAAGTAATTTAGTTAGTTGCTTAGTTAATTCCAGGTGGCAACTTTTTTTGGCCAGGCAGTGTATAAACCTGTTTGTTATTTTTTTGGTAATGTCCAGAGTAGCAATGGTAACACAGGTGAGAGGTTGAGGACATCCCTGGCCCTGGAAGGACACAGAACCACCAAACTGGAAATGCAGTACACTGGTAGCAATGGGGAAGAGGCTCTTGTTACAGATGCGGCATCACACCAATGCCACCTTCACTAACTTGTGACAAATGGTTGGTCAGCCATACACCATGCTGTCATGGATAACTCTCTCAGCCTCATGCTTTACTCAAATGTTCCAGCTTGCGGGACCCCAATCTAAGTTCCAGCATACTGAAAGTGGTTGTAACTGGTTATAGATTCACCACACAGCCACCAGATAGGGTTCAGCCTATCACACATTCACATTATTAGCGATAACGCTTATGACTTAGAATAAACATTTATAACACATGCTGTCACCAGGCAGGTATGTCCAGAGATTTACATTAAAGTAGCGCTTTTCAAGAGTTTGGTTCAGCAGAGTCCAATCAACAAGCAAGATGGTACATTGGCTCTCTCAAGTCCTGACAGGTATTCCTTGCTTTGATGATAAAGGAGAGTTGTCCAGTGTGGATGCAGTTCATCTTTTCTGGACCTTGAGGGGGCATTGACAGAAATGATTTGGCTAATCACGGGGTCGAAGGAGTGGCCAGTGGGATGTCACAGCCTTTACGATCATTTAGATGTCATGCCCTTAGATACAGTTTTTTAAATGTAATATTATTTCAAATATACGCCATGTAATGTAAGTCACATATCATTGTACAGCATGCAATTTATATTCCAGAGATACTAAACATGATATCATTTAGATAAGCCTTTCACCCAGGAGGTGGAAGACAGCTAGCCCGCCTTCTGTATACAAAGGCATAGTCCTGTGGGATCTTGATCTGTTTTAGTATTTTCTTCCACATTCACATATATAATCACATCACATATATAATCATTGGTCAAATAATGTTGCTTGGTCATGTCTGATTTTATGAATCATGTATAGATTTTGAAAATGTGAATTAGAAAAGGGGTGTTTGCAGGTCAGTTCAGGCCTAAATGGCGTTTATGATATCAATTAGCCCTGGGACCTGGGTAAGACATTTTTTTGAGTGCCATGTACTCCTAATGCGTTTAATTACACTGAGGCTCCAAGCATGACAGAATTAAAATGTTTTATGGTTTTACAATGGCAAATTCTAATTCCCTCAGTGGAAAGTGCTGATAACCTTGACAGATGTCATTATTATCTCAGAAGTAATGAAATACAGAGAAGTTTTAGATCCTGCAACAGCAATGTGTTTCGCTGACTAGCTAATGCCTCTTACACATGATCAGAAAATTTGACGAAAAAAACACTGTTGAACCGATCATAAGATAATCTGATCGTTAGTACACAGCTTTCAAGAGTCGATCCCCACAGTTCATCCGAAATTATCTGAAGGGACAAACACAAACATTTTTGTCGTACGATACCAGAACAACGATTTTCATTTAATCAGTACAGTATTCGTACGAAAAAAAATCAAAAGAGCAAGACTACACATGTGCTCGTGCTGTCTGCCTCCCCCTGGGGCGTGCATCAGCAGTGATCTGTGTTCGCTGCGTCCTTTGGACACAGCTGATCACAGATCGGGGTAAGGAGCCAATCACGGCAAGCTCTTTACAACATGATCAGCTGTGTCCAGTCACAGTTGATCACAATATCAACAGGATTTGCCAGGTTATCGGCAATCCTCTCCTCACACTGACATCGCGTGAGGTAGGGAGAGCCGATAACCAGCAAATCCACACAGGGGACATCCACACTGATAATCGGTGTCCTAAAAATCAGTGAAAACCTAACAGTGCCCTTCAGTGCTGCTAATCAGTGCCCTCAGTGCCCACCATTGATGTCAATCAGTGCCTACCAGTACTGCCAATCAGTGCCCATCAGTGATGCCTGTCAGTGACTATCAGTTCCGCCCATCAGCGCCAGCTATCAGTGCTGCCTCATCAGTGCCCAATGGTGCCGCCTCATCAGTGCTGCCACATCAGTGCAGCCTCATCAGGGCACATCAGTAAGGGAGAAAAATCACCTACTTACAAAATTGTATGACAGAAACTAAGAAAAACTATTTTTTTGCAACATTTTCGGTCTTTTTCATTTGTTTGTAAAAAATAAAAACCCCAGTAGTGATTATATACCACCAAAAGAAAGCTCTATCTAAAAAACAAAAAAAAAAAAAAAAGATAAAAATTTTGTTATTAGGTATATTAGATTTAGACTGAAATGTAGATTGGGTTAATAGGATTGAAAGGGTCTGGTGTCCTCTCAATGGACTGATAGGTATGTTCTGGAATGCAGTCTGTTATTTATATAACATGAAGTCCTAATGTAGCCATATCCTCAATGGGAAGGGGAAAGGGGAGGTAATTTCCGCTCTGTCTCCTATTTTAAAAAAATGTCATGGATGACCTGGGTCCTGAACAACCAGGCTGCTGGGCCCTCTAATGCAGTCCTTTTGGGGTGCCCAGTCCACATTATCATCACACCTCCCTACAGTTGAGACAGCTGAGTCTTCCGGAGAACCTGAATGCCACTAGGCTCCTGTCAGCTGCCCACACTTTGGTTCTTGCAGTGCTGGGCCTGTCATCTGGTTCCCCAGGAAGACGTCTGCTGTGACGAAACGTGTCAGGACGGGCGTGCTGACGTCACCACACAGAACCCGGAAGGACGGCCAACAGTGCATCTGGCTGGCTTTTTTGAATTACAGTGCTATTTATCCTACCAAATGTGAGTTCCTTTCTTTTTATTAATAAAGCACTGATTTTACATACTTCACTATGGAGGCTTTTGCATACTTTGTATGTTAATCCCTCGATGGACGCTGCTTATGCTTCATATGGTCTGAGTGCGATATATGGTTGAACCTCCATCCAGTGTTGATCCTTGGCTACTCCTTATCCATATTGGCTTCTCCATTTGGACCCATCTGGGATTGAGTTGAATGGTGTATTAATTACCATTATCTGGTAAGCGTATTGGCATGCCATATTAACGGACGCACTGCGGAGGAACACATTTAATACTGTTGTGGTGTAGGATTTTAAATTTCTTACACACCGTTTTCACCTACTTCTTTTGGGACTTTTTATTACCTTTATTAATTTATGTTATTGTGTTTTTCATCTATTTATCAATTTGATCTGGTCATTAGTGTGCATTATTTATATACCTGGCCTTAATAACCGAGTTGTACATTCATATTTTTGTCACTTTATTACATTAGTGTGGACATTTATATTCACTTGGCTTTGTCACTTTATTGTTTTATTATTAGTGTGCATAATTTTATATCAATTGAATATACGTTATAAAAAAAATGATTGATGAAGGGACAATCAATTAAAAGTATTGGGACTTTAAATGAAGGACTATCCAATATAGGAAAAAGTGCTTCCATCCCTATGAATAAGAAAAAAAGGGGGGGGGGGAATAAGGAGATATATGCAAATACTATAGAACAACTGGCATATATATAATATAGGTACACTCATATAGATCAGAAAAGAATATATATATTAAAAAATATATATTAAGCCAGCTGTTGCATAAGAGTAGATCAGGGTATAGGGGAGGACATTTGGGACTTTAAATGAGGTGTGCAGATATATAATAATAATACATAAACATACAAATCAATAAAAATAATTTGAGGCGGGTCTAATATAATAGTACAACGGCAATTTAATTGTAAGATCAAACATACATAGAATGACATTATGGCATAACTGTAAATAGGACAATAGATAAGTGGTGTAATGACAAACCAAATACATAAATATATAGAGGCTGACCGGTTGTAAACTGAAATGGAGCACTGTAATCCATGAGCATAAAAGATCCAAGGGTATAAATGTATAAGATGCACCACAAACAAGCTCTACGCGTTACGTGGAATACGTTCCACTTCCTCAGGAGCAGGTGCATCAGATTGCTGTAGAAAAGAAAGAATCCTTTTAAAGCAGCATGTAGAATAATAATAATAATAATTATAAAGTCATAGGGAAGGGATATGGTTATCCCTAGCCTGGGATGTCTCCGACAGTGTACTCACAGTCAAGCCTAATGTCAGAATTACATGTTGAAGAAACCAGAGATCCCTGGGGAACATCTTGGTCGGGAACTGAAGAAACCCAATCCATGGCCACCAGGGCATAAGAACTTTTTTTTTTTTTTTCTTTTTCAATTGAATATACATTATATATTTATTTTTAACTATCACACACAGCGCAGCTATATTCTGTTTACTTCTGTTTAGATGTTATCCAACTTCTAGTTGCAGCTTTGATTTTTTTGTGTACTAGCGCGGTTACTATTTTTACAATTATTTTGCAAAACACATGCCAAGCTACTTCTGCCTCATCTGGGGTGGCCTCTTTTAGCTTCCCTGGGCATGTCCATGAACCAGGTAGTTGTGGGAAAAGGAGTCAAAGGGGCCCTGCACCAGAACCTGAGGCTGGTGAGTAAATGGGCACTCTGCTACCAGTCCTGTATTGCCTTCACATCACAATATTTACACAGAATTTCTTATAAGAACCTTTACTCCAAAAACAAAAGTTGTTAGGTATGGACATTGCACGTCATCATCAGTTCTTTTTGATGACATCTGACTTTTTGTAAAGCTCTTCATCGGTTGCAGCCACTGCCATACTGACTGCTGTCTTCTGCATTCAATACCATTTCTACTTCCACCCTTACTTCCTCTCTCTGGCTCAGTCATGTGCTGTGCTCGCTGTCTCTACAACCACAGTGACGTAGAGGGTCACATGGGGTTATGGCTCAGCTTGTAAATGGGAAACTAGTCTCGCAGGATCTCGGAGCTGACGTCAGGCAAAGGAAAATGACCTAGCCCTGGCATGTAAACACCATTTTTCTGGAATGAAGAGCCTCCTGGGAAAATGGAATTAAAGCGGAGTTCCGGGCACAAAATCTGTATTTTTTTTTTGTGCCCCTCCGCTAGCTACACATAACCTGAAAAGGAATTGGATAGTTATTTTTTTTTTTTTTGTACACTCACCTTGTAATCGAAGATCGTAAATACTCACCTCAGGGTACTTCCTCCTCCAGCGCCGCGGCTCACCCCGTCACTTCCTGCCTCGCGATGATTCCTGGGAGCTGAACGTCATCGCTCCCAGGAATCAATGCGACGGCACCGGCCCCGCACGTCACTTCCGGGCGACGCCGCATTCCCCTGCTAAACAGCTTCTGGGCATGCCCAGAAGCTGTTTAGGAATGCGGCGCCGCACCGGAAGTGACGAGAGGGGCCGGTGCGGCGCATTCTGGGAGAAGAAGATGCGGAAGAAGACACCGAAGAGGACCGCGCCGGCTTCAGCTGCCCACAAGAGAGATGGAAACGCTGTGGAAGAAATTTTCAAAGTAAGTATTTCTTCTTGCAGGTAAGTGCGAACCGGGACAGATCAGAGGCTAGCCATTGTGGAATGTGCTAGCCCTGACTGTCCCGGGGGTATGTTCAGCAAAAAATGAGATCTGTGCCCGGAACTCCGCTTTAAGTGTACATGGGCCGATTACATCATTGCTCAGAAAAGGACAGATTACACAAAAAGGAAGAAGGTAGGAAGCAACAAGTTCACTAGTTAGGAAATCTTGATATGGCAGAAATAGCACAAGATAGGTTTACTACCGCTTTAATATATTCAGTAAAGCTACCGGGTCAGCTGTTGCATCTTATAAGGAACTGGCTGCCATGGAGATCTAAGGACGCCGGAACCAGCGGCTGCAAAAAACGATCTCACAGGCACAACTAAGCTTGCTGCCTGTGTCCCCTGCGCCTGTGAGATCGGTTATTGCAGCCGCTGGTTCCGGCATCTTTAGATCTCCATGGCAGCCAGTTCCTTATGAGATGCAATGGGTGACTCGGTAGCTCCACCTCACTGACCAAGTCCTATTGGACTTAACGCGTGCGGGGGGAGGAGCAGCACTTTGGATGATGTCACCAGTTGCCATCCTGCTAGACAAGAGCACTATGAAGCTCCAATTTGTTCTTATGAGGTTGTTTATATCATTTGACATGTGAGTGTGACATTTATATTTTTTAATAAAACCTAAGATGTACCAGAGAGCACTTAGTATATTTTTTATTCACATGTGCATGGGGATTTTTCATGCACATGCAGAGGTTTCATAGTCCCTGGTTTCCATTCTACCCAAATATAGGGGGACATGCGCACATTACTTTCTGTTGGTTCAGGGGTCCATCTATTGAGGTGAGCGAGCAAGATACTCGTTAGTGGAGGGATTGGCACTCTGTTACTCGATTCCTTTTTCCCATGTGGATGTGTCTGATGCACTCTGGGCTTTGTGGTTCCACCTGGAAGTATTTGGACTCATTTATCATTTGGATTGGATTTCTAATGCCTTTTGCGCTGCACTTTTTATCTGTTTTGTCTATCTTTGAGGTGATGTGAATATCCTCCAGTGTTCAGTTAGCAATCAATTTTCGGTTTTATTTATTTTATTTCTTCTATTTGCACTGATTGTACCAGTTTTAATATTGTATTCACTTTCATTTATTGCCTATACATTTCCCAGGGAAAATGCATTTGTCTAGTTCCTATAGAAGCTGTCCCTGCCTGGTACTTCTAAATTATCTGCTGAGCACATAAATATGACCTGTGTGTAATTTGCTGACATCTGTATTAATGTGCCATAGCCGGAGGCAGAAACTGGGCCTGCTTTATGTTAAGGTATGCATATATATCACCAGCCACTTGACCAACACTATCTCTCAGAATGGTATTCTGGGTCAAAGAAGTTCTCACACAGGAATTCCAGTGTAAATATTATCATATCATTGTACATTACCGGTTATTCTATATAGTATATAGCTTGGTTAGAAATAAAGTTTGCTTCAAATCAAAACTTTATCCTGATTAGTTAGTGTTTACTTTTCTAAAATCTTTTTTTTTTTTTTATCCAAAAAATCTTCTCCAACCTTGAAACATACAACACATACCAAAAATTCCTGTCTCTGATATTCTTAAGAAAAAGTGTGTAGCGCCAAAAGTGAATGAGCAAAAATGAAATGGGAATACTGTGTTATAAATGGAAACCCACATTAAAATAAAGTCCAAAAAAGTGCTAAAGTGAAAAAAAATATATATATAAATATATATATATATATAGATATCTATATATAAGTCAAATCTTGAATGAAAATCAACAATTAAAAAAAACAATATAGTAAAATATATAGATTTAAATGCACAATCCCATGATAGGATCAGCAATACAAACGTATTGTGAAAGTACAAAGTTCACTGCACAGATGTGCACAAAAAATTGGTGGTGGTGACTTGAAAAGTAAAGAAGTAGTATTCCTTCTTGATACGACATTCGTTACTCATTGCTGTAATCATCTCTGACATATGATTGAAATGTACATTCTATCCACACATGCAACTCTGTACTGCCTTAATGGCATGTCTGTCTACGCTGAAAATACAACATTTTGAAACATAAAATTCCTGTTTCTGATACAATTTTTTTTATATTACTGTAAATGTCACAAATAAAATTATGCTGTTGTATGCATCAACATGTCTTGTAAAGAAAATGTATAGTTAGTGGTTTTGAACATATTTTTTTTTTATTTTTTTTATTTATTAGGATCAAAATTTTAAAAAAATAATAAAATGAAGGTCAGGTTAATACAAAATACTTTATTTTATGATTGTATATGATGTTATGATGTAATTTTAGTCCTCAATCCAGTCAGTAGGTGGCATATTTTCCTCTTTCCCCTTTGCATCTTCATTGTAAAAAGCTAATTGTCTGCAGAGCTCAATAATTCAAACAGGCCTTTTTTGTGCCTTTCTCCCAGCACTAGTCTCTTTCCCATGCTTAGACTCCCCTCCACAGCTGTATATTCCACTCTCTGCCATTTGGTTCCCTGTTCTGTATTGGGAACAACACATTGAGATGTGATGGTAGTTTCCATGGTGATTTAGTCTGCTGGTTGATGTGATTAGAGGACAGTTCATTATGGTATGGGCATCCCAAGGGTTTTAATTGGAGCAGGCAAGGGATGAAAGGAAGACGAGAGCCCCAGACCCAAGTGAGAGGAGGAGGAGACACCAGTAAGCTAATCACTTGCAGAGTTTCACTCAATGACTCCTTCTTTCTTGTTCCTAATTTTTGATTGTTCAAGCAATATAGATCTTTTCTGTGTTTTTTAGTGTTAATTTTAGACAATACCAGTTATAGGTTGGTATAATCATTAATGTTGTTATAATCATTAAAGTTATATATATATATATATATATATATAACAGTAATCAGTAAGCCCCTATTCACATTCGAGCATTCTGAAGCATGTTTCCAGAAGCACTTCAATGCTCAACACTCAGATTTCCGTGTTATTTGATTGTGCCTATTCTTAAAAATGTGCTGTTGCGCAACAATCAGAAAAAAGTACTGAAGCTTCTTTGGGCCATAACTGTGCATTTTTGCCTCAATAGATTTTAATAGGTGCATCTGCAAAATGCCTTATAAAGGTGTTTTTTCATGCGATTTCGCTTCTAACAACCATCTTCTTCTCCTATCAACTAGTTTTCTATTGGCTAAAAGAAAAATGCTCAAGCCTGAAAATGTGTGAAAAATATGTGAGGAAAAGCACATATAAACACTACGCCCCACCAGCTGTGTGCCGCTCTTTGTCAACCCCACCTAACCACCGTGTAACTAGCGTGTAACCAGCAGAAGGAGCGGACTGAGCGCTTCTGTGCCCACTCTCTTCTTTTCCCCCCACCTCCTGCGGCAGTGTGGTTACAGAGCCAGCTGAGAATGTCTGCCTTCTTTCAGACCTTTCTACCCGTCACTGTACTGTATACAGAGCGGCTTTTCTGTTGGTTGGCTGTGTGTCATCCTACCCCCCTCCCATGTCTTGGCAGCAGCAGCTTTAAAGCAATCAGCAAAGAGGAGGAGGGGGATCATGGGACATATAGTCCAAACAGTGAAGAGCCTGTGCCACAGAAAATACAGGTAAAAATGACAACACCCAGATTGTCCCTGCATGCAAAGGAGGAGGGGACAGAACTTTCTCCAGGCATAAGAGAGGATTCCAAATCTCCAGCACTGCTGGTGCAGCTGCGGGGTTGCTGACATCTCAAGAACGCCAGATGTAAGTACAGCGAGGACTGGAGGTGTGGGGAGGGTGCCCGGTGTTAGTTCACCTTTATATTTTTTTCTGTAAAGGTGAACTAACACTTTTAGGGAACAGGGGATGCCAAAGGTAAAGCAACACTTAGCAGTTATAGTTTCTGACATTGGCATCGGAGCAACCATCACCTATAGATTATTAAAGGTAACTCTTCACTTCTTCGCTTTTCACAATTGCTCATCTAGAATCACATCAGATGCAATAATGGGAAGGGCTTAGTTAAAGGGTCAGTGCACCTTTACCAAAAAACTTCCTATGCAGATAAGGGGCAGCTGTAGATAAAAACAAACTGTGCAGCTCTGACTAAAGTTGAATAATGTCCTTGCTTTAGGTGTAGGCCATTTATGTACTTCCTGAAGCCTAACTGAAATACTCCTGGGACATTGTTAAATGAGGCCCAGTAGTTACTGCTCAACCCCACCATCACAGGAGCAAGCTCTCAAACACTGAGCTTACAGCTACTTCATCAGGAAAGATAAAAAGCATGTGGGGGGGGGGGGTTGAATCAGAGAAAAAGCTTACTCCTGTGATGGTGGAGGTAAGGATCTTTTGGCAAAGATCAACTTTAGTATCAGTTTTCAGAGGAGAGAATGCTAGTGCCTCTTGTAGTGTGGGCACACTGGCGAGTATCCCTTCTGATGTAATTTGAAAGGAATGATGATGGCGGGTGGAGGGCCTTTTTCCTCATGGGTTAAATCTGACCTTGTGCACAAGGCTTGCCCTCAGTTGTAGGCAAGTTTCTCACTAAGCTGTCTAAATTCCAACATCTCCTAGTAGGAATGGGACTGCACTGGTCAGGCCAAGGGCCGGGCTTCGAAAGAAGCCCGTGGTGTATGTGCCCCTGGGGTGGCAGTCCCGGGGTTTCATATACATGCTGTGTATGGGGTTCAGTTTAAGTTTATTGGAACCAAGGCCACTGCACCATGATGCACTTTTTTTGCACCTGCCTCTAGGGCCGGGCCTTTTGGCTGGACCAGAGGAAATTTTGGTTCCTGGCCGAAGGACTTGCCGTGGTACTGCACCAAGGCACAATGCACCTATCCCCTTTGATTTCCCAATTTTTTTTATGCTTGTTTGTCACATTTATCACTTTTGCACGATATACTTTCATGGCACAATTAATAGCGTGTAGGTCCTTGGGCCTGTTCTGAAAGTTTTGGGAGGGGGTGGACATGACCTTCTGATTTTGTTTGCCCTCTCTCATGGGGTCTCCCTTTGGGGGAGCCCCACCTACTACTTGGGGTTGGTCTGTTTCAGGTCTGCCTGGCGTCAGCTAGGTGGACCAGTGAATACCTCAGTCCCTGTCAGGAGCCTTGCACCCTGGGGGATCAGGGTAAGGGTCTTTCCTCTTCAGAGGAGGTCCATGTGTACACCCCGTGCACTTTTTTGTGTTCTCACATTTTGTGTGTGAACTTTTTTTTTGCACCGTGTGTTAGTCTGAGTGTGTTTTACACACCATGGGCTTTAAAAAAAAAAAAAAAAAATGTAACGACTAGGGAGCAATTAGCTATTCCGTGGAAGTATTCCAGTCAGGCTTTGGGAGGTATGTAAATGGAATGCACTAATAGCAAGGACATTATTCATCTTTAGTCAGCGCTGCACAGGCAGATGAACTAAAACTTTAAATGTACAGTACACAGGGGCTGATCTATTTCAGCAATTTGTGATCTATAATAATTGATCTCAGTCCTTTCATGCAGCTACACAGCAGACACAGGGAAGATTAATGTAAGCAAAATAATGTTTACACTGGTATGGGCTGTGATAACAGGTTGTAAAGCAATAGGATAGAAAAGCAAAGGTAACCGATATTTGCAAAGTTACACGGTATCATTGAATATATTAAAAGAACTAAAGTGTTTTAACAGTGCAGTAAATACTTTAAGTGCTAAACTTGTACACAATAAAAAAAGTTGAAATATTACTAAAATAACTAAAGCTTAGAGATTATAAGTTACTGAATAGCTGAACTTTTTCTTCAAACCTGTATATAAGAAAAATATAATAGATATCTTGTAACTGGGCAAAGGCCAGGTATGTGATTGAATATTCCAGCAATCCTCCATGCCTCTGGGTTGTATTTTTTAAATTATTTTCCACCTGTCCTCAACCCTTGAAAAGACCAAAATATTATCAAATATATTTATATTAATTCAATCCCTCCAGCACACAGAGTTTTTCTGGTTGCCCAGGTTTTTGTATGCAGTTCATTATATTCATATCTCTGACCCTTTCTATTCAAAAAACTTTATGCAGTTAAAGTAATTAGGCTTTATACTTGAAGTCCTCACTTTTTCGGCGAGACATTGAAGTATAGCAAATTACAGCAAGCCATAGTAAATATAAAATAAGTGCTAAAACAGTTTTGTTAAATAGGTTTTAAATGAATTGGGAACCACATCCAAAGCAGCTTCAATTCCCATGAGTTGCAGGAAAGAAAATCACAGTCAGTGTTGATAGAAGAATCCCTCCCACTGAGTTATTGTGTTCTCCTGGTGGGGAAAGGGGGGCGCCTGGCTGTCCCTGCTGGGAGAACTCAGTGATTATTGCTACCTGCTATAGACGATGGCAATAATCACAGGTAAGGCCCACACAGGAGACAGATGGAGGAGGAGGAGGAGAGAAGCAGCAGTCGGCGTAGATTCTGGATAAATCCAATTATATCCCAGCGTCCTACGTTGGGGTACTTTCAGACCATATACGCCCATCTTCGCATGCATCCTGAAGTATTTTATAACTTCACCAGAATGTCAGTGCCGATGTTCAATGACCTGCTGGAGAGGCTCAGGCTAAGGCTGGAAAGGATGGACACCATGATGAGAAGCAGTGTGTCACCAGAGGAACGAATGCTTGTGACACTCCGGTAAGTAATATTTGTTTTGAAGGGGGGGTTAGTGCCTGTTCACACATATGCAATGTCACACATTGCATGACATTGCATGCAATTTGTACCGCACTGCTATGCAAATCTCATGCAATGTCTGTTCATTGTGATTTCATCCAAACCGATTGTATGGCTTACAGTATGTCGCATCGCATGCATACAAAATGTATTGTATTGTATTGTTTTGACACTAACAATTTTGTTCTTTTTAGGTTCCTTGCTAAAGGACTAAGTTTCGTGTCCTTGCGCCACCACTTTCTTCTTGGCGTCTCGACGGTTGGCAAGATAGTCAGAGAAAGCTGTGTGGCAATATGGGAGGAGCTGAATCAGGTTGTAATGCCGGAGCCAACAGAAGACCTCTGGGAAGCAGTGGTGGACGAGTTTTGGTAAAAACTCAGTTTCCCAATTGTCTGGGTGCCCTGGATGGCAAGCACATCCGGGTGAAGAAGCCTCCGCACTCAGGTTCATCATATTACAACTATAAAAAATACTTCTCGGTGGTCCTCCTGGCATTGGCTGATGCGAATCTGCGGTTCATAGTAGTTGATGATGGAACATATGGCAGCCAGAGTGATGCCAGCATATATCGTGAGTCGGCCTTCGGACGTCGGCTACATGAAGGAAGGCTCAATATTCCAGAAAGCAGGCCTCTACCTTGTACCGAGGAACCCAGCTTACCATTGGTCATGGTAGCAGATGAGGTCTTAAGACTGGCTGAAAATCTCATGAGGCCATACAGTGGCTATTGTCTCAGCGATGCCCAAAAAAATTTCAATTATCGTCTCAGCCGTGCATGCTGCTTTGTTGAATGTGCTTTTGGAGTCTGCACGGCAAAATGGAGAGTTTTACTAACTTGTATGCAGCTTGATGTGGAGAATGCCATTAAGGTGGTCCTGGCATGCTGTGTTCTCCACAACTTCCTGCGGGAGAAGGAGAGGAGCACCCTTGAACCGGAACCCCGAAACCCAAATCAACGAGTGCAATTTTTGGACTTGTGGTCAACGGCACGGGTGATGGCCATTCGTAATCAGTTTGCCAATTTCTTCTTATCAGCTGATAAGTTTCGTGGCAAAATGATTATGTTTTAAAAAAAAGTTGTATCTTTCTAAGCTCTGCCCTCTTTAATTTCATTGTTTCTTGAAATAAAGCATTTTAAAATTTGGCAGTTCTTTTCATGTCTCCCATTTCTTTCGTTCAGCTGTGCCTTGTACCTTGGGCTGTACATACGCTTGCCCCAGGCAGAGGAAAAAGAGTCCTTTTCTTCTGCTTGAGGCAAGCGTATGATAGCCCTTGTTGGGCTGCATATACGCTTGCCCCAGACAGAGGAAAAGGAGTCCTTTTCTTCTGCTTGAGGCAAGCGTATGATATCCCTTGTTGGGCTGCACATACACTTGCCCCAGGCAGAGGAAAAAGAGTCCTCTTCTTCTGCATGAGGAAAGCGTATGATACCCGTATGCTAACATACTGCTGAAGTGCACCATAACCCAAAAAAAAAACAAAAACATACAAGTTAACGTTTAAAATTAACAATAACTTTTTAAATTAACAAAGATTTATTGGAGTACCAAAAAACAAAAAGCTCAACTTATAACTGCTGATATTGAGCAGATTGATCAGCAGGGCTCGGATGAGGTGATTGGGGAGGGTGGAAAGTGGATTTGGGCTGGGAATGGGTAGGTTGGGGCAGACGCTCGTTCCCAATGTCCTGAGGATAGTAGGGTCCTTGGAAAGCAGGGGGTGTGGGAACATTGCAGAAAGTTGAATGTCCTGGAGGAGGAGGAGGGGGAGGAGGAAATTCCGTGGAGAAATGTGGGGGGTAATAGGAAGGGTAGGAATGGCTGGGTGGTGACTGCCATCTAGGGGGCTGATATGAGGGGGGTGGTAACATTGCTGCAGTCCTGGGGGACATTGTGGGATCCTGAAAAGCACTGTATGGATCGCTAGGTGGTGGCCCACCACTTAATTTTGCGTTATGGTATTGCACAGCAATACCGTACATTCAATCCATACAGTGCTTTTCCTGGTCTCCCCCAATGTCCTCCAGGATGCGGTACAGGTTGCGCAGGAATGAGGCGCGTGGATTCAAAGGATCCAAGAATAAGTCCACACTGCGCCTCTCCTGCCGCACTTCCTGCAGCAAGGCTACCACCCTGTCCTCAGTTTCAACTGTAAATATGCCACCCCTCTGGCGCTGATTGTGGCCTCGACCACGTGCACTGCCATTGCCACGGCCATGAACTTCGCCGGATTTTTCGGGTTCCTGATGGAGGCAGCTGGAAGCTATAACCTGGCCCCTAGATTCCTGTGAACAAAAATGAACATGTTCAGATTGGTACATAGACTGACAGACAGATAGAGACATAATGGACGGATAATAACCTGAACTGGGGATTGACATTGATTGTAGACTAGATAGGTTAGGTGATAGAACCTCTGTATCTGTCACACTGCCAGTTTTGGCACATGCAGCATCTGGAGCATCCACCTCCTCCTTCATATGCTCACTGCTGTCCGTAATGTTGGATGTTGTGCTAAAGAGAATTAAATGGGTAAGATTTTGTACATTTTTGAATTTTTGGTAGATTAGTGCAATGCAAGGGTATATGTGACATAATAAAAAAAATTACTCTCGTTTAGTAGCGTCAGGCATTTTTACAGCTTGACGCTGAAGCTCCAGAATGCGCTGGTCCTGGGTTTTTTATTGGAGCTGTAAAACGCTCCTAAAAGCTCTATGTGTGCATGAGGCAATAGAATAACATGGATGAGCATTTTGCAGCTGCAAATAAAAATAAAACGCCTGACGCTGCTAACAGTAGCTGCAAAAACACCCTGTGTGCATGGGGGCCAAAAATCCAACATGCTGGTTATACCCATTTACCCAAGTTGATCAGTAGATCGACTTGGGTACAATCAACTTGCCCATTGGGACTACTTGCTCTAGGTATCATCATTCTCTAGTTAATTACTTGTATGTGTAGGCATGTGTAAGTTCCCTTTAATTCGTACTCTTTCTTGCAGGTGGAGCGCTAGACAGTTTGCCTATTTAAAGCATGGGTGGAGACTAGAGTGGTACAGACAGCCTGCACCAGGAAGGATAAAGCAGCTGTAAGTAGAGATGTACCGAACTGTTCGCCGGCGGACAGTTCCCGGCGAACTTAGCATGTTCGCGTTCGCCGCTGCGGGCGAACATATGCCATGTTCTGTCCGCCCCCTATAATACATCATTGAGGCAAACTTTGACCCTGAACTTCACAGTCAGCAGGCACATTTCCAGCCAATCAGCATACCTCCCTCCCACACCCTCCCACCTCCTATAAATAAGCAAGGGCAGCATCCATCTTAGATCATTCTGAAGCAGTGTGTTAGTGAGAGCAGGGAGAGTGTTGCTGCTGCTGCTGCTGTTAATAGCTAGGGACAGTTGTTAGTCAGTGTTCCTGGTTTTGCTAGTCAGTGTTCTTGGTCCACTACTGCTGTAAGGACAGCATCCTGACAGCACCCCAAAAAGCCCTTCTAAGGGCTGGTATTGGTGTAATTTTTTATATATATATATATATATATATATATATATATATATATATATATCTATTGTACACTGCAGTTGCCTGCCCGCTGTGTGTGAGAGGCCACAGACCCACCACAGACTGTACTGTGTGCACACCACACTCATTTTGGGTGGCACAGGCACAGTACCTTGCATTATAAAAAATATTTTTTTTTTCCTCTGTCATAATTGCAGTGAGTGCTGTGTCAGGTCCACAGAGTGCACTGTGCCCACTGTAGTGCCACTGCATGCCCACCCACCACTGATATATATACGGTGGCACAGCAGCTTGCAAAGTAAAAATATATATATTTTTTTATAATTGCAGTTGCCTGGGTGCCAGTGACTGTCAGGTCCACAGAGTGTACTGTGCCCACTGCAGTGCCACTGCCCACCCACCACTGATATATACGGTGGCAGGCATGACTTTTTTTGGATTAGTGTCTGGGGGGGTCTAAAAAGCGTACCTGTGAAGTTTCAGCTCTGTAGCATGTCCAGAACCAGAAAAAAAAGATCATATAGGTGTAAAAGGGGTTCCCACCATCCCTGCTCTACTGAAAAATGATCTTTTTTTCTGGTTCTGGACATGCTACAGAGCTGAAACTTCACAGGTACACTCTTCACATGTACACTTTTTAGACCCCCTAGACACTAAATCACACAAAAAAGTTCTTAAAAATTGTCATTTTTGATAGAGAGCCAATTATTGGAAAAATTAAAAAAAAAAAACGTACAAAAAAAAAAATTCTTTGTATTTATTGTCTGGGGGGTCTAAAAAGCGTATCTGTGAAGTTTCAGCTCTGTAGCATGTCCAGAACCAGAAAAAAAGATCCTATAGGTGTAAAAGGGGTTCCCACCATCCCTGCTCTACTGAAAAATGATCTTTTTTTTCTGGTTCTGGACATGCTACAGAGCTGAAACTTCACAGGTACACTTTTTAGACCCCCTAGACACTAAATCACACAAAAAAGTTCTTAAAAATTGTCATTTTTGATAGAGAGCCAATTATTGGAAAAATTAAAAAAAAAAAAAACTTAAAAAAAAAAAATTCTTTGTATTTATTGTCTGGGGGTCTAAAAGCGTACCTGTGAAGTTTCAGCTCTGTAGCATGTCCAGAACCAGAAAAAAAGATCATATAGGTGTAAAAGGGGTTCCCACCATCCCTGCTCTACTGAAAAATTATCTTTTTTTCTGGTTCTGGACATGCTACAGAGCTGAAACTTCACAGGTACACTTTTTAGACCCCCTAGACACTAAATCACACAAAAAAGTTCTTAAAAATTGTCATTTTTGATAGAGAGCCAATTATTGGAAAACTTAAAAAAAAAAAATATTTCTTTGGATTTATTGTCTGGGGGGTCTAAAAAGTGTACCTGTGAAGTTTCAGCTCTGTAGCATGTCCAGAACCAGAAAAAAATAGAATTAGGGTTAGGGCTAGGGTTAGGGTTAGGGCTAGGGTTAGGGTCAGGGCTAAGGTTAGGGTTATTTTTAGTGCTTAGGGTTAGAGGGTTAGAGTTAGAGGGGTAGGGCTACTAACTCTAATCCTAAGTATCTCACCGTAACCCTAACCCTAGCCCCTAACACTAAACCTAACCCTAACCCTCTAACCATAACCCTAACCCTCTAACCTTAACCCTAACCCTCTAAGCCTAGCCATAAAAATAACCCTAACCCTAACCCTAGCCCTAACCCTAGCCCTAACCCTAGCCCTAAGCCTAACCCTAGCCCTAACCCTAATTCGTAATTTTTTCTGGTTCTGGACATGCTACAGAGCTGAAACTTCACAGGTACACTTTTTAGACCCCCCAGATGCTAAATCCAAAGAAATTTATTATTTTTATTTTTTTTTAATTTTTCCAATAATTGGCTCTCTAACAAAAAATTACAATTTTTAAGAACTTTTTTTGTGTGATTCAGTGTCTGGGGGTCTAAAAAGTGTACCTGTGAAGTTTCAGCTCTGTAGCATGTCCAGAACCAGAAAAAAATTAGAATTAGGGTTAGGGCTAGGGTTAGGGCTAGGGCTAGGGTTAGGGTTATTTTTAGTGCTTAGGGTTAGAGGGTTAGGGTTAGAGGCGTAGGGGTAGGGTTACTAACTCTAACCCTAAGTATCTCACTGTAACCCTAACCCTAGCCCCTAACACTAAACCTAACCCTAACCCTTAAAGCCCAGTTCCTGTCCCATTTTGGTCGGTTCTGGTCTGTTTGCGGTGGTTTGCGGTGCGTTAAACGGGGAGTTTGGTCTGTCACTGTGAAGCGGGCGTAACCCTTACACTACCTGATCGATACAACATCATACCTGATCGTATACACACACTGGATGTTTTAAAGCACGTTATTCCAAACAATTTAGGAATGTTAGGTGATTTATGCCCTTTATGGAATAAAACCCGACTCTGCGTCAACTACGTAATTTTCCATGGGAGTTTTGCCATGGATCCCCCTCCGGCATGCCACAGTCCAGGTGTTTGTCCCCTTGAAACAACTTTTCCATTACTATTGTGGCCAAAAAGAGTCCCTGTGGGTTTTAAAATTCGCCTGCCTATTAAAGTCTATGGCGGTTCGCAATGTTCGCCGGTTCGCGAACATTCACCGATGTTCGCGTTCGCCGTTCGCGAACGGCGAATTTTATGTTCGCGACATCACTAGCTGTAAGGGGTTGCACGTTTCCCACTTCAGGGAACAAGCTGAGGAAGAACCCTAACTAGTAGGCCTCAGAATGGAATTTTCAATTAGGACTGGAAGCCTAAAGGAACCAGAAATGGACTGTGCAAGTACACTAATGCTCCCTCCTGCCCAAAGTTGATCTGACTAGTGATTTTGTTGAGCTGAAGTTGTATTTGCCATCCTTTGGAAAAGACTTTGCCATGACGTTGGACTGTTTTACTCATTTTAAAATAAAAAATTATGTTTTTTCTGCAACCAGCAGCCTCTACTTAACCACTTCTGGACTGGAAGGATTTCCCCCCTTAATGACCAGGCCATATTTTGTGATTCGGCACTGTGTTATTTTAACGGACAATTGCACAGTCGTGTGATGCTGTACCTAAATAAAATTGATGTCCTTTTTTGCCCACAAATAGAGCTTTCTTTTGGTGGTATTTGATCACCTGTGCATTATTTATTTTTTGCGCTATAAACAAAAAAAGAGCGACAATTCTGAAAAAAAAATAAAAAATTTCCCATTCTGTTATATAACATCTCCCCAAAAAAATTAAAAAATCAAAATTTTTTAACATTTTAGGCCAATTTGTTTTTTGCTACATATTTTTGGTAAAAAAAAGTTGCAAAAGGGGAATTTTGATTGGTTTGCGCAAAAATTATCGCGTCTACTAACAACGGGAAAGATTTATGTCATTTTTATTTATTTTTTTTTATTTTTTTACTAGTAATGCCGGCAATCTGTGGTTTTTTACTGGACTGCGACATTGAGGTGGACATATCGGACCCCTGACTGACATTTTTTGACACTTTTGGGGGGACCAGTGACATTACTACAGTAATCAGTGCTCAAAATATGCACTGTTACTGTAATAATGACACTGGCAGGGAAGGGATTAACACTGTGGGTGATCAAGGGGTTAAATGTGTACCTAGGGGCATGTTTCTAGGGGTATCTAGGGGCATGTTTCTAAATGTGGGGGGGCGTGGCTTGTGAAATGATCACAGAGACATGTGTTCATTTATAGAAGGATCACAGGAGCTCTGTGGGAGAAGAACGGTCCAGGGAGAAGAATGGTCAGCTGTGTTTACAACAGCTGATCGTTCTTCTCTCTCAGCGAGGAAAGATTGCGGGTGTCAGGCGGCAATTGGAGACGCCTGTCCTGTCCATCAGCTTCCCCGCTGATGGGGGGGGTGGGAGCGCCCTCGCCCCATAGCTGCCTGCGGGCGACCGATGTATAGCTACGGCGGTTTGCCCAGGAGCGGCTGCCTGCCACAGTATAACTGTGGCGGGCGGTCATAAAGTGGTTAATGATAAATAGAATAATGAAGGATGGAAGGAGTGTACAGCCAATGCCTGGCTAGATGAAGATGTGATTTTACTGGTGCAAGCCTGGTCGATTCTAGAGTGGGTGGCGATGGAAGAAAAGAATTCCCCCACCTGATGGTAAGACATAATCCCCTCATGTACTCTACATCAGGTGGCCCAGGCCCTCATGTCTCATGGGACCCGGGTTGTTGGTTGGGGTTCTGGAGCTTCAATCTGGACCTCAAATAAAGCATTAGACTATGTGAAAGTACTCTAGGACCAGCATTGGTGCAGGTGAACAGTATTAGGCTTTGGGCTGAACATAGGAGTGATGCCCTGAGACCCTGTCTGCTTATGTCAGTCATGTGGAAAGAAGCTGGGGCCTGCCATACATATGTACTAAATAAATGTTACTGTAAGATGGGAGAGCACAGAATGCTGGAATAGTTGCATAGGAGGGCAGGGGAGACATTGGGGGTCCCACTCTCTATAAAAAAGACCTGCACATGCCCATGCTATTACAAAGGGGGGCTTCTTAGTCCCCCACACACCACTTATAAAAAGCTCAGCCTAGGGAGATCACATGTATGTACCATTAATTGCACCACACGTGTGAGGTATTATCATGGATGTCAGAGTGACAGTGCCATAATTCAATGTTTAACTCTAAACTATTGACCTGTAAAGGCTTTTAAAGTGTCACATATGGAGAATTTGGGGTAGCGTAGTTTTTGCAATTCCACGGGCATGCACAATTTTAAGACTTGACATGTTTGGTATCTATTTACTTGATACACAATCCAGAAGCTACTAGCAGCTGCAGTTAAACTATTAGAACATAGAAATACTTTCCTAAATGTCCCTGCTCTTGATCTAGGTGAAAATATAGCAGCAGTGGCCTCCCTTGTGTGTATAAGGTCATGTGGCTCAGTTCCCTATCTCTTTCGCCCCATTTCCTCCTCCTGGGGTTTCTAACCCAGGCACATAGAGAGAGGAAGGGATGTACATAAATAATCTCTGTGAACAATAATCAGCAGAGCCACTTACAGACGTAGAGGGCGTGCAGGGACACCTTCATGATGATTTATTTCGCTGCTAGTAGGACTGCTGGGATCAGAAAGGCCTATTTTGACTGGCAAATAAAAAAATTGGCCAGTAGTTTGGTAATGTTGTCCCTGTTCTCTGGCTCTGGCCAGCATAAGGACAATTTTAAAAGATTTGGCCCAATTTTCTAGACACAGAAGAGAAGAGCAGTAGAGAATTAGAAGAGCATAAGTGTCAGAGTGAGCTTAAAAGAAACACCGCGTCTCAAACACCCCTGGTAGTGGTGACAGAGGATGTGAGGACACAAAGTGGCAAGAGGGCCAATGATGCAGGCAGCATCAGCTGTTGGGTGTGAGGGACTGTGGAACACCAGGTAAGAACCAGATGCAGGAACATGGTAGCACCTGATCAGCAGATGGGAACAAAGTCAGGTTAATAAACTGAAGGTCTTCAACAGCCAGGCAGCGAGGCACTGAATAAGAAGGCAGAGACAGCATCAGGATACAGGTCAAGGTCAGCAGCAACTAAACAGTAAGTTTCAGGAATATAGGGTAGAGGCAGTGTTAGGATTCAGGCCAAGGCCAATTAACAATTGGGCAGCAAGCTATTATTTTAGAAGTTGCAGTATGCAGAGTATGAAACACAGGCCAAGTTCAAAACAGGCAGGCAAACATAGACAAGACAAGGCAGGCCAGGTCATACACGGAAAGGCAGAAGTAGCAGGTAAATCAGGAGCTAGCTGAAGAATACTCAGCAATCTGTCCATGTCATACTCCAGCATAAGCAACACAAGGGCTGTTTGGTGCCAATGCCAGCATTGAGCATGCACGTGTGCCAATGTGCAAGCTGCTTAGCATGCAGCCTAATACGTTACATAAAATGTTAACATTTCATTAAGTTAAGATTAGGTTTGGCTGACAAGGGCCCATATAAGCATAATGGCAACTTAACAGGTTTGTGATTGATAAAAATTCAAATGACATTGCTTTAACCTACACATTAACTGTAGCTTACGCAGTAAATGCATATGTCATCCCGTACATCCAACATCGTTGTTGTTTTTAGAAGGATATATATATATATATATATTTATATATATATATATGCTGCCGTGGGCGTGGGGTGTTGAGTTATTTTGAGGGGACAGCAAATTTACACTGTTATACAAGCTATTGTAGCATTGTAGCAAAGCGTAATTTCTTCAGTGTTGTCACATGAAAAGATATAATAAAATATTTACAAAAATGTGAGGGGTGTACTCACTTTTGTGAAATAGTGAATACACATACATACACATCTGGAGTAGTTGTTTGATGGAAGAGCCCTTCTGTCTTCCCCCAAAGATGATCCACCCTGGCTGAAGCCAAACTCACGATACACCTGTGCCTTAAAGTAGGCTTCATTAATAAACAAAAGCCCTGTAAGAAAATAAAGTTTAGTTAAACATCAGAACAGTAACAATACAACCTCAATGATGTATTTAAAGCCAAGAAGCCTCTCACCATTGAAGTTGGTCCTGACTTGTCCCCCATTGAAATCCTGAACTCCATTCCACAGCTCAGGTTCTGTTCTTGAGGCTCTGCCCTGTATTTCTCTGCCATAGATGCTCTCAACAAGTGGGTGGCCATAAAGAAGTCCCAGGATGAGCAACACCCACCCCTAAAGAGCAGCCAGCCAGGCTACAAACCCCCCCCAATGAGAGTCTTTGGTTTCCAAAGAAACATAAATTTAGTTTAACAACAAATTAAACAAGTAGTTTTTGTGGTCTTTACATATAGAGATATGGTTAAAAGGTGGTACCTACATCCTGAGTTACAATTACAAATGCAGAAAAAAGGGAAGAGGGGCTAGAGGATTTTCTTGGTGCCAATGGACACATATCAGACCATAAAAAATCAACATCATTTTAATACAAAAATAACAAGATAATAAAGATATTTGCACAAAATAAGAATGTACATTAAAATGTTACACCCATTACAGTGGTTCAACTGTGCTTAGTCTGTTGTGTCCAATCAGTATAAGATGGAAGTATGGCAAAAACAAAGTAAATTTTATAAGGATCAAATGGCGTTTACTGAGGGCTATGCCTATAAATGGCCTAGTAAACAAAATAATCATCAGTTTGTAATACATCACAAACATATTCACTAATTGAAGAAACAACTGAATCTGATACCTCTGTCTCATTGCAGACACGTTCACATTTCTCAGGTAACCAAATCACACAACCATGGCCACCAAAGAGCTCTCAGAATAGTATTGGTATTCTCCTAGTAATGGGTATTCTCCTAGTAATCCCACCAAAAAATGTCCAGATCCATCGACACATCTGAGAAATCCCAGCACTAGCACAAGTAATCTCACACCTATTCTTCAAAATATCTTAGCTAAGGGGACCACTACTGCTCCAGCTACCTCCAAAACTTCACCTATCCAGAGTGATTTTTTGGACCCAACCACCAGCACTACCCCCAAAATCAAAAAACAAGTGATCTTGGACTCATTTGTCCTGCAAACCTCACACCAAAGCAATCCACCTCCAACCCAGACTAGAACATCATAAACCTTACTTCGTATCACTTCTCTCCAGCCCAAATTTCAGTACTCCAAACTGGCCTGGGCTTTTGCCCGACCCAGCCTATTGATGTTATGGAAACAATTAAAAAGATGTATTTGTTTGCTTGGAATCTCACATTTAAATATCTTTTTGATGAGGAAAGAAAACAGAGAAAGTTAGAAAAGGACCTGTCAGAGCAGATCAAACATTACACAATGAAGTTCAGAGCCCTGAGAGACCTGATGCTGGTATATGATGAAGGGGTGATTGACCCTGAACCCATATCTGCCTCCCAAATTGGGGCAAAACAGTCATCCTACACAAGTAGGTCATAAAAATACTTTATTTAAACCGAAATAAGCAAACTTCCCAGATTTATCCATCTGTCCCAATATCTGGTCGTTTGTTCCACAAATGGTCCATGATCTAAAAACAATCAAGTGGCAGTAAACCCCCACCAACTTGACACCTGAACAATTGATGGCCTTAAAACACCTACAGACCTATCCTGATCTGGTGATTAAGCCCTCCGATAAGGGGGCAATATAGTCGGCATGACCCATTTATCAAAATATGTGTTTGGAGGTTCTAAAAAATACACAATGGTTTTGCCCCATAGATTTAGAAACGGTTACAAATTTTCCAACTGATTTTCGATCAGTCTGTATTAATGGGAAGATCCTGACCCTGGTCACTAGACATATTGGACTACACAATAAATTTGACAATTTAGTAATCACGTTCTTTGTCTTAGAGGTCGCCTCCCCAGACCCCCTTTTTAGTGGAATCATAATCAGTAACCTCTACCAACATACATTGGAACTGTCTTAAAGGCTAAAATTCACTATCAATATATCCCCTACAGTACACACTTGTCTGATTACCCTACAGGGGTATGTGCAATTCCACCTATGTGTGCCGTGTCTGTCAAATTGTACTAGAGCTGCACGATTCTGGATTAAACGAGAATCCAGATTTTTTTGCTTAGAATAAAGATCACGATTCCCGGCGTAACATCATCTTTTACATTATACAAAAAAATTGGGCTAATTTTACTGTTTCGTTAATTTTTTTTTTTTAATTCATGAAAGTGTATTTTTTCCAAAAAAACTAAGTTTTAAAGACTTCTGCGCAAATACAGTGTGACATAAAAGATTGCAATGACCACCATGTTATTCTCTAGGGTCTCTGCTAAAAAAATATATATATATAGTTTGGGGGTTCTAAGAAATTTTACAGCAAAAAATACTGATTTTAACAAGCTACAAGTGTCAGAAAAAAGCTTAGTCTTTAGGAGGTTTAACTGCCCTCACTCACAGATGGAAGTTCATTCCTTTGATCTAAAAGAATGAAATTATACAGTACATTGTAAAACATCGTGTTTATAGTTATCTAGCAGCCTTAAATTTGTTGATAAATGTTTGCTGGAGGCTCTTTTTTTTTGACACCTGTGAGTGAGCAGAGAACAGCTCTGTGTGATTCGAGGACATGCCGTTTTAAGACTTGAGGGGGGGGGGGGGATCGAGATTTTTTAACGATTATTCGTGCAGCTCTAACGTGTACCTTTAGTGACAGAGCCTAATTTCATGTTTTTTATCCTCCTTTCCCCATATATGTATCTAGATACATATACATCTGTAGTTGTAGCCTCTGCCTGCTCTCACACTCACACCGGGGGAGTGTTACTGGTGCCCCTTTGTTTCTGGCACATGTATCATCTTGCTCACACACCCATGGGTAAGTGCTCAAATGTATTTTTTGCAGCTTTTCTTCAATTGTAAATCATTTTACATATGTTTACTTGCTCTCATACTGATGACTATACATTTCTTATTATAGAAAATGTATTTTCTCTCACCCTTGAAACTCCTGAAGAAGCTGGCAACCGCAAAACATGTAGAATACTGACCAGCTGTGCTCCCTTCTTTATATACTACCATCCTATATTGTTTGGACACAATAGACCAAGCACAGTTGAGCCACTGTAATGGGTGTAACTTTTTAATGTGCCTTCCTATTTTGTGCAAATATCTTTGTTATGTAATTTTTGTAATAAAAATATATAAATATTATATGGTCCGATATTTGTCTACTGGTACCAAGAAAATCCTTTAGCCCCTCTTCCCTTTTTTCTGCATTCGTAAACAAACTAAACAAGCTTATCTAGCAACTAAACTTATTTTGTGAAATTATCTGGTTTAAAAAGCAGGCTGTGGAAATTCCTACCACGGTGTGTCAGGAAATGGGCTGGAAGTATCAACTGGTACCATGACAGAATTGCTAGTGTATCAAAAGTCCCTGGTTGCCTGCCAACATCTTGATTTTTAGATATCCATCATAAGGACAATTCTCTTCTACGATGCCCTAAATCTCTACATTGTTTAATTTTTGCAAGGACAAATGCCTCAGATGCTTATCATTAAAGCTTTTCTGTAGCAGGGAGAGGCTGGAGGGACCTGCAACAGCTCTGCCTGAGCCACTATTCTGACAGGAATCACTGTGATGTCACTACACTCCCAATGTAAACACAATGTAGAAGGAATGTGTTTACACTCTTTGCTAGTCCATGCTCCTGGGCAATCTGTAGAAGAACAGGGAGACAGTGGCAATCTGTAAAGGAATATGAAGCCAGTGGTTCCAGTGCCTAGCAGCAACTGGAACCCAAGAGAACCATTAAATCCAAATGTAATTTTAAAACAGCTTTGATAAGAACAGTCACTGTCCCTGTGTTCAAACAAATATATGTATAGATGTGGCACTACAATACACCTCCCCCTTTCTAAAAATTACTAAATAATCAATGCTATGTATTTTTTAAATAAAAAAAAAATTATATTACCTATATACCAAATTCATGTGGAAAAAATGAAATAAATACTCCTAATACATACATGTGCAAAGAACTTTTCCAAGTGTTGATACAGTTTGTTACATTATTAGATCCATGTGAAAATAAAGTCCAAATAAAAAAAAAATCATAAATAAAATGCTACTGTAGCTCTTGTGATATTTCTCTAGTAAAACCAAAGTTCCTCTGAAGCAAAGTACTGTAATTCCACTTTAGTGCCAGTGTTCACTTGTGCTCCCTCATTGAACAGCACACTCACCAGCAATCCATGACCCCTTAGTACAGTAAGTGGGTCTAATTGTACTTTAGGATCTTTCCTCCAAGGAGCCTCTCTCTCTTCCTTTAGGGTTAGTAGGCATTATAGGGAATTAGAAATAAATATACAAATACACTGGCTTATCTTAAAGAGAGATTAGATACTATCCAAGATATTACCTAACAGGCCCATATGTTAATATAAAACAGCTTCAAATCTCAGAAACAAATTAGTACATAATGTGATTAATCCACCAAAGGGAAAGTTTCCTGGACCAAAAAAATTTCTTCAGGTGTAAAAGAGACATTCCTTGCAAAATGAGATGATAAAATTCTCATCCCATGTTACTCAGAACGAATATAAAGAATTTAATAGATGTGATAGACCCCATGTTCCCTGTGAGAGACCTAACCAGTACAGGGGCTTTTGGAGAAGGCTAGGGGCAAGTCTCTTACCCACTGGCTATGGGCCCTGGCTTTTGAGGGAACACTGCTCTTTGGGAGGTGTGTGCCCAGGGGACCCTTGGAGTGGTCTTGTTACCGATTTAAGCTTATGTCTCCCCAAAACACACAGACACAGAACTGGAGGTTCCATATCCATATTTGGGGCCTTTATGCCTCAAACCAGCAATGACTGTAGATGGTAATGTATTCTGCTCAAACCACTGGGGTCCCCTGCCACAATGTGTTTATTGTAAGTAGGTCTGCTGCTATAGTTTTTTACCTACTAGTCTGAGGTGGGTTGAGATCACTGTTTGTTATGTTTTTATTGCGCTAAATAACTCAACTATTGATTTCTGTCCGCTAGCTAACCATTTTGGGTTGTTTATGCTTTTGATAATGTGCATTGTTCTTTGTATCCAGGGTGAAGAACTTGGTGCCAAATAGTCTGGGTGAGTACTGAGTCACCCAGGTGGCTAGTTGTTTAATCAACTTAAAGAGGAAGTAAACTCTGCAATCCCTATGGTACGTTTCATCTATTTTGTTTTAATCACTTGTTAGCAAGCATCACATAGTCTAATCCAACCATAATCGCCTATTACTTACATTTTTTTTAAGCTTAGAAAAATGTTGTCTTCCTGGATAAGGCGGCACCATGTTCAGTACTGTTTTCTGAGTCAGTTTAGAATATAATTTCAGCGCTTTCAATTTTTCCCTTTGCCGCAACCTCGCGCATGCGCAATTGTGTAATAGCCTCGTTCTCGATCTGACGATACTACAGCAACAGCTGCTCATATCGGATCTGTTTGCTGAATTACATAATTGTGCTTAGCTGTTCTGGGTATGTGTGCCTGTCAGTTCTGCTGCAGCTGATCGCTGCTCTAGAATGCAGTACAATTGCCAAGGTTTACTCCCCATGTGAGGTCACACGGTTACATGGGGAGTATGTAATGTTCTGGTACCTCTGGTACCCTTATTCCACTTTCCATTCCGTGTATGCGTCCCACCATTCTCTTCTGGTAGGTGCGCATACACCTTTAAGACCGATGCTGTCATCACTGAGCGCCGCAGAGCGGCTATTTCAACCGCCGGCGTTCTCACTCACATGTTCGTTCAACCTGCCTTGCATCTATGCTTACAAGCGTGTCTCACTGTGGAATCTCGCTACAGATCCCTGTATCTCGCTACCAGGATCACTTCCTCAGACCCGAACCTCGCTACTGATCCCTGTATCTCGCTACTGGATCACTTCCTCATCACCGGACCCTTCTACTACTATACTATAGTGATAAGTACCCCGCAGGGGAAACCTCCATAACTTACACTACTACTATTGCATTAAGGACTGTTACTACCTATCCATACTATCCTATCATCTGCACTGTTACATAGATTGCTAGCTCTTGAGACTACTACCATCTATCATCTGCACTGCTGCATAGATTGCTAGCTCTCCTGTCTACTACCATCTATCATCTGCACTGCTGCATAGATTGCTAGCTCTCCTGTCTACTACTATCTATCCTTGCACTGGGTTAGTCTATCCTGTATTTGTCATCTGCTGTCCTCACCACCTGTTAGCATACTCGATACTAACCTATCTGCATTCCTAAATACCATCTTGAACTCTCCTGTACAAACCTATCAAGTGCTTACCATCCTTGTCACTGTTCACACCTGTCCCTTCAGCACATCACCTTCATACTATCATATACATCCTATCACTCCAGGAACATCTCATTGAGTGTGTATATATCTGTATGTTGAAGCTGACAGGCCCACGGTGATGAGTCCTGGAGAGTTGGATCTGGTATTCAACACATCTCTACATGACTACTGAGTGGAGATTTTGCAGCTGTAAATCCAGCCTATAACAAAAACGCAGGAGCGTTACAGATTGAACGAACCTTAAAAATGGATTCAGCAGAATTACCCACTCAAGTGACACAATTAACACAACAAGTAAAAGCGTTAATACTTGCTCTGACTGACGTACAAGAAAAGAATCAGACTTTAACATAGCAGGTAACCCAGCTCTCACGGCTTACTGCTGTTCAGCCTCCTGAAGCTAAAATAAACCCCCCTCTAGTGTTTACAGGCGACCGGAAAAAATTTCGGGAATTCAAAAACGCATGTCAATTGCTTTTTTTGTTAAAGCCTCGTACATACCCCACTGATCAAATAAAAGTCTGTACCGTTATTTCATACTTGACGGGTGATCCACGGGCCTGGGCAGACTCTCTCTTTGAGAATAATGATCAGATTCTCAACACCTATTCTTTATTCCTAGCGGAACTCACCAGCTTATACGATGACCCCAATAGGCAGAGTACTGCTGATATGCAGTTGAGGGCCTTGAAACAAGGAAGGAGACCTGTAGAAGACTTTGTATCTGAGTTCAAAAGATGGACCCTTGATTCAGGGTGGAATGACACATCTTTGCAAACTCAATTCAGATTCGGGTTATCGGAAGCTGTTAAAGACGAGCTCGCCCGAGCGGATTTACCTGGCACCTTGGAGGCCTTGATACAACTTAGTATCAACATCGACAGACGACTGCGAGAAAGAAGGGCTGAAAAGATGGGAATGCCATTGTCTAGTCCTTCTCGGATTTCGGCCGTTGACCCTACTCCCATGGATGTAGGAACCATACGCCCACCTTTAACGACTACTGAACGAGCTAGAAGAACATCCAGAAATCTCTGCATGTATTGCGCATCCCCGGATCATTTGATAAGCACCTGTCCCCTTGTTCGCAAAAAAGAGGGTGAGTGTTCACATGTCTTGCTGGGAGGATTAACGACTTCCTTTTCTAACCCCTATCTTTTTGTTCATTTAATATTACAGTGGGACCAAACTAGGATCACCACCAAGGCTATGGTCAACACTGGATCTTGTGGAAACTATATTGATACACGCTTTGTTACCTTAAATAAAATACCTATTATTTCAAAATCTAAGCCTGTTTCTGTTAGTTTCATTAATGGTATTCCACTGTCTTCTGGTCCAATCACCAACCAGACACAGGCACTCCTTGCCACTACCAACGAGTCACATGTGGAGACCATCACTTTTGATATACTATCCTCACCCCATTTTCCTATTATTTTGGGACTTCCCTGGTTACACACACACCAACCAATCATAGATTGGAAAAAACGGACTTTGGTTTTCCCTTCTCACTATTGTGAGAATACGTGTAACCTCCCATCTTATGGGAAGATTCTGTCTGTGGTGTCAGATGAAATTGCACCACTATGCTATCAGGATCTGTCCGAAGTGTTCCTTGAGAAAAATGCTCAAGTGTTGCCTCCCCATAGGGATTACAATTGCACTATCGATCTACTCCCTAACAGCAAATTGCCTTTCGGTCATGTTTATCCCCTTTCACAGGATGAACTTTCTCACCTCAAGGAATACTTGGATGAGAATTTGACAAAAGGGTTCATTAGACCCTCTACTTCTTCCACTGCTGCAGGACTTTTCTTTGTCCGCAATAAGGATTCCAGTCTCAGGCCTATTATCGATTATAGGCAATTAAACACGATTACGATAAAGGATCGCTATCCTTTGCCGCTTATCCCTGAACTTATTGAACAAGTGCGTGGGGCTACTTATTTCACCAAATTAGACCTGAAAGGGGCATACAACCTAATCTGAATCCGTGACGGGGATGAGTGGAAAACAGCATTCAGAACCAGATACGGACTATTCGAATACCTTGTGATGCCATTCGGGCTATGTAATGCTCCCGCAGCTTTCCAAAGATTCATAAACAACATCTTTAGAGACTTACTTGATGTCTGTGTTGTAGTATACCTAGACGATATACTTATCTATTCTCGATCTATGCCTGAACACATAAAACATGTAAGACTTGTGTTGTCCAGACTGCTCTCACACAGTCTATACGTGAAATTAAAAAAATGCCTATTTCATAAAGAAGAAATATTATTTCTAGGATACTTCATATCCAAAACTGGAATTAAGATGGATATGAGTAAGATATCCTGTATTCTAGACTGGCCTATACCAACAACTCGTAAGGCCCTACAGCGATTCCTAGGATTCTCAAACTTCTATAGGAAGTTCATCAAGAACTTTTCCGCCATTGTGAGACCTCTCACACAACTGACAAGTATAAAAAAAACATTCAAATGGTCAGAAGAAGCAAATCAAGCTTTCTGCTTGTTAAAATCAAGCTTCACTTCTGCTCCCATACTACGCCATCCAGACCCATCCCTCCAATATATTCTAGAGGTAGATGCGTCAAATATGGCAGTAGGAGCAGTTCTCTCCCAACGACCAACAAACACTTCATCACTTCACCCAGTTGCTTTCTTTTCAAAATCACTAAGCAGCCCAGAGGTGAATTACCCAGTGGGTGAAAATGAGTTGCTTGCCATAAAATTGGCACTGGAGAATTGGCGACATCTGCTCGAAGGTACCCAGTTACCAATACTCATATATACAGATCATAAAAACCTTCAATACCTCCAGACTAACAAGACTCTTTCCCACCGGCAGGTATGATGGTCATTATTCTTTTTAAGATTTAATTTCTTAGTGACCTATACGCCTGCAGACAAAAATAAAAAAGCGGATGCGCTATCACGACTAACCGAAGATAACTGCGCCGAAATCCCTTCCATTCCCATAATACCCTATGAACGCATTATTGGTGTTGTCCGATCCTTGAAGGAAGAGATTTTGCACAGTATAGGAATGGATTCACCTCCACCACAACTAAGTACTGATGCAGAAGGCTTTCTCTATTACAATGACAAACTTTACATACCCCCTACTATGCGCACCAAGATCTTGGAGTTATCGCATGATGTACCCATGGCAGGACATATGGGTATGACGAAAACCTTTAATTTGCTCACCAGGCAGTTTTGGTGGCCTGATATGAAGACGTCTGTACAAAAATTTGTTTCTTCATGTGACATCTGTGCAAGGTCCAAAATTGACACTACAAAACCATCTGGACTACTTTGTAGTCTACCAATACCCCAGGTTCCATGGGAAGTTGTGTCCTTAGATTTCATAGTAGAACTACCACCTTCCAAAGGGTTTAATACCATCCTAGTGTCAGTGGACCACTTGACAAAGATGGCACATTTCATCGCTATCCGTAGACTACCTTCATCCAAACAAACAGCGGAACTACTGATGAAACATGTGTTCAAGTTGCATGGAATTCCAAAGACTCTTTTGTCTGACCGTGGTTCACAATTTATCTCTAAATTTTGGCAAGCACTTTGTCAAATTTTACGCATTGAGCGAAAGCTCACTTCTCCCTACCATCCTCAGACCAACGGACAGACTGAAAGAGTCCACAAGTGCATTGAGCAATATCTACGCTGCTACACATCATACCTGCAGGATGATTGGGTGGATCTCCTTCCTCTAGCGGAATTTGCTTACAACAACGCAACCCACAGTACTACGAAGCAAAGTCCGTTCTACTTGAACTATGGGTTTCATCCCACTCTTCTTCCACCACGCATCCTGCCATCGAGTAACCCAGTAGCCTCGGATTACCTTACCCAAATAAAAGACTCTTTGGGTTTACTCAATACTACCATATCACACGCTCATAGTCAACAAAAAAGGTACTACGACCTTCGTAGAAGACCTTCTCCTCAGTATGTTATTGGGGACCTCGTTTGGCTATCAACAAAAAATTTAAGATTAAAGATCCCTAGCAAAAAGCTTGGGCCTTTATTCTTGGGACCCTTCCCAATCAGGAAACTAATTGGAAAAGCTGCAGTACAGCTCACCTTACCGGCAGATCTCAAGATCCATCCCATCTTCCATGTGTCGCTATTGAAGCCACATGTTCCTAACCAAGGAATAAGGCCTACCATCCCACCTCCACCTCCTGTACAAGTTGAAGGCGGAGAAGAATATGAGATAAAGGAGATTCTGGATTCTCGTATCCACAGAAGAAGACTCCAATATCTAGTACGATGGAAGAACTATGGGCCCCAAGACGACACCTGGCTGGATACCTCTGATATACATGCCCCTAGACTGATTCGCAATTTTCACTCGAAATACCCAGAAAAAAACAGTTCTAGAGGCCTTCCGGAGCCGGCCTTAAGGGGGGGTACTGTAATGTTCTGGTACCTCTGGTACCCTTATTCCACTTTCCATTCCGTGTATGCGTCCCACCATTCTCTTCTGGTAGGTGCGCATAAACCTTTAAGACCGATGCTGTCATCACTGAGCGCCGCAGAGCGGCTATTTCAACCCCCGGCGTTCTCACTCACATGTTCGTTCAACCTGCCTTGCATCTATGCTTACAAGCGTGTCTCGCTGTGGAACCTCGCTACAGATCCCTGTATCTCGCTACCAGGATCACTTCCTCAGACCCGAACCTCGCTACTGATCCCTGTATCTCGCTACTGGATCACTTCCTCATCACCGGACCCTTCTACTACTATACTATAGTGATAAGTACCCCGCAGGGGAAACCTCCATAACTTACACTACTACTATTGCATTAAGGACTGTTACTACCTATCCATACTATCCTATCATCTGCACTGTTACATAGATTGCTAGCTCTTCAGACTACTACCATCTATCATCTGCACTGCTGCATAGATTGCTAGCTCTCCTGTCTACTACCATCTATCATCTGCACTGCTGCATAGATTGCTAGCTCTCCTGTCTACTACTATCTATCCTTGCACTGGGTTAGTCTATCCTGTATTTGTCATCTGCTGTCCTCACCACCTGTTAGCATACTCGATACTAACCTATCTGCATTCCTAAATACCATCTTGAACTCTCCTGTACAAACCTATCAAGTGCTTACCATCCTTGTCACTGTTCACACCTGTCCCTTCAGCACATCACCTTCATACTATCATATACATCCTATCACTCCAGGAACATCTCATTGAGTGTGTATATATCTGTATGTTGAAGCTGACAGGCCCACGGTGATGAGTACTGGAGAGTTGGATCTGGTATTCAACACATCTCTACATGACTACTGAGTGGAGATTTTGCAGCTGTAAATCCAGCCTATAACAAAAACGCAGGAGCGTTACAGAGTACCAGGAAGCTAGAAAACACTGCAGTGTCACGAGCTTAATTGGCTGTGCTGCAGGGAGAGGAAATCCCATTCACAGCATCCAGTCAATGCACAGATGGCACAAAGAGCGTGCCATGATTCAAGAGAAGGGAAGCGCATGCGCCGGTGATGTCATTATCGAAAACAGGGCAAATTGCCAAGGTTTACTCCTCATGTGAGGTCACACGGTTACATGGGGAGTACCAGGAAGCTAGAAAACACTAGAAAACACTGCAGTGTCACGAGCTTAATTGGCTGTGCTGCAGGCAGAGGAAATCCAATTCACAGCATCCAGTCAATGCACAGATGGCACAAAGAGCGTGCCATGATTCAAGAGAAGGAAAGTGCATGTGCCGGTGATGTCATTATCGAAAACAGGGCAAATTACAACAAAACAAGTAAGGAGACTTGCTTTTATATGATAAAGTCGTGTGGGAGAGTTTACTTCCACTTTAATTTTTATAGTATATGTTGGTTGTTGTTTAGCTATGGTATAATTACCATGGTATAATTACTATTCCTGTGTACAGTTTGTATTGTTATTGTAATATGACTGTCCTCCTGTGGAGTATAAAGTATGTGTCTCAGTTTCAATAAAGAGTCATTCCTTTGGAGTTTACCTTACATCTTGTCTGTGTACAATGATTGGGGTAAAAAAAGACTGGCATTAGCTCTCAGTCTGCTCGGAACAGTTTGGAGGGCAGGAAGCACTGGTTGGTGGAAGGAAGCACCTAATTGGGGTGCTAAGCGAATCCGTCACATACTCTACATAATTGAATGTCCTTACGGGCTTCAATATGTATAACTACCAGGAGGTTATCTACTAGCATAGGATACATAGTTACATAGTTTGTGAGGTTGAAAAAAGACATCAGTCCATCCAGTTCAAACTATGATGTGTGTGCGTGTTTGCTGTTAACCGTACATTGAATACCCCTGTATGTTGTGGTCTTTAAGGTGCCCATCTAATAGTTAGAGATGTCCCGAACTCTTCGCCGGCGAACAGTTCCCGGCGAACATCGCTTGTTCGCGTTCGCCGCGGCGGGCGAACATATGCGATGTTCGGTCCGCCCCCTAAACGTCATCATTGAGCAAACTTTGACCCTGTACCTCACAGTCAGCAGACACATTCCAGCCAATCAGCATACCCTCCGTCCCAGACCCTCCCACCTCCTATAAAAAAGCAAGGGCAGCATCCATCTTAGATTCATTTTGAAGCTGCAGTGTTATTGAGAGCAGGGAGAGTGCTGCTGCTGCTGCTGCTGAATTCATAGGGAAATCATTAGCCAGTGTTCTGTGTCCACTCCTGCTGTAAGGACAGCGTCCTGACAGCACCCCAAAAAGCCCTTTTTAGGGCTGGTATATCAGTCAGCTTTTTATATATATATATATATATATATATATATATATATATATATATATATATATATATATATATATTGCAGTTGCCTGCCTGCCGTGTGTGAGAGGCCACAGACCCACAGACTGTACTGTGTGCACACCACTCATATCGGGTGGCACAGTACCTTGCAGTTAAAAAAATAATTTATTTTTTCCTCTGTCATATAATTGCAGTTGCCTGCCAGTGAGTGTCAGGTCCACAGACTGTACTGTGCCCACTGCCCACCACTCATATACGGTGGCACAGTACCTTGCAGATCAAAAAATATTTTTTTTATAATTGCAGTTGCCTGCCAGTGAGTGTCAGGTCCACAGACTGTACTGTGCCCACTGCATGGCCCACCACTCATATACAGTGGCACAGCACCTTGCAAATCAAAAAATAATAAATTTTTTCCTCTGTCATATAATTGCAGTTGCCTGCCAGTGAGTTTCAGGCCCACAGACTGTACTGTGCCCACTGCCCACCACTCATATACGGTGGCACAGCACCTTGCAGATCAAAAAATAATTAATTTTTTATAATTGCAGTCGCCTGCCAGTAAGTGTCAGGTCCACAGAATGTACTGTGCCCACTGCCCACCACTCATATACGGTGGCACAGCACCTTGCAGATCAAAAAATAATTTATTTTCTATAATTGCAGTTGCCTGCCAGTGAGTGTCAGGTCCACAGACTGTACTGTGCCCACTGCCCACCACTCATATAGGGTGGCACAGCACCTTGCAGATCAAAAAATAGTTTATTTTTTATAATTGCAGTTGCCTGCCAGTGAGTGTCAGGTCCACAGACTGTACTGTGCCCACTGCCCACCACTCATATACGGTGGCACAGCACCTTGCAGATCAAAAAATAATTGATTTTTTATAATTGCAGTTGCCTGCCAGTGAGTGTCAGGTCCACAGACTGTACTGTGCCCACTGCCCACCACTCATATACGGTGGCACAGCACCTTGCAGATCAAAAAATAATTTATTTTTTATAATTGCAGTTGCCTGCCAGTAAGTGTCAGGTCCACAGACTGTACTGTGCCCACTGCCCACCACTCATATAGGGTGGCACAGCACCTTGCAGATCAAAAAATAATTTATTTTTTATAATTGCAGTTGCCTGCCAGTGAGTGTCAGGTCCACAGACTGTACTGTGCCCACTGCCCACCACTCATATACGGTGGCACAGCACCTTGCACATCAAAAAATAATTTATTTTTTATAATTGCAGTCGCCTGCCAGTGAGTGTCAGGTCCACAGACTGTACTGTACCCACTGCCTAACACTCATATAGGGTGGCACAGCACCTTGCACGGATAGTACCACTAATCTAAAAACAAAATGACAGGCAGAGGCAGGCCACCCCGCAGGGGCCGTCGTGGTCGTGGTGCTGTGATTTCCTGAACTCGAAAAATTCTGAGGACATAGTTGACTGGCTTACACAGGACACCCAATCTTCTACAGCTTCCGCTGGGAACCTTGATGCACCATCCTCCTCCAGCTCAGCTTCGGGCACCTCTCAATTTACCACTCGCACACCCGCCGGCACCACCAACACTAGCACCACAGCCGCTTCACTTGATCTGTCAGAGGAGTTATTTACACATCAATTGGAAGAAATGAGTGATGCGCAACCATTAGTGCCAGAGGATGTAGATAACGAGGATATGTATGTACATTGTGATGATGATGATGATGATGTTGTACCTGCTGTTGCTGCCTTTGCTGAGTTGTCAAATACAAGTGAAGCGGCTGATGATGACGATGTGTCCGTGGATGTCACCTGGGTGCCTGCTCGAAGAGAAGAAGAACAGGGGGAAAGTTCAGATGGGGAGACAGAGAGGAGGAGGAGACGAGTTGGAAGCAGGCGGAGGTCATCGCAAGGAGCTAGTGGCACAGTCAGACAGCATGTATCGGCACCCGGGGTCAGCCAGACAGCACGCCAATCAACGCAAGCTGTTGCCACCACCAGAATGCCGTCATTGCAAAGCTCAGCGGTGTGGCATTTTTTTTGTGTGTCTGCCTCTGATAACAGCGATGCCATTTGCAACCTGTGCCAAAAGAAACTGAGTCGTGGGAAGTCCAACACCCACCTAGGTACAACTGCTTTGCGTAGGCACATGATCTCACATCACAAACGCCTATGGGATCAACACATGATGAGTACAAGCACCACACAAACTCAAAGCCACCATCCTCCTCCTGGTCCAGCATCTTCAGCCACGTCAACCACTGCTGTCCTCCTTGCCCCCTATCAACAACCCACCACTCCGCCTCTCACCTTCAGCAGTTCCTGCTCATCTGCCCACAGTCAGGTGTCTGTCAAGGAAATGTTTGAGCGTAAGAAGCCAATGTCACAGAGTCCCCCCCTTGCCCGGCGTCTGACAGCTGGCTTATCGTAACTCCTAGCCCGCCAGCTTTTACCATACAAGCTGGTGGAGTCTGAGGCCTTCAACAAATTTGTAGCTATTGGGACACCGCAGTGGAAGGTACCCAGCCCAAAAAATTTTTCACTAAAGGCAATCCCCAACCTGTACTCTATTGTGGAAAAGGAAGTCATGTCATGTCTGGCACACAGTGTTGGGGCAAAGGTCCATCTGACCACTGATACCTGGTCTGCAAAGCACAGTCAGGACAGGTATATCACTTACACTGCGCATTGGGTAAACCTGCTGGCAGCTGCCAAGCATGGAATGCGTGGCTCTGCAGAGGAGTTGGTTAAACCGCCACGACTTGCAGGCAGGCCTGCTGCCACCTCCTCTACTCCTCCTACTCCATCCTCTTCGCTAACCTCCTCGGCTGAGTCCTCTTCTGCTGTTGCGTCTTGCTCCACACCAACTGCACCCCCCCAGCTCCCCAGGGGCTATTCCACATGCCGAATACGACAGTGTCACGCCGTCTTTGGGTTGACTTGCCTGAAAGCAGAGAGTCACACTGGACCAGCACTCCTGTCCGCCCAGAACGCACAGGTGGATCAGTGGCTGACTCCGCACCAACTGGAGATCGGCAAAGTGGTGTGTGACAATGGAAGCAATTTGTTGGCGGCATTGAATTTGGGCAAGTTGACACATGTGCCGTGCATGGCACATGTGTTGAATCTGATTGTACAACGCTTTGTGCATAAGTACCCAGGCTTACAGGACGTCCTCAAGCAGGCCAGGAAGGGGTGAGGCGATTTCAGGCGTTCCTACATGGCCATGGCGCACTTTTCCGATATTCAGTGGCGAAACAACATGCCAGTGAGGCGCTTGATTTGCGACAGCCTGACACGTTGGAATTCAACACTCCTAATGTTCGACCACCTGCTCCAACAAGAAAAAGCCGTCAACGAGTATTTGTATGACCGGGGTGCTAGGACAGCCTCTGCGGAGCTGGTTATTTTTTTGCCACGTTACTGGACGCTCATGCGCAATGCCTGTAGGCTCATGCGTCCTTTTGAGGATGTGACAAACCTAGTCAGTCGCACCGAAGGCACCATCAGCAACATCATCCCATTTGTTTTCTTCCTGGAGCGTGCCCTGCGAAGAGTGCTTGATCAGGCCGTAGATGAGCATGAAGAGGAAGAGTTGTGGTCACCATCACCACCAGAAACAGCCTTATCATCGCTTGCTGGACCTGCGGCAACGCTGGAAGAGGAGCCTGAGGAAGAGGAGTCAGAGGAGGAATGTGGCTTTGAGGAGGAGGAACACCAACCACAGCAGGCATCCCAGGGTGCTCGTTGTCACCTATCTGGTACCCGTGGAGTTGTACGTGGCTGGGGGGAAAAACAGACCTTCAATGAGATCAGTGAGGACGAGGAATTGGACATGAGTAGCTCGGCATCCAACCTTGTGCAAATGGGGTCTTTCATGCTGTCATGCCTGTTGAGGGACCCTCGTATAAAAAGGCTGAAGGAGAACGACCTGTACTGGGTGGCCACGCTACTAGTCCCCCGGTATAAGCAGAAAGTGTCTGAAATGTTACCGAATTACCGGCAGTCGGAAAGGATGCAGCAGTTACAAAACAAGTTAAAAAGTATGCTTTACACAGCGTATAAGGGTGATGTCACAGCACAACGGCATCTAACAGGGCAAGAGGTGAAAGTAATCCTCCTCCTACCACGACCACGCCGGCAAGGACAGGACGCTTTACAGACGTGTTGTTGATGGAGGACATGCGGAGCTTTTTAAGTCCTACGCATCGCCACAGCCCTTCGGGGTCCACCCTCAGAGAACGACTCGACCGACAGGTAGCAGACTACCTTGCCTTAACTGCAGATATCGACACTCTGAGGAGCGATGAACCCCTTGACTACTGGGTGTGCAGGCTTGACCTGTGGCCTGAGCTATCCCAATTTGCGATAGAACTTCTGGCCTGCCCCGCTTCAAGTGTCCTGTCAGAAAGGACCTTCAGCGCAGCAGGAGGTATTGTCACTGAGAAGAGAAGTTGCCTAGGTCAAAAAAGTCTAGATTAATTCACCTTTTTTAAGATGAATGAGGCATGGATCCCGAAGGGACTGACAGTGGGGGATGCATTTCACTAAAAAAGGCTTGATGAGATGCCTTGGGCTAAAAATGGTCCACACGCTGCTGTATTTAATCTCTGCATGCCGGATGACTTACGTGACTTCTCTGCCACTAACTAGGGTTCAAGCCGCAATGTTTTAGTGCACTTTCTGCCTGGAAAACATAGATTTTTCCGGCCGCTGCTACAGCAGCGGCTGCAACAATGCCTACTTTTTCAGGCATGTGTACATGCCTAATTTTTCTGGCCTCTGGTGCTACACTGTGGCTGCAAAAACAAAACACAAAAAAAAGGCACATACATGTGTCAATTCCCCTTCGTGATCGTTACCTTGTTGTGGTGAAGGGGCTTGCGTATCACAATGAAGCGATCACCTCTAGGAGTGTGTTGGCAATGATGGCACACCCCAGATGATAAGGTCGTTGCTTCATTGTGAACAGACCAAAAGCGATCGGCTGGATAATTTTTCATAGAAAAACATTAATTTTCTTTATGATCATCTTAGGTGATCATTAAAGCCTACTAGGCCAACAATGGGCCCACACTGCAGAATCATTGTTTTCTGGGTCACTTAATTGTCACTGAACTACCTCAGCACGACCATAGGCTTTGAAAAACCGCCATCGCCTGCAATCTCCAAAACGTGTGCATGAGCACAGTCATCACTACACCAAGATTGACGCATAGAGGAATAAAATTTATGTCATGAGTGTGTCAACTATTGATAACTCTTTGCGGTTGTCTAAAATCTATTCGATACACGTCCCCTGATAGGGGACGTAACAGGGATTAAACTGATAAGAATAGTACTACTTAACACACCACTCATATAGGATGGTACAGTACATTGCACGGCGCACGCGCAGTGCCCCAAATTGGAAGTAAGAGGACAGACCAACCATCTTTTTCCATCTCCCGGTTCCTAAAATCTATTCCATACACCGGCCCCTGATAGGGGACGTAACAGGGATTAAACTGATAAGAATAGTACTACTTAACACACCACTCATATAGGATGGTACAGTACATTGCACGGCGCACGTGCAGTGCCCCAAATTGGAAGTAAGAGGACAGACCAACCATCTTTTTCCATCTCCCGGTTCCTAAAATCTATTCCATACACCGGCCCCTGATAGGGGACAAAACAGAGATTAAACTGGTAAGAACAGATTTTTTTAATTAAAAAAAAAAGAAGACAGCCTCTGCGGAGCTGGGTATTTTTTGGCCATGTTACTGAATGCTCATGCACAATGGCTGTAGGCTCATGCATCCTTTTGCGGAGGTGACAAACCTGGTCAGTCAAACCCAAGGCAACATCATCGACCTCATCCCATATGCGTTTTTTCTGGAGCGTGCCCTGCGAAGAGTGCTGGATCAGGCCATAGATGAGCATGAAGAGGAACAGTTGGGGTCCCCATTACCACCAGAAGCAGCCTTGTTGTTGTCGATTGCTGGACCTGTGGCAACGCAGAGAGAGGAGTCTGAAGAAGAGAAGTCAGAGGAGCAATGTGTCTTTGAGGAGGTGGAAGACCAACCACAGCAGGCGTCCCAGGGGGCTTGTTGTCACCTTTTGGGGACCCTTGGTGTTGTACGTGGCTGGGTGGAGGAAGAGACCTTCAATGACGTCAGGGAGGACAAGGAAGGGGACATGGCTAGCTTGGTATCCAACCTTGTGCAAATGGGGAGTTTGCGGTTGTGCAAATGGACTGACTGACTGTTAAACGGGGAGTTTGGTATGTCAGAGTTTGGTCTGTCACTGTCAAGCGGGCGTAACCCTTACACTACCTGATCGATACAACATCATACCTGATCGTATACACACACTGGATGTTTTAAAGCACGTTATTCCAAACAATTTAGGAATGTTAGGTGATTTATGCCATGTTTTGCCATGGATCCCCCTCCGGCATGCCACAGTCCAGGTGTTAGTCCCCTTGAAACAACTATTTCATCACTATTGTGGCCAGAAGGGGTCCCTGCGGGTTTTAAAATTCGCCTCCTATTGAAGTCTACGGCGGTTCGCCCGGTTCACCCGTTCGCGAACATTTGCGGAAGTTCACGTTCGCCATTCGGGAACGGAAAATGTTATGTTCGCGACATCTCTACTAATAGTTTCTTGAAACTATCGATGCTCCCTGCTGATACGACTGCTTGTGGAAGAGAATTCCACATCCTTACTGCTCTGACCGTGAAGAACCCCTTACGTATTTTAAGGTAAACCATTTTTCCTCTAATTTTAGTGAGTGGCCACGTGTCTTATTGTATTCCCTTTCCCTAAATAGTTTGTTCCTTATGCTAGGGTCATCACCAGTACAGTATTTGTAAATTGATATCATATCCCCCCTCAATCGTCTCTTCTCCAGAGAGAATAGGTTCAGTGCTTGTAGTCTTTCCTCATAGCTGATGTCCTCCATTCCCCTAATTATTTTTGTTGCCCTTCTCTGGACTATCCGGATATATGAGCTTGAAACGCTGCACCCAGGGGGACTAAGTGTGGATATAGATTTTATTTGCTTTATTTCCATTTTTTTAATGAGTCTAGCAAGTTTTTTATTAACAATACATTCCATAGGGTTATATTTATTAAGATAAGGGTGGCACAGTGGTGTAGTGGTTAGCACTTTCACCTAGCAGCAAGCGGGTCGCTGGTTCGAATCCCAACCATTACACTACCTGCCTGGAGTTTGCATGTTCTCCCTGTGCCTGCGTGGGTTTCCTCTGGGTACTCCGGTTTCCTCCTACACTCCAAAGACATGCTGGTAGGTTAATTGGATCCTGTTAAAAATTGACCCTACTATGTATGTATGAATGTGAGTTAGGAACCTTAGATTGTAGGCTCTTTGAGGGCAGGGACTGATGTGAATGTGCAATGTATATGTAAAGCGCTGTGTAAATTGATAGCGCTATATAAGTACCTGAAATAAATAAATAAATAAATAAATAAGGATACGTATTTTTAGGGGGCCAAATATACATATACAAAAACTATAAAACAAAATATAAAAACTTATAATTATATATTAAGTATGTTAGATAGCCAGGGATCCAGGAGTAATCCATTTAGGATTAGGTATAATAGGATATAAATGAGGTTATTAAACAGCGATGTATATAACATGTGTAATGTATTGATGATCGGAAGTAACGGGTACTGTATGATATTAGAAGTAGCCCATATAAAGACAGTAAATATCAGAGACTGGTATGTTAGGTGTTAAAATGGGTTACTAAGCAAAAGTGATGTATATATGGCAAGAGATGAGGCAAGATGATGCTTCTCCTGATGACATCAAGATGAGGAAACGCGTTGGGAAGAGTTTCCTTGCGTCAATTCCTGGTTTGCTCACTTCCAGTTTGTGTAACACAGGAGCATCCCGAACGCTTTGTTTTATGCTCTGTAACTTGTATGATACAAGCAAAACCTAATTGTAAGTGTTTTAATCATTTTTAGTCAAAATAAAGAAATGATATTATACCATTGGAGAATTAATCTTGGTTTGTTATATGTAACCCATGTGGTGGTCTGTGAAGGAGAGGAGAGAGAGAGGACCTAGGGATGTCCTGAAAGGAAAGAGAGGGTACATTGGAGGAGAGATCCTAAAGCACAATTAGACCCACTTACTGTACAGCCCTGGCCAAAAGTTTTGAGAATGACACAAATATTAATTTTAACAAAGTCTGTTGCCTGAGTTTTTATGATGGCAATCTGCATATACTCCACAATTTTATTAGTGATCACATGAATTGCAATTAATTGCAAAGTCCCTCTTTGACATGAAAATGAACATAACCCCAAAAAAATACATTTCCACTGCATTTCAGCTCTGCCACAAAATGACCAGCTGACATCATGTCAGTGATTCTCTCGTTAACATAGGTGTCAGTGTTGACGAGGACAAGGTTGGAAATCACTCTGTAATGCTGACTGAGTTAGAATAACAGACTGGAAGCTTTAAAAGGATGGTGGTGCTCAAAATCATCACTCTGTTAACCATGGTTACCTGCAAGGAAACACGTGCAGTCATCATTTCTTTGCACAAAAAGGGATTCAAAGGCAAGGATATTATATGTTGAAAATATTTGAGTGCTTCTATATGTGGAGTGAAAATTGCCCTTCTAACTTTAAAGATGAACAGCTGTAACCATTTGTTAAGGATCTCACACCAAAAAAAACGAAATAATAATGAATTAATGGTGCAATTATTCCCACACCTTATGAAATATGTGAGTGAACCAACCATTATGATACACTTAGAGCACAAGAAACAAAATTCTTAATCCATCTATCATTCCTACACATTTATATGCTAGTGCTTATGTTTGCATTCAGTGTGACAAAATAACATACTAAGATTTAGTATATGAAACAAATTTCAAAAAACAAAACTAAAAAAAGTCCTTGTATTAAATAAGTGATAGTCCTATGGTTTGAGCAGGTAATTCTACAACACGAAATTCATACCAGCACCAATTGGTGCCCAGAAAGTACATATTTTGTGACACAAAAAATTTACCTCCACAAGCCACCTTGTGTGAATTGGCCACTCACCTTCAGCGTATGACCATTAAAGGTCAAATAAAGCCTTTAGTTACTTAAATGATCTTCAGTTTTTAAGGTTATCTACCTCGTGTAATTCAAATTACCGGCAGTCCCCGTTGGGGTCAACAGAAACTACTCCTTTAGATCTTCCGTTTGCACAGGGTACATGAGAAAATTTAATTGCGCAATATTACTTAAAATTTTCACTTTTTATTAAAATATATATTGCACACTCACATTTACATGGTCTTTAACCACTTGAGGACCGCCCCGCGCCGATATACTGTGGCAAGGTGGCCCTCCTGCGCAAACCGATGTACCTGTACGTCTCCTCGTGCTCTGGGTCTGGGGCACATGCAAGGCGCCGCAGGCAACCCGCTTTGATTGGACACAGCGGGAGCCAACCAGCGGGGCCGGTGGGACCCGCTGATCGTTCAGAGGAGAGGCAGAACGGCGGTCTGTCTATATAAACAAGGCAGACCACTGTTCTGTCACAGAGGAAGATGGATATCTTGTGTTTCTGCTAAGTAGTAACACAGATCTCTGTCTTCCTCCAGTTAGGCCACCCCCCCCCCCCACACACACACACACAGTTTGAAAGCACTCCCTAGGAGAACACTTAACCCTTTGATCGCCCCTGATGTTAACCCCTTCCCTGCCAGTGTCATTTTTACACTGACCACTGTATTGGTGTCACTGGTCCCCATTTCGTGTCAGGTTTGTCTGCCGCAAAGTCCCAGTCCTGTTAAAAATCACCACCACTAGCAGTGAAAAAAATAAAAAAATGAAAAATTCCATAAATCTATCCCATAGTTTGTAGACGCTATAACTTTTGCGCAAACCAACATACACTTACTGATTTTTTTTTCCAAAAATATGTAGCAGAATACATATTCGCCTAAATTGATCACTGTATTGGTGTCACTGGTCCCCACTAAAGCCCCGTACACACGTAGCGATCGTCGGAAGGCCGTCTTTTGTCCAGGGCTGTCCTGTCCGCTGAAAAGTGCAAAAGACTGCACACGAATTTTGTCGGCCAACAACAGCCGACTGCAGAAGTGATGTCATGTGATGGTTAACTTTCCGTGTCTTTTTTCTTCTCTGAGCATGCCCAGTCTTGCAAATCTGCTGTCTGCCGGCCGAAATCTGTACTGACTGGTGAACAATCGGCCGTTCTGGTGTTGGCCTACAAAAATTTTAATGCCTGCACGACAGATTCTGTTCGTCGGAAAATGCGCTGTCGGCTGTCGGAAGCTTCATACTAACAAGCCTACAATCGGCCGATCGGTCGACGGCCGAATATTTGCGGCCGACAATCGGTATGTGTGTACGGGGCTTTGGTGTCAGGTTTGTCTGCCGCAAAGTCCCAGTCCAGTTCTGTAGCAGAATACATATTCGCCTAAATTGAGGAATAAAGCATAAAGTAAAAATATTTATTTTGTTTTTCAAAACTGTCGGTCTTCTTTTGTTTATAGCTCAAAAAATAAAAACCGCAGAGGTGATCAAATACCACCAAAATAAAGCTCTATTTGTGGGAAACAAAGGCCATACATTTTATTTGTGTACAGCGTCGCGTGTCTGCTTAATTGTCAGTTAAACAAATGCAGTCATTGACAGCATGCCAGGGCGAATTGCAGAGGTCTTGCGAAGAGTCAACACTGCAAACTTTGACTCTTTGCATAAGCCTAATGTAATTGCCATTAAAAGCCTTTGACTCTTATGAAATGCTTGAAATAATACTTCAGCATACCTTAGTAACATCTGACAAAAAGATCTAAAAACACTGAAGCAGCAGACTTTGTGAAAATTAATATATGTGTCATTCTCAAAACATTTGCCCAGAGTTGTACTAAGGGGTCATGGATTGCTGGTAAGTGTAGTGTTAAAAGAGGGAACACAAGTGAACATTGGCACTAAAGTGGAATTACAGCACTTTAAGAAAAATCACAAGAGACACTGCAGCATTTTATGTATGCACTTTATTTGGATATTCTTTGCACATGGAACTATTAATGTGACAAACTGTATCAATTTAACACTTGGAAAAGTTCTTTGCACTTGTATGTATTAGAAGTATTTGTTTCATTTTTGTTGCACATGAATTTGGTATACATGTAATAGGATTATTTATTTTCTTTAAGTATTTATTTTAAATAGCATTGATTATTCACTGTTAGAAAGGAGGAGGTGTATTGTAGAGCCACACCGATTCATATACAGTATATATATTTGTTTGTGCCATTATATCCTTCGGGATATAATTAGGGTGGTGGCTACTACTTGGTTTTAAGATTTACCATACCGCATGAATATTTGCAGGGCCGGCCTTTGGGGTGTGCGAGCTGTGCGGCCGCACAGGGCGCCATGGGCAACAAGGGCGCCGTGCGGCCATCACAGCTCGCAGAGGATCAAGCGATTCAGGCCGCACAGCGGGAGGTGAGCGGCGACCGCGGCCTGGACAGGGTTAACACAGGCCGCGGCCACCGCTCACCTCCCGCTGTGCGGCCGTGTCTCGGTCACCTACTGATGCAGTGAGGCGAGCTGTGTATCTCTCACACAGCTCAGCCTCCGATCCTTCCATGCTGACTTCCCGCCCACACATACCCGGGAGTGTGGGCGGGCGGTGGGAGGAGGAGAAGGGGCGGGGCGAGGAGGAGCTGACCATCTCTCCTCTGGCGTCAGTGCAGGGAGGGAGGAGAGATCGTCAGCTCCTCCTCGCCCAGCCCCTTCTCCTCCTCCCGCCCGCCCACACTCCTGGGGATGTGTGGGCGGGAATTTTAAAGAAAAAAAAAGCTGCAGACAACGTAAGGTAAGTGAGGCCTCTCTCATTCAAAAAATGTAAGGGGGGACTCGGTGTGGGGGGTCTGTGATGTAAGAGGGGGCTCTGGGTGAGGGGGGCTTTGTGTGTGGGGTCTGTGATGTAAAGGGGGGCTCTCTGATGTGGGGGGCTCCGTGGGGGGGTCTGATGTAAGGGGGGCTTTGTGTGGGGGGTCTCTGATGGGAGGGGGCTTTGTGTGTGTGTGTGTGTGTAGGGGGTCTCTGATGTTAGGGGGGTCTCTGATGTGTGGGGGGGTCTCTGATGTAAGGGGGCTCTATGCGTGGGGTCTCTGATGTGAGGGGGGCTTTGTGTGTGTAGGGGGTTGCTGATCTTAGGGGGGCTTTGTGTGGGGGGTCTCTGATGTGAGGGGGGCTTTGTGTGGGGGGTCTCTGATGTTAGGGGGTCTCTGTGAGGGGGTCTCTGATGTGTGGGGGGTCTCTGATGTTAGGGGGTCTCTGTGAGGGGGTCTCTGATGTGTGGGGGGTCTCTGATGTAAGGGGGGGGCTCTGTGTGTGTGGGGGGGTCTCTGATGTAAGGGGGCTTTGTGTGGGGGGTCTCTGATGTGAGGGGGGCTTTGTGTGGGGGGGCTCTGTGTGAGGGGGGCTTTGTGTGTGTAGGGGGTTGCTGATCTTAGGGGGGCTTTGTGTGGGGGGTCTCTGATGTGAGGGGGGCTTTGTGTGGGGGGTCTCTGATGTTAAGGGGACTTTGTGTGGGGGTCTCTGTGAGGGGGTCTCTGATGTGTGGGGGGTCTCTGATGTGAGGGGGGGCTCTGTGTGTGGGGGGGTCTCTGATGTAAGGGGGCTTTGTGTGGGGGGTCTCTGATGTGAGGGGGGCTTTGTGTGGGGGGGCTTTGTGTGGGGGGGGGTCTTTGATCTTAGGGGGGCTTTGTGTGTGGGGTCCCTGAGATGAGGGGGCTCTGTGTGGGGGGTCTCTGATGTAAGGGGGCTTTGTGTGGGGGGTCTCTGATGTAAGGGGGCTCTGTGTGTGGGGTCTCTGATGTGAGGGGGGCTTTGTGTGGGGGTCTCTGATGTGAGGGGGGCTTTGTGTGTGTGTGTAGGGGGTCTCTGATCTTAGGGGGCTTTGTGAGGGGGCCTCTGATGTGAGGGGGCCTCTGTGTGGGGGGTCTCTGATGTTAGGGGGGCTTTGTGTGGGGGGTCTCTGATGTAAGGGGGGCTTTGTGTGGGGGGGCTCTGTGTGTGGGGTCTCTGATGTAAGGGGTCTCTGATGTAAGGGGGGCTTTGTGTGGGGGGTCTCTGATGTAAGGGGGCTCTGTGTGTGGGGTCTCTGATGTGAGGGGGGCTCTGTGTGGGGGGTCTCTGATGTGACGGGGGGCTCTGTGTGGGGGGGGCTTTGTGTGGGGGGTCTCTGATGTAAAGGGGGCTCTGTGTGGGGGGTCTCTGATGTAAGGGGGGCTCTTTGTGGGGGGGCTCTTATGTAAGAGGGGCTAAGTTATTAGTGATCATAAAAAAGAAAAGTCAAAGTACAAAAAAGATGCAATAAAATGAGCGCGGCGGGGGGGGCGCCACAGGATTAGCTCGCACGGGGCGCCTGAACACCAAAGGCCGGCCCTGAATATTTGGTACTGTTCCTGTGTTGTTATAAAAGAGCACCTGGGACTCAAGTTGTTAAGATACTGCAGAGGAAACAGTGGTGTAAAATTAGCCAGCAGCAGGGCAATTTTAAAGACAAAATCTAGGCAAAGTGCACAAGCTGGGGCTTTACAAGAATTAAGATACTGCAGATGATACAGCAAAAATTGGCCAGCGTTAGGTCAGTTTGAATCAGGGAAAATAGGCCTAACCAGTGTATGCCTAGATTTAGTTTTCTATGGGGATGGGGGGTGCATACGGGTGATAATGTGAGGTGAGTTTGGTGCACACTGATTTTGCTCTTAGTTTAGTGTTTAAATAAGAAGAAATGAAGTTTCACATTTCATGAGCTATAGTGAATCTTTTCACTCCTCGTACAATTCCCCGAACATGGCCACATAGTTTATTTGCTGAATTTAGACAATGTGGGCAGAGGAGGGCACAGTGCCGGTCTAGAGTGCACATCAGTCGGGGGCGCCGGAGGTGCCTCCTCCTCATTGTTCTGCTGTGCAGGACAGCCTGAGAAGGAAAGGGGACTTCTGGTTGCAAAAACCTCCCTTTCCACGGACAGTCCTGTAGGGACCCCTCGCCCTGTGTCACCCAGAAATTATGAAAGTTGACCAGATTCCGCCCTGTCCTCTCTTCCCCCTCCTATAAGAATGACAGGCAGCTCATGTCTGCAGTATCTCCACCGTCATCTTCATCCTTCCTTCACCCAGTACAGAGGGTCCTGGCAGAGTGCCCTGGAGGAGGAGTCTGATTCACCGAGAAGCGGGACACCGATCTACATACAGCTTTGAGAATGTGGTCAGCCCTTGTTTCTTTCTGGCCCCTGTGGCCCTTCTGTTCCTGCTCTGGTCCTCGGACCGCATGGCCAATGCCTGCAGCTGCTCCTCCATGCACCCCTAGCAGGCCCTCTGCAACGTTGACATAGATGAGGCTGCCTGTCTATATACTGCCTCAGCAGGTCCATATACTGCCCCAGCCTGTTCGTATAGTGCCCCAGCCTGTCCGTATACTTCCATAGCCTGTCCATATACCTGTGGACCATGGCTGGCATGGGGAAGCGAATCGGTGCCACCACTATTTGTCTTCAGGCCAGGTCCAGAGGTGCAGATGTGGGCCTGCGGACCATGGCTGAAGAAATGGGTGAAGAGGAGCCTCAAAAATCTCCACCCTGCCACCTACATTGGCAGGGCAAAAGGGGTGGAGTCAGAGGTGGAGCCAATGGGGGCAGCAAAATGAGGTTTCGTCTAGGGTGTCAAACATCCTTGCACCAGCCCTGGGAGGATAACAATTAAGAAAAAGAGAATTCATACATTTTTACATACATAACAAATTTGTTTTTTTCCTCTTTACCCCTGGGGACCTAGGTATAGACCCATGAGTGCCATGTTTGGTAAATACAGTCCTGTTTATTGTTAAGATTTTATTAATTCAAATGTTACATTTTATGACATTGCTGAATAGTTATTATTTAGGGCATGTGTTCTGGAAAGAGTACTTAAAAACAAAAGATAGTAGAAGAAGAAGGCACTACAAAGTTGAGAAAATAATGTAAACCATGTTGCCATGTCATTGTTGTGTTGATGTGGGTACCCCAGCATGAGAGATATCTAAATAACAAATTAACATTCTTCTGCAAGATCCTACATGAATGTGGCTGCTGAGATATTGAAAATATAGGTAGGTTACATGGTAAAACAAAACAGAGGCTTTCGTAATACTTCGTAAAACTTGCTAAGGTGTTCCGTATGGAGTATTCTTGTCTAAAGACATGTAGCACTACTACCTTGGGAGCTGCTGGTTATGGATTCCCCTGGGTTACCCATAGCAACAACTTTTTTTTTCACATAAAGAACATATTTTATTGAATAATGCATCATTAACATATTACAAATGAAACAAAATTAAGAAAATAAGAATTAGACATACTCAGGTCACAAATCAGAGATTGAAAAATTGGATAAAGAATATAACCGTGTATATATATAATATATATAAATGCATTAATCAAACTTTCATTTTATGTCTTATACAGTATATGTATGGTTGAACATCAAATAATAAAATAAAATTAAAAAAAAGGGAAGATAGGAGGGAGAGTCCTGTTAATTCCTACATATTCGGGATTTCGTTTAATGTTAACTAAATTAAGAAGATATTATAATAGCCAATAACTAAGTAAGAGGAGAAAAGCCATACCCAGAGGCGTCTATCTCACCCAGGGGTGAGGTGGGTTTCGGCCGAGGACGAGTAAAAGGAAGGGAGGTAAAGAAAGAGGGGGGAAAGATTAATAAAGTGACTAATGGCCCCCATGTAGGGGCCTAAGAGGACACCCAAGGGTATCCAAAAATAGTGAACCCACATTGTGAGGTATATCTGTTATTTTATTTGTGAGAAAAAAAAACCCCACCCCACAATGTGCAAAAAAAAAGTGAAAAATATATACTTAGTAAAAATAAAAGTAAATCAACATATTAAAGATGTAAATGTGCTTTTGTCGGTTAAAAAAAAAAAAGTGAAATTTAAAGTTACATCTTATCCCCCTCCTCTGTAATCTCCCATTATTCTCGGTAGTATCCCGTCTATACCATGTAAATGCCATAAGAAAGGTGAGTAGGACAACAGAATGTGGCACTCTTACTTCATAAAAAAAAAAAAGGGGGGCAAACATCTGTTTAGTATTAGGTGAACAAACCACTGTATAAATATGTCTACTGACATAGAAAAGTAAATGCATATATCTATAGTCCTTATTACCTCTAATAATAAACAGAGGTATTCAAGACCTTGACTGATTGTGGGTGTAATTATGAGAAAAATTAAAAAAGTCAGAAAACAGTCTAGGGGTTTTGTTTTTTTTTTTTTGCTGTTTTATTAGTTATTAGAGAACTTAGGTAGGAGAAGGGATGAGTGGGATACTCCAACTGTATAAACTATGCACAAATGCTGGGACTTCTTTGTAACGCTGAGTGGGGCAAGGCGGCTGCTTCACCTTGCCACTTTAGTGAAGAAGAATTATTGAACTGTACTGCAATGTGAATCACTCTTCAGGGTCCTACTTGGCACCTCCTTTGCCCCTATTCTTCAGGGCTCTGAAACTGCCACCCCCTTACCTCTGACACTCTGTGTGAGCTGGCCCCTTGATCCTCTGACTTCACTGGAGTGATCTCCCTTCCTGGGCAGACCCTTTGGCAAGTCCCCTGGTACTCACGGACACTGTTTTCCCGGAACACTCTGCCAGCAGCTCCATTGTCAGCTGTACTGGATCCTCTGCGACTCAGCTCCACACCTGGTTCACTAGGCTGACTGCCTAAGACCACTTTCCTCATGCACCTCATGCAAGATGTCAGCCTCCTCCTGGGACTCTGCTTCCCACCAAAGATGCCATGTCACATGTCCCCCTAGATTTTATGAGCAATCCCAGGACGCACTGCAAGAGTGCCCTCCCACTGGGACTCTCACAAAAGCCAATGTTTCACTGGCCAGGTTTCCTCCATTGTCCAACAGACTCCCCTATTGGATGCAGTGGGGAAACTCCCATAGACCCAGTGAATCACACCTGGGAACATGCAACAGGCAAACGAATAGATCAAGCTCCCCTGATAGGCAGATGGCGCATACTATGCTTTGAACCTAGCACCTAACTAGGGGGGTGCTACAGACAACAAGCTTTATTTGAACTTTATTTAACTGGAAGTCAAGTTAGAACACATTTCTTAGGAACTTGGAGGTTGGTGTTGTCAAATGATCATCTGTCAATAAGAATATTATGTTTCTGTGGGAAAAATATGACTGTATGCTTCTTAGAATAAATCAGTATTACTTCCTCATCCTAAAGGGCCTCTTGTATTTCTAAAATTAAATTGTATCAAATCTATTATTTATGCAGAATGGTTGCTTCACCATTTTGCAAAAGAAATATGCACTTATGGGTAGAATGGATTCATAGATTAAAACCACACACTGGCCGCGTGAAGTACAGTAAAAACTGCCAGACAGAAGTCCATCTGGAACCTAGAGGTAGAAATCTATTTCTCTCTCTTTTCTTTGTATCTGTGACCCCAGCCCGATGGCCCAAAGTGACTATAAAACAACAATTTGAAAGTTCCTTTTCAAAAGTTCTCCTGAGAGGGCTAACCCTCTAATGTTGAGTCCATAGGCTGTTAGTGCCTTTTATTCTTCCCAACTCCTTCTGCAAGGATAGAAGGGGTAGTGGAAAGGGACATACGCCCCAACAGTATCTGTACTCAAATAAACTTCATTCTTGTTCTGTCCAATTCCGAACATAGGCTAGCCAGCCATTTTTTCCTTTGAAAGTTCTCTTTAGATATAGAAGTCAGGATGGGGAATCCTTACTAACTTCCCATTATCATCTCTGATGCGGATCGACAAGGCCTGGCCTGATCCATCTGGGCGGCGGACCTCCACTCGGTCCAGGTAGATGGACCACCCATGGTTCCACTGGGTCTTGACTGACAAAAAGTTCTTCCAGAGATCCTGGAGGAATCTCTATATGGCTTGGGGACAAACAGGAAGTCCCATATGGCTTCGTCACACCAGGACTCTCTTTTTGCCTCGATCTCTAACATGACCTCCCATGGAGCATAAGGGTAATCATACCCATATTCCATAGCCAATTTCTTCTGCAGCCACCGTTTTCTGGTTCCCTCTCCCAGCTGGAGAAAATGGGGTCTCTTCCCGTCTGATCAAAGAGCCATAGGCCTCATTTTGGTTCAGAGGCCGGGGATAGTTCTTGGGTGGGGTTAGGTCTGGGACCCGACTGACATAGGCCTCACAGAACCCCAGACTCTTGGCACACTCTCCCCACACCACAGAGTCCCTAGTCTCTTCATCCGGTATTTCAGGCAGGTCAGGACAGGGTGGACTGTTCTGCTCCTCAGATCCCCATTCCCACTCAATCTCATCTTCAGATCTCCAGACATCTATTCCTTCTTCTAAGAACCCAAACCGATTCTGGAAACTAGGAGACCCCACATCGATGACCCTGGCTTCCTCCTCACTGCTTACACTGACTTTAGCAGCCCAAGTTACCGCTGGCCATCTTTCCTCCTATATTTGTATGGGAGCAGACTTTGATTCCACTGCTGTGGTTTTCAATGCATCAGGTGGCCACTCCCCGGCCCGTACTACCTGCATGCATCCTGGCTCGGACATTCGGGTCTCCTTCGATGAGTGAACTGGACCACTGACAGATTGCAAGGTCTCCAGCTGCACCATTACTTTCAGCACTCCTCTCCCCCGACCCGGGAGAGGCCCCGACTCCGCAGCCGATAAGGCCCAAGTAACTCCGATCTCCCACAGCACACACAACTTCTTGGGCCAACCTTCACTCCTCTGCCCCCACAGCAGCAGATGGCCGCAATGCTCACACTGGCTCCAAGCTTTTACTCGCATGGTCACATTCTAAAACCGGGGACATACCAGGCCCAAATGCTCCACGCCTCCTCCGATGCACAACGCCAGTCCTCTATCGGGCACCATCCACACCTCTGTATCCCACAGGGTGGACATCTTTGGCTCTCTGGTCTGCTCCCTTGTCTGCCCAGCAGGTTCTCCGCCAACATGTGAGTCAATTGCTGATGCGCTCCGACTTGCTTTGACATTCGCCATCTTGCTCCTCCACACGTGTCTCCCTCTCAGCCACACCCGGAGGCGGAAGTAATTTATGAGCTCTATCCCTCACTCCTGATTGGCTGTACGTGAGCGACGTCTCCACCCACATTTCCTTATTGGCTGTGGCTCCTCCTGCTAGGCAGAACTCTTCAGCATGTGCTTTCCCGCATGGTGAAGTAACCCCTCCAATGCCGCTCTCTCTCATCTCAGCCGACATGGAAGTCACTGCAAAGCAGACTGTGCCTCTCACCTGACACGCATCCACTCTTCTTGCTTGTAACAGGGCTCCAGCTGCGCCTCCATCACCATGAGCCAGCTGACCCTCTTTTCCAGTCCCACTGTCGTATGCACGTCCAACAGTCCTCTTCCCAGCACATGTACAAGCAAGGCCCACCATGCTGTATCCGATAAATGTTTCACTGTCATTAACTGCATGGCCGACAGATTTCTTCACAGTATCCACACTGCCACTGTACAGAAAGAATGTCCTGCTGTGATCATATGCAAGGTCAACACTTTTCCATATAGTCTTGGCACACACGCGTCCCCTGGCACACTGATCCACTTGCCCTGGGCCACCATTTTCTCCGTTCACACTTGCACACTTCACTGTTAAGCAGACACAGTCCATTTTCACAGAAGAATACATTACTCTCACCCCCAGTACTTCACGGGAGTGTACAACTTATAGCTCAGAGGGAAGCTTTACGGAATTTGTAAGTACAGATTGCGATTCTGACAGGAATCTTCTGGTTGCCCTGAGCAACCATTATTGTGCAATTTATTCTTCATCCTATTCTCCTTATCTCCTGTAGAGCAGGCCTCACACTTATATTGAGCATTAGAGCACAGTCTCTGAAGCAGAAATTACGTTTTTGAAAATTTTCTTCGGCCATTAGCAACCGGGCCGGTAACCCAGGGTGCCATCCTTGACAAGCCCCCAAATGTAGTACAACTCCCTTGGGAGCTGCTGGTTACGGATTCCCCTGGGTTACCCATAGCAACAACTTGCATATAGCATATTCAAAGTGCTTGGCTCAGTCAGAAAACAGTCTAGGGGTTTTGTGTTTTTTGTTGTTTTATTAGAGAACTTGGATAGGATAAGGAATGAGTGGGATACTCCAACTGTATTAACTATGCACAAATGCTGGGACTTCTATGTAACGCTGAGTGCGGCAAGGCCGCTACTTCACCTTGCCACTTTAGTGAAGAAGAATTATTGAACTGTACTGCAATGTGAATCACTCTTCAGGGTCTTACTTGACACCCCCTTTGTCCCTATTCTGCAGGGCTCTGAAACTGCCACCCCCTTTACCCTGACACTCTGTGTGAGCTGGCCCCTTGATCCTCTGACTTCACTGGAGTGATTTCCCTTCCTGGGCAGACCCTTTGGCAAGTACCCTGGTACTCACAGACACTGTTTTTCCCAGAAGACTCTGCCAGCAGCTCCCCTGTCAGCTGTACTGGATCCTCTGCGACTCAGTTACACACCTGATTCACTAGGCCGACTGCCTAAGACCACTTTCCTCATGCAGCAGGAGGAGAGACAAGCGGTAAGCCTCCTCCTGGGACGCTGCTTCCCGCCAAAGATGCCCTGTCACATGTCCCCCCTGACTTTTATGAGCAATCCCAGGATGCACTGCAAGAGTGCCCTCCCACTGGAACTCTCACAAAAGCCAATGTTTCACTGGCCAGGTTTCCTCCACTGTCCAACAGGTTTCCCTATTGGATGCAGTGGGCGACACTCCCTTAGACCCAGTGAATCACACCTGGGAACATGCAACAGGCAACCGAATAGGTCAAGCTCCCCTGATAGGCAGATGGAGTATACAATGCTTTGAACCTAGCACCTAACTAGGAGGGTGCTACAGACAATATGCTTCATTTGAACTTTATTTAACTGGAAGTCAAGTTAGAACACATTTCTTAGGAACTTGGGGGTTGGTGTTGTCAAATGATCATCTGTCAAAAAGAATATTTTGTTTCTGTGGGAAAAATATGACTGTATACTCCTTAGAATAAATCAGTATTACTTCCCCATCCTAAAGGGCCTCTTGTATTTCTAAAATTAAACTGTATCAAATCTATTATTTACACAGAATGGTTGCTTCACCATTTTGCAAAAGAAATATGCACTTATGGGTAGAATGGATTCATAGATTAAAACCTATAGGAAAAAGCACACACTGGCAGAGTGAAGTACAGAAAAAAATGGATTTTTTGTAAGAACTTACCATTAAATCCTTTTTTCTGAAGCCCTGAAAGAAGCGTAGACGCCCCCTCCCCCACCCCAGAAATGGGTGTGGGCGCCACTGCATGCTGAAGAGAACCGGGCTGACTGGTCTTGGAATTGCCCTAGTGCTTTTTTGCCCCTCCAGAAGCTCTGAACGGCTTACCTTTTTCTTGCGGCACGAAAAAAACCTCTATGAGCGGTAAAGGAAGGCCCCCCTTAGTACGGGGTGCTTTACCTTGGGAGGATTGAGGAAGAAGAGTACTTTTCCCACCAGTCAGACCCTTGATCAACTCATCCAGCGAGTCGCCAAATATTCGCTCTCCCAGAAAAGGAAGATCTGTCGGAGCTTTCTTGGAAGCCTGGTCAGCCGACCACCTCTTTAGCCAAACCATGCTTCTTAAGGCAATCCCCACAGGCGACACTCTGGCCACCAGGGGAGCCGCATCCAAGGAGGAGTCATACAGGAACACCAGGGCCTGGGCCATCTGGTCCATAAGCTCCATCAGCTCCGGGGAAACTAAGTCAGGATCCAAGTTCCCCTTCAGAATTTAAACCCATTCCATAACCGCCTGTGATACTAAAACAGACACAAAAAACGGTTTTAGAATAGAACCCGCCAACACATGAAGATGGCGGGAAAGGGATTCCACCCACCTGTCCACCGGATCAGTAAAAACCGGGGAATCTTCCACAGGCACTATAGTAGATTTGTTCAACCTGGAGACAGGATGATCGATGATCCGCCTTGGGCGGTACCAACCAATGGTTGGAAACTGCCTCAGCAAAGGGATAACGGCGTTTAAAGCGCTTAGGCACTACTAGCACGTGCTTGATGTGCCGCTATTGGTCATTAACAATATCATGAAAATTCTCAGGACAAGGAAAAACCTTGCTCGATTTTTGGGAATTGCAGGAGCTAAAAGACACCCGTGTCCCCGCCGGCGTGTGCTCATCTTCCATTTTTAAAGTTTCCCTTACTGAAACAATCAGGGCTTCCACCAAAGCATGTTCCCGCACAGCAGCTGAAGAAGACAGGTCCTCTTCACCATCCGATTGCGAGGACAGCGACCCTTCAAGTAGGGGGGCTTCTGTGGTGACCATACCAGCCTCTGAATCAGAGGTCCCCACCAATAATGGAGAAGGCAGTGGCCGTTTTCGGCTAGTAACCTGTTTCATTACAAAATAGACCTTGGTCGCCAGGCTTTCCAGAGCTGCTGAGATTGCGGCCAGCGACTGCGATCCGGACAGTCCGGGCGTCGCACTTAGTGGGTCCAAGGGTGAACTTACTGCCTGGGACTCCATATTCAGTGCAACAGAAAAAAGGAGTACTGTCACTTTAAAAACGCTGATCACGGTTTCCACCGCCAATTGCCGCGGTCTGTGGAGTCCCCCTTAAATATACACCGACAGCAGCGTGTGCAGGGATATGCCCACAAAGACCCCAATACTTTACCACCTTCAGAGAAAACCTCCTGAATCGGACTGTGAAGCAGGAAGAGGGAGTCACAGGATATGATATCAGCCTGGTATGTGAAAGGTCACGCTGCCTGTGTAGCTCCATAGGGCTACATAAAAATGGCTGCCAATGCAAATCAATAGGAAGCACAGGGAAAATGGCTTCCCCATACAAGTCAATGGGAAAAATATTTTACCTTGCCCACTCTAAACATGGAGGCGACCACGACATGCCATGCGGTCAGGGAAGGCCTCAAGGATCTACCACCAGACCCAGCAGGAAAAAAGGTACCATTGCCAACCCCCAGGATCCCAGGCATCCCAGCCACAGCAGCCCCCAGGGTGTAGGAAAGGGGGACAGGGCACAAAGCCGGGTAACCTGACAGGCCAAAGGGATCTTTTAGGAAGTCCAGGTCCTGTTATCCCCAGGAGAGGGCCCAAATCTTCCCAAGGCCACCGAGGGGCAAGGGGGGCTACATTTACTCACCATACCATGGACCGGTGGGCTCCGGAGTGGGGGTGCTGCCAGCCGAGGGGTACGCTGCGACTCAGGGCGTTCCAGGTCATTGCGTCCCAGTGAGACATCCACTCGCAGGCTCGTCCCCATCCCGAAAGGGGCTCCGTCGTGGCGAGGCCTAGTGAGGGACTATAACCTGCTCACGCTCATAGGCCAGGCTGGGGAGACCTTAAGGATCTAGATTATCCAGTGTGAAACCCCAACCGAAATTGCTTGTAGATCACCAGGAGGATCCCCCTGAACACTAACTAGCAAAGTGAGTAAAGATAAATAAAACAAAATATTCTGAAAAGAATAAAAAACTGAGACCGAAGTCCCAGCAGGAAACCTAGGTCCTACTCCTTCTCTAGGCAGAAACAAACTGGTTTGCTGGATCAGAGGGCGTGGGGTTATGCCTATGGGGACAGCCATGTGGGCATGGAGAATTACTTTTTTTCCTGCCTAGAACTACTCCTGCAGGGGGCAGCATAACCCAATGGATAAGAAGTATGAGAGCTGCGTCTGTCAATGGACGATAGAGAAAATGTTATTAACATGGACCATCCTGCCAGCCCCCACTGCTCAAAAAAAATAAGCTACAAACATTTTTTTGAAAAAAATGAAAAATTTTACAAAAAAAAGATATAAAATTACTCCCTTTGGTTTCAATTTCCGTCACTTCTGAGACACTTGGGTGACATCAACACGCCTCATAGCTGTCTCCTGGACACTTGAAATCCCACAAGTGTGCACTGAGCTGGGGTGCAAAGTTCAGGGATTTCAAGTGTTCAGCTATAATAAGAGGCAGCAATTAGATACAGTGATATCACCAGTGTCTCCAGGAAGCATCAGAAGCAGGAACGGAGGTGAGTACGTTTTAATTTATTTTTTCTGTGAAATCTTTGTTTTTGCTGTTTTTTTATCATTTAATTTTCTTTGGGCAGCAGGGGCCTGGCTGCCCAAAGAGGCCAGGCCAAGTGAAACTTATGAAAGATCCTCTAACTCCACCTTAATAGCATGAGCTTTTCACCAGACTCCCAACTGTCAGTGTATTCAAAAGCACCACTATGTGCAAGTGTGCAGTTCCCAACAATGGCTGAAATGTTTCTGGGTTGTAACCCTCTTCTTTAGAGCCTTTCCATACTCTGGAGCTCCTTCCCTGACAACCATATTCCAACCACACAAACACTCAAGCCTAGCATCACCATGTACAATATATTAGGTGGTGTGGAAGGATCTTTGAGCATGGATCAGATAAGTCCATTTTAATTCATGCTTGTCGGTGTTTAAACATTTTTTTTTTTACAAAGGGTATATTGATGTTCATGTTCAGACAAACAGAGCCAACAGTAAGATTATAGTTATATTTTTTTAAGATTAAGTTATAATTCATAACGATCGTGTACAAGCCGAAAAAAATGTCCATATTTGAGGCTTAACATGTCACACAATTTAGAGGTGAAAAGTAAATAATCAAGACAGTTCTGGGTTCATGTCACAGTATAAAAATTTATTTTACTGAAGCATCCGACCATATGGTTGGATGTGGTGTTTAAACATATTTTTAATAGGTTTGATGTGCTTACTTTTCAAGGTCAGTGTGCTCTGGTTTTTCTATTATATGTCTAATAGAGTACCAAAACTAAACTGAGGGCATCCAGGCTGTGGGAAATGTAATAATATATATGATTTGTAAATATCTGCACTGTTACTCTATACCCCAGTGATGTCATGCACTATGAAAAAGTTTTTCTTGGAGTTGGGGCTTTAGAGACCAATTCTAAACAAAGACAAGCATGGGATTTTAAAACCCCTATTTGCTCATCTGAAGATTTCCCCATCCTAGAAACCTGTCAACCTGTCACACATGCTGCAGAGGCAGAAAATGTAAAGGTTGATGAGTGATCCAACCCCACGAGTTTGGCCTGTCAGGATACACCAATAGTTGCTGCAGCTGATTGGCTGCTGGCACTATTTGGACAACAATTTACAAATTCAGATGAATCGGCCAGAATTCTAAAAGGGCATGGCCAGCTTAACCCAATTTATTAATATGTGTTTATAAACTTCACAGGGCCACTGTGCTGTGTTGCACTTTGTTGTGTTCTGTTGCATGTGTATATTTCAGTGTATGACCAACATTTTAGGCATACTGTATTTACATTTTTGTAGGTGGTGTGACTGATATCTTTGAAGTTTCTGAATGCTGAGGTTTTTATGTTATATACAATAAGGAAAAAACTAGACAATTTAACAGATTTTTACTACTGTCTCTGTACCAATTAGGGAGATTTATTCTCACTTTTTGCCCAGGTGGCACCCTGTTTTCTTGTTTTTGTCCACAGTGTTTTGTCGACCACTCCGGTCGTAGAGGGCAGCAAGGCTTAGCCATTAGTGGATGTCAAGTGAGAGTCCCAGGATAGAGGCAGTCTGAGAACCAGGTTCTGAGCACAGGAGCAAGGTGCCAAGCATCGCTATTTTCATTTTTGTGGCACCCTGTTACACTCTGACACTGGGGAAGGAAGTGAGGGCAGCAGTAAACACCTGAGAAAAGTAATTATACCATTCTTCCACCTACTAAAAGTCATGTTTTTTGATATTTGTGTCTCCATTTGAGAATATTTTTCTCACTTCCTGTCCGAATGATAAAGAGAACAGGAAGTGAGGTAAAAATCTCCCCTATGGGGACAAAGACAGCAATAAAAAACTAGGTAAAAGTTGCAATCTTTCATCTAAAACTAAAAAAATAACTAGAGTTGAGTTTTTGTGTGCTGCTGGCTGAACATGTATACAGATTGTAGTTCAGATTTGTAGTGTATTTATACATACAAGGCTGTTTTTTACCAAAAGTCCAACAGTGAGTTCAATGAAGCTATAAGGCTTGTATATTTGCACCAAAATCAATTATGGCACTTTTCCACTGCAAGTACCGGCTCGTACCGGCTCAGCTCTACTCGGCCCTGCTTGGCCCGGTTTGCTTTTCCACTGCTGGTACCGCATGGTATAGTGTCGGAACGGTTCGGTACGGTACGGTATAGGTTTGCTTTTCCACTAAAGTAGTACTAAAGTTAAGTGGTTGGGATAACAACGGGGTGGGTGGGATTTTATGACCAATCAGTGGCTAGTAGTGACTGCATGCAAAGGATTGTGGGATATGGTACCAGTTTGGTACCTGTTGGAACCACAATCGAGTAGGTACTGTTTTTTCAGAGCCGTACCGTACCGTACCGTTCGGTTCCATGCAGTGGAAAAGCAAACCTATACCATACCATACCGAACCGTTCCGACCCTATACCATGCGGTACCAGCAGTGGAAAAGCACAAAAGCGTGCCAAACCGGTACGGTTCCATGCAGTGGAAAAGCGCCATTATATTCTTCATTAGATCACATACAGGGGTTGCTTTACTAAAACTGGAGAGTGAAACATATGGTCCAGCTGTGCATGGTAGCCAATCAGCTTCTAACTTCAGTTTGTTCAATAAAAGCTAAGGCAAAAAACAACTAAAACCTGATTGGTTTCTATGCAGAGCTGCACCAGATTTTGCACTCTTTAGTTTTAGTAAATGAACCCCCAGTCACCACATTCTAAAGGGTTCTAGGGAACAAACTAACTCTTGCAGAAAATTGTAGATTTGCCATTTTTAGATCTAGATCTGAGTTAGACAGAACAGTTCTAAAAAAGCATCTCCATTAACATAAACCACTCCTCAGGAAAGCGGAAAGAAATCTGTGGGCTTCTAACAAATGTATGTAGGAAATGCTGGAAAATCTCACGCTCATGTCACAATAAATGTTCAATCAAAAGAGAACAAAAATCCCCCAAATGTGTAACCATTTAAATTCCATTCAAGGTTCAACCAAACAAGGCAATCATCCCTTTATATTTGAGTGCAATGCATCCTCAGATTTTGTTTTGTACTTGAATTCCACTGGGTTAGAGGATTTGTATGGGAACCACTCTAGGAAATGTACAATAAATTAATGTGGTGTGTTGTGGGCTACAAGAAAGCATTTTCTATTTAGTGTAGTGTAACTATTTTTAAACATCCTTCACTTAGCTACAATAGTTAAAATATAAAAAAAAGACCCTGTCACCAGACTAATAATTTCAACAAATATCTAACTATAAGTTTCTATGCACATTTATTTTATATATGTTTTTTACCTGTAAAAAAACACTTCCTTCTGTGGACATCCAAGAGCTGGGTGCTGGCTTCTTGAATGTGAAATCAGCATCCCCAGCGGACTCAAAAGCTCTCACTCAAGATATATTTAACTACTTGCCTTCTGTGCACTTAAACCCCCTTCCCATCCAGGCCAATTTTCATCTTTCAGCGCTGTCACACTTTGACTGACAATTGCGCGGTCATGCTACACTGTACCCATATGAAATTTTTATCATTTTTTTCACACAAATAGAGCTTTCTTTTGGTGGTATTTAATCATCTCTGGGTTTTTTATTTTTTACAAAAAAAAAGAATAAGACAGAAAATTTTGAAAAAAAAAAAAGTTTTTCTTATTTTCTGCGAGTAAATTTTGAAAATAAATGTTTCTCCTTCACTGATGTGCGCTGATGAGGCGGCACTGATGGGCACTGATAGGCTGCACTGATGGGCACTGATGAGGTGGCACTTATGGGCACTGATGAGGTGGCACTTATGGGCACTGATGAGGAGGTACTAATATGCCGCACTGATGAGCACTGATAGGCGGCATTGATAGGTGGCACTGATAGGCGGCACTGATAGGCGGCACTGCTGGGCACTGAGAGGTGGCACTGCTGGGCACTGAGATGTGGCACTGCTGGGCACTGAGAGGCAGCACTGACGGGCGGCACTGATGGGCACTGAGAGGCGGCACTGATGGGCACTGGCGGATGGCACTGATGGACACTGACGGGTGGCACTGATGAGCACTGATGGGCGGCACTGATGAGTACTGATGGGCAGCACCATCAGTGCCCACACTCAGTGCCCATAGTGCTGCCAGTCAGTGCTCACCAGTGCCTAGATGAGCAGGCACTGATGGGCACTGACTGGCAGCACTATGGGCACTGATTGTGGGCATTGATGGGGGACACTGATGGTGGGCACTGTGGGCACTGTTGGGGGCAATTTGTATGTTTTTTTACCTTTTAGTAATCAGGGCACTGGTGATCAGTGCCCTGATTACAGGTCTCTGTGTCCCCAGCGGCTGACGGCTCCCCCTCCTTCCTCACACTGCAGTCTCTGTGTGAGGAAGGAGCGCCGGCGATGAGAGATGATCTCATATGTTTACATATGAGATCATCTCTCATTGGTCCGATCACGTGGTGAATGGCCGCTGTGATTGGCCATTCACCACGATCTGTGATCGGCTGTGTCCAAGGGACACGGCCGACACAGATTCTCCCCGATGCGCGCTCGCGGGAGCGCGCGGGGAGCCTGCTTCTGGGAGGCCGTTTAAAAACGGCCTCCCGAAAATTCGAGTCCGCGCTGCAGCCGTATATAGGCTGTAGCGCGGATGCGAGGAAGTTAATAATATTTTCTTAACTTTTAACTTTACTTAAAAAGTCATGAAGGGAGAGGGTGGAGTAGTTGGGCCTGCAAGCGGGTAGTTATATGTAAGGAGGGAACGGGCTGTGATGGAGAATTGACTCTTCTAAAGTAGTCAGATTTGCTTTGAAGTTTATTGCAAGTGAATAAAAACAGTGCATGAAAAGGAAAACCGCTGCAAGTAAGCATTTAAAATATTTGATGTTTCAGTGCTTTTACCTGCATTTTGTTTTTTGGTGATGGTATCTATTGTATTAACCAGACATTCCAGGCAAAGCAACATCAAGTAATAATAATTAATGGTTATCTGTAAAAACCTTTATATTTCTGAGCAATAATTTCTTAGTATATAAAAACAGAAAAAACACTGCGCTTTAGGAGAAGCAGCTAACACCTGAAACAATAGTACAAGTTCCAAATAAAATAATAAAAACCGAATGGTGTAGCGCTAAACTATGAATGACAAACACTTATACTGAATCAAAGTATGATGTTAACATATACAGTCCAAAAAATGAACACTGAAGTCCACAAAGGAAGGTATTGGCTAAAACCTGAACAGTAAATTATTGTAAATATTACTCCTTTAGTAAATACTAATAGGAAATAGGAAAGGAAAAGCTCCAAACTAATGAAGAAAGGTGAAGATCAGGTGTGCCCAGGAGTAGAAATGAATCCACGAGACAATATAGTGAGAGATGGCTCCTTACCAAATAGCTCTTGCCACTAGATTATAGGTGGCTGAACGCTCATATGAAAGAGAGATCCTCCAATGTAGTGGAATGGCCAGGCAGGAGCATAGGTCACTCTCTCCGGGGACAACCAATCATAGGTCACAGGGATATCCAGTGTATAACCATGGAAATAAAAAGGGGAAACATTCCCATAGTGCATTACCAATGTATAACTTTAATAAATAAAAAGGGATGCACTCACATGTAAAAGCTTTGTATGTCAGCAGAAAAAACAATGACATGTAGCTGCAGCGTTCCTGCAGAACATTCCTCCTCGGATCATGGGTCACCCGGCAGTATGGTGGAGAGCTAACGCTGATGATCCATCCAAACACCAGGGACCAATACAAACTCTCGCGCCATCAAGATAAACCATTACATGTTTCGTGATAACTCACGTCCTCTAGGACCAACCCCCAGAGGACGTGAGTTATCACGAAACATGTAGTAGTTTATCCTGACGGCGCGAGAGTTCGCATTGGTCCCTGGTGTTTACATGGATCATCAGGGTTAGCTCTCCACCATACTGCCGGGTGACCCATGATCCGAGGAGGAATGTTCTGCAGGAACACTGCGGCTACATGTCATTGTTTGTTCCGCTGACATACAAAGTTTTTACATGTGAGTGCATCCCTTTTTATTTATTAAAGTTATACATTGGTAATGCATTATGGGAGTGTTTCCCCTTTTTATTTCCATGGTTATACACTGGATATCCCTGTGACCTATGATTGGTTGTCCCCGGAGTGAGTGACCTATGCTCCTGCCTGGCCATTCCACTACATTGGAGGATCTCTCTTTCATATGAGCGTTCAGCCACCTATAATCTAGTGCAGTGTTTCTCAACTCCGGTTCTCAGGGCCCACTAACAGACAAGGTTTGCAAGAAAACTGAAATACATCACAGGTGATATAATTTGCTGCTCAGTGATTGCAGTATTCTAGTCTGCGTCTCCCCTAGGTAATACTTAAAATCTGGCCTGTTAGTGGGCCCTGAGGACCGGAGTTGAGAAACACTGATCTAGTGGCAAGAGCTATTTGGTAAGGAGCCATCTCTCACTATATTGTCTGGTGGATTCATTTCTACTCCTGGGCCCACCTGATCTTCACCTTTCTTCATTTGTTTGGAGCTTTTCCTTTCCTGGGAATCTGTTTTAGCCAATACCTTCCTTTGTGGACTTCAGTGTTCATTTTTTGGACTGTATATGTTAACATCATACTTTGATTCAGTATAAGTGTTTGCCATTCATAATTTAGCGCTACACCATTCTGTTTTTAATAATTTCCTAGTCATATCATTCACTTTAGGTCGGAGACTCTCATTTCCTAAAATAACAATACATTTTAATGTACTAAAGGAGTAATACTTACAATAATTTACTGTTCAGGTTAATAATAATGTAAAAATGTCTTAAATTCCATTAATGTGAGCTTAGATTAGGGTAAAACTAATTACATTAGTCAATCAGACCATAGGTCTCTAAGGAGTCTCTGCTCAGCCTACTGACGCATCTGAACTCTGTCTGAACTTGACCTGGGATAGAGATAAAGAAACCTCATCCGTACTAAATAAAAATGTCCACATTGTGACTTCTTCTAAAAGTATTATTTTTTTGTTTGTTTTTTTTATTTTTTTAACACATTTATAATGCAACTACCATACACTACCATAATTTGCCATAATAATTAACTTAATACCAGTTAATGTACAATACACAAACTTGCCCTTTTGGTCGAAGATCCAGTAACACTGTATCTGCCACTGGCCCTCAAATTCACCTGGTCTAGTGGGTATGCCCACAATATAATCAATGGGCATAAAGGAGACCTCACACCCAATGACTCTACCATCTCCCCTTCATCTTTTACAAATCTTTGTTGTTGGGCCAGCTTGGCAATGTCAGGAGCCTGCCAGACAAAATACACAATACTGCAGAGGAAAAAAACAGTCATCATAGCCAAAGAAAACACATGGCAACATTGTAAAATTGCAAAATTTGTGCCCCTTCTCCCAATATCACACTTTTCAGAACTAAACTTATGCAACAAGGATTTGGTTCCTCTACTATGAAAAATGACTGTTCCCCTGATGGCTGCTGCCCAGTTTTCCCACCTAAGCACCACCCACTCTGAACCCACCAACTGGAAGAACAGATTTCAAAAGTGAACTCTACGCCAACATTTAATCCCTGTTACACAAAACCTTAACCCCTGCTTTGCCTAATCCCACCCCAGTCAAGCCCTGGCAGGCCTCCCTTGTGCCACTAACTTCAGGGAGATGCAGTCTACACAACTGAATAACCAGTACCCATACCACCCAACTTTTTAAGATGGGAAAGAGGGACAGCTATTAGCAAAAGTATGCAGACATAGGACACACACCCTGCCACGCCCCCTTAAAGGAGAACTATACAAAACGTTAAATCCACGAGTGCTTTTTTTTACCACTGCTTTTCCTTTACACTGGTTTTTAAAATTTACAAAAGCAGCAATTCAAAATTTGGATGAAAGGTTTAGCACTATGAAATACTTTTTGAAAAATAAATAGTGCATTTTACATACAACCATGTATATAAGATGGGGAACAAATGTGAAAGGAAGGAGGGACAGAGAGACATTGTTCAAAATCAGGCACAGTCCCTCAAAATAGGAGACAGTTGAGATCTATGAGCATCACCAACACCAGCATGTGTAGGGTAGGAGTACACCAGTGGTCTGTGGTTGCTGAGCCCTACCTGCAACTGTCAGTCTTTCAAGTCCTAAACGAGACCAAGAGCAGCCACATTTAAACCATATGGACAGAGCTTCCAAAGCAGAACGCTTGCATTTGCTTGCTCTACCTAGCTTAGAAGATAGCATCTGAACAGAATGGGATGTTTTGCTAAATCAAAATGTTCATCCTAGGAGTGTTTCTCATAGGTAACCCCTAAAAGCATTAGAGGGCACCGTGGGGCCTAGTCAGATGCAGAAGGAACAGCAGATACAATGTGTACCAATTATCATCATTAAAGTAAAACTATAGGCAAAACTTCTTTTTTTTTTTCATTTTGGATAGAGTAAGGGAGGGTTATAACCCATGTCATTTTTTTTTTTTTTTTTGCCATCTGTACCCCAAAGGGGAGATTTACCTTCACTTCCTGTCCCATACCCAAGACAGGAAGTGAGAGGAAATCCCTGCAAAGTAAGGGAATCCCTTGGAGCCCCTATGACACCAGAACAAGTGTCCCCATTGGAAGATTTCCTCTCTAGTTTTTTCCAGGGACAACCCAAAATTTGGGATTTTCTTTTACTTTCACTTTAATAATGGAAAGCAGGACAAATAGAGAGGGCAAATCTCCTTAACTGGGGCACAGACAGCAATAAAAACTGACAGGTGTTCTAATCCCTCTCCACTCTGTCCAAAACGAAAGAAAAAGTGTTGCCTTTTGGTATACTGATCACACTGCACATGCACAGGGAATCACTGATCACGCTGCACATGTACAGGGAATCACTGATGACAATCCACATGCATAGGGAAGCACTGATCACACTGCACATGCACAGAAAATATCACACTGCACATGCACCGGGAATCACTAATCACACTCCACGTGCACAGGGAATCACTGATCTCACTGCTCATGCACAGGGAATCTCCCAATGCACATGCACAGGGAATCGCTGATCACACTGCTCATGCACAGGGAATCGCACAATGCACATGCACAGGGAATCACTGATCACGCTGCACATGCACAGGGAATCACTGACCACACTGCACATGCACAGGGAATCACTGACCACACTGCACATGCACAGGAATCGCAGACTGTACATGCACAGGGAATCACTGATCACACTGTACATGTACAGGGGATCACTGATCACACTGCACATGCACCAGAAATGATCATGCACACTGCACCATGTTGTGTCAACATAGGGGGCTGTCAGAAAGGGACTGTGAGTATGTTTTTTAAGAACAACCTAGCAGACAAGGTAAGATGGGATAGAAAAACAATGTATGGAGGGAGTGAAAGGAGAACTAAACCCAAGAACAGAAATGCATATTATTGCAACTTACAGTCCTTAGATATGCTGGCTGTCATATATATATTTTTTTTTTTTCAGCTATGAACGTTTTCATCAAATAAGAAAATACCTGTTGACCTTGCCAGAAATGCAGTGTTTTTTTTCCTTCCTGTAAGCTACACCAAAGACCATTTCCTTACTAGCTATCTTCTGTAAACTACCAATTGCCCTGCTCCTCATGTACTGGAGATTAAGACATGTTTGTACTTCATTTCAGAAGGGTAATTGAGGTGATAAACATGGCTCCCTCCATAGATACAGTGGAGGAGTGACCTAGCCACATAGGGGTTACCAGGTGACAAATAAAACAACAGAATTTTGAAAAAAGAAAACAAATGCAGCCACCACACTAAGGGCTAGTAGACTGCAGTCTATAACATTTTTGGTACCTAACAAGTGCAGCGCTCACAAACCCAAGACTTAAATGATAAAAAAAAAATAATAATGAAATATATTCTTCTGAATCACCAAGATCTTACCCCCAATGTCTCCAATCCAGGTAACTAACCAGGTCCTGCCCTGCTTAGCTTCCAAGATCAGGTAAGATCAGGCACATCAAAGGTGGCATGGCCCTTTAATGCCTATTGTTAACAGCAATAAGTGTAATCAAAATGTTTACATAAACTGTGATATCATGATAATATACAAAAACCTAAAACAACAAAAAGCCTAAATCCAGGAATTCATATGAAGGCATATACAAGAGAAAATACACTAAGTTGGAATAAAAAAAATCCCACGAGCTGTGATGAGAAAATAGAATGAGCTCCTCCATCACCATAGAATGAGCCATCACCATCAAACACTTGTAAGGTCTCCTCTGTGTCATTGGTCACATACAATGCTTACCAAATAATGCGACCCTCCATATAAGAGTTGTCACATGCGCATAGTGAAATTTCCCAGGGGAAAGGGCGCTCTCCCCAGCCTCGCCTCATCCACAGAGACAGCAGGAATTTTGCTGTCAGTTGTCACCATATACATCCACAATTTTCAGGGGAATTGCTGCATCACTGGGAATTAGCTTAGCAGAACGGATGCACATATGATAAAAGAGACAGTCCACATAGAGTAAAGCCATCCATAAAAAGGAATTTTTTAAGTCTAAGCACCTACTTAATGTTGTGCCAATATAGTGTCAGCAGCTAATATATACATAGATTTAGAAAAATAGCCTAGGCTATATGCAGCGCTTGCCGCAAAAACAATTAACTTAATGTATGTGAACAATGTTGAAAACTTATCTTTACAGTATAAGTGAAAATACAAATCAATTAAACATATGAAAATTAATAAAAAGTTCCAAGAAATTGATAAATAGATAAATAAGTCTTTTCCGATGGTGATCAATATATGTGAATAAAATAAATGTAAAATTCAATAAAGTCTTTTCAAGTGGTGATCAAGTGCAAAGTGCTTCGTGCTCAATAAATAAAAGTTTGTGACTTTGATGACGTGAATTCCTCTTTTCCTGTGACTTGTGGTAGAAATAAAAGAAACGGCTTACAAACACCTCCTAGCAGAGTGGCGAGCGGAGTGTTCCGGCTTGCGTTCCACGTGGTGCGTAGCGCGCTGACGTGCGTTCCACAACCTTGACGCGTTTCATCACTTCCTGTGACTTTTCCGCTCGCCACTCTGCTAGGAGGCGTTTGTAAGCGGTTTCTTTGCCTTCAAACTTGGAGTTTGAGTCTTTCTTTGCTCCGATTTTTATGAATATTTGATGAATAAACTTTTAAAACGATAATACACTATCTGGAGCCTTTCTTTTAACCCCATATCCTGAGGATCGAGATCGGGTAAGGAGGAACCTAACCTGTGACCCACCAGGATCATCGACAAAGGGGATCCCCTATCCGGCCTGAACGGCCTCCAAGCGCTGTAGGTCCTAGTGCTATACAGCACATAGGACCCAATAATTCTGGTAAGTCGTTTATTTCTACCACAAGCCACAGGAAAAGAGGAATCCATGTCACGAAAGTCACAAACTTTTATTTACTGAGCACGAAGCACTTTGCACCTGATCACCAGTTGAAAAGACTTTATTTATTGAATTTTACATTTATTTTATTCACATATATTGATCACCATCGGAAAAGACTTATTTATCTATTTATCAATTTCTTGGAACTTTTTATTAATTTTCATATGTTTAATTGATTTGTATTTTCGCTTATACTGTAAAGATAAGTTTTCAACATTGTTCACATACATTAAGTTAATTGTTTTTGCGGCAAGCGCTGCATATAGACTAGGCTATTTTTCTATCATCCATTTTAAATCTACAGCTACTGCCACACAATATATATTTTTATATTTATATCTCACTAATTACACACATATTTTTATATTTTTATCTTATATTTAATCAACCTTTTCCGAGGCGCGGGGAGATACACTAGTATAGTGTTATCTTTTTTCTATCTTCATATACAGAGATTTACCTGAGTGCAGATATTTCACTTCTATTTATATAACATTTTTGATTTGGGTTTAGAAACACTTAAAGTTCCTCTTTAAATGAAATTGTAAAACACATGGCCAGCCTAATGCCACGTATACACGATCAGATAATCGGACGACTTATACTTCACATTTTGTTGCATGATACCAGTATCAAATTCAACAATGCGTACTAAACGTATGATTTTTTTCATATTATTCTGGAAAAGCTTCCTGGTTGCGTAGCTACGTATCGGATAGTGCAAAACAAAAACAATGGCAGCCAGGCTTTTTCTGGCTTATTTTCGTGTTTCTGATCATGCGTGGTCTTTGTCTATCGATTTTTAGCGAACGCATACTGTACTGATTAAACAATTGCCATTCACTAGGCTATCGTATGACAAAAGTTTTCGTGTTTGTCCCTTCAGATATTGTTGGACGAAATGTCATGATCGGCTGTGGAAAGCTGTATACTAAGGATCAGATTATTGTGTAATCAATTCGAAAGCGATTTTTTTCATACGATTATCTGATCGTGTGTACGAGGCATAAGGCTGATATCAAACTTATGATCCTGTCTCTAGCAAGGACTTGGCAGTGTCATAACTGATATGAAGGACATGTAAGGACAGTAAAGCACACACCTTTTTGCATGTGACACTCTCTTGCTGGCTGAATGAGCAAGACTTCATTCTCTTGCTGCCAATTTACACCCTGCAGCATTTTTAGCAGCAATGGAGAAATGCCTTGTTAATCCAACCAGTGGAGGAGTGACAAGTACAAGCAGGTAAGTAACCTCCATGCACTTTGTCCTTGGCGAGCTCTCACCAGCGACAATTTGGCCAGTGAGACATGAGCCCAAGGAGTTAACTAGTAAAAATGTATTCATATAATTGGTGGTCAGGAAACTTTAGCAAGTCAAACAAGGACACATCTGTCACTAATCATAACATTTTCCTGTATGTGAACCATGGCTCCACTCAAAGAGCTGACATCTTCTCTCTTTCTAAATCCAGATTTAGTGATGATTTCTGTAATAGAATGTAATGATTCTCAATGCTTCTTTGAGGTTGTTATCAGCTATTCTTAAACCCATACATACACTTCGGTACGTTTAGAGGGTATGACTGAGAGTGGGTGGAGCCAACAGTGAGCCGTGGAAGAAAAAACATGGCGATCATAGCGATTTGGTTTGATAGTGACAGGTTTACAGGAAATTACATTTTAGTAATATGGCTCTGTAAACTAGCACTGCTGACCTAAAATGGCAACAGCCTGGCAATCATCTCATTTATGGTCTCTATTGCTTTCAACATTATTAATCAGGAATAGCTCAGAATGGAGAAGCAAACGGATGTAAAAAAGTGGACATTCAGAATTGGGAACAATATAGGGATTAAAGTTGTTGTACACCTCAGACATGAAATATGAACAAAGCACATTCCTCTATTAAAAAAAAAAAAAAAACTGCAAAAAACACACAAGAGGGTGCAACCACCTCCTGCATTACTATAAAGAATTTTTATTTAATCCGCATGGACAAATGGATACTCACATCTGGATTAAAACATCAAGCAACACAGATCTGCTCCAGCTGGAAAACAATGCAGTTCCTCCTGGGTGCAAATGGCTGGACAGCTAACATGTTTCGGGGGTCATGCCCCCTTCTTCAGAGATCTGTGTTGCTTGATGTTATAAGTCAGATGTGAGTATCCATTTGTCCATGTGGATTAACCACTTTAAGACTGGAGGATTTTCCTGCTTAACGTCCAGGCCACTTTTTTCCACTTGGCACTGCGCGAATTTAACTGACAATCATGCAACGCCGTACCCAAACGAAATTTGCGTCCTTTTTTCCCCACAAACAGAGATTTCTTTTGGTGGTATTTGATCACCTCTGCGCTTTATATTTTTTGCGATATTAATAAAAAAAAGAACGAAAATTTTGCGAAAAATTTACATTTTCTACTTTGACAGTTAAAAAATATCCAATATATTCAATTTTTGTCATATATTTATGCCAAAATGCATTTAGCTACATGTCCTCAATGAGCGTATTTTTAACCACTTTAAGACCAGAAGACTTTACCCCATTCCTGACCAGGCCATGTTTTGCGATTCGGCACTGTGTTAATTTAACGGACAATTGCACGGCCGTGCGATGCTGTACCCAAATTAAATGTATCTCTTTTTTTTCCCCACAAATAGAGCTTTATTTTGGTGGTATTTGATCACCTGTGCGATTTTTAATTTTTGGAAAAAAGAGCGACAATTTTGAAAAAAATATATATATATATTCACAGTCTGATATAACATTCCCCAAAAAAATTTTTACAAATCAACATTTTTTAACATTTTAGGCAAATTTGTTTTCTGCTACATATTTTTGGTAAAAAAAAAATCACAATAAGCGTATTTTGATTGGTTTGCGCAAAAGTTATCGCGTTTACTAACTACGGGAAAGATTTGTCATTTTTATCGTTTATTTTTTTTTTACTAGTAATAGCGGCGATCTGTGTTTTATTGCGTGACTGCGACATTGCGCCGGACAGATCAAACCCCTAACTGACATTTTTGACACTTTTGGGGGGACCAGTGACATTACTAAAGTAATTAGTGCTATAAATATACACTGTTACTGTAATGACACTGGCAGGGAAGGGGTTAACACTGTTGGTGATCAAGGGGTTAAATGTATGCCTCATGCTTACTGACATGTGTGTGGGGGGAGGGGGTTGTGTGACACAGACACAGATCGTAGGTTCAGCTATGCTGAATCCTGTGATCTGTCCCTGCCTGTCATAGAGGAGTTCCGCACGCTTTGTTTACACAAGCGGGCAGATTTCCTCAGTCTTTCCCGGACGATCGGGGAAGAGCGGCGGTGATCACCGCATCTCCTCCCCTGGCCCGACTCCTGCTGTGTCTAAACACCGCTGCTGAGAGAGGGAGGAATCTGGCGACATAGGTCTACGTCCCCAGACCCAGCCGAGCTGCTCTGCTGCAGTAGCAGCAACGTGAGCGGTCGGAAATGGGTTAAATAAAAATTGTCAGTGGAAATGACCGAGGTGGTTGCGCCCTCCTGTGTGTTTTTTTTTGCAGTTGGCTCTAAGGATTTCCCGGTTGGAGGAGGGCTGCACCCTTGATGGGCATTTCGGAGAGAAGTGCGATGGAAGAATATCCCTGGGTTTAGCGCTAAAGTGTTTTTGGATTATTGTCACATTTCTCTATAGTGTGTACTTTTCTGTCATTTCTGAGTCACTTCTAATGTGTTTTCCTGACACCAAGAGAAAAATGGTGATGGGGAAAGCACAATCTGTGATTGACAACCTCAGCTCTGTTCCTGGGTGCTGTGTGAAACCTAAAAAAGCCCCTAACATTAAAAAACCATAAGGACCATGGAAAGAAGCTGGTTTGCATCCTGGTGGTACGGGAGGAAATTTTCCTAAATAGTCTATTAGAAGGTAACACTGTAAACAAGACATTCCTAGGATGAGAATTATCTTTCAGAATATTATTAGCTCTCTGAAGGCATCTCCCCTCCCCTAGTCCTTCAATACTCGGTAAATACGCCTCCTTAATAATCTTCTGTGCTGTTTTTCTTACCCTCTGTAAGGCATTTCCGTCACAGACTGTGCACATCCCATTGCTAGATCACTTGATTATTTTAGGTAAAAGTTATCGCTTGCTTTTCAGTGAACTTAAAAATGCTGCCTCCAAGCTCCCCCATGTGATCTAAAGATTTGGCAGCCTAGCCACGGTCTCTTACTACAAAAAATATGTTTGCTTTGATGTGAATTTGAAATGCACATTCAACGCAGGTCAGCAAATTCCCATTTACATCAATGGAGTGATGTAGATGACAGTTTAACCACTCCCCGCCTGCCGTATAGTAAAATGACGGGCGGGATCCCCTCTCGTTCTGGGATGATGTCATATGACATGTTCCCAGTCTCACTGCTCTCATGTGCCCATGGAGGGGCGCACAGCACAGCGATCGCGGGCGCGCCGTGTCCCTGGGACACGGCACAACCTGATCTCGGTAAAGAGCCGATGACGTGCCTCTCTTACCCATATGATCAGCTGTGTCCAATCACAGCCGATCACATGTGAACATGGAAGTGCGGGTAATCGGCTCTCCTCGCCTCACACTGAAAGAGTGTGAGGGGAGAAGAGCCAATCAGTGGCATCTCCTTACAGGGGTGACCTGTACAGGTAATCAGGGCACTGATCATTAGTGCCCTGATTACAGTGCAGCCCCAAAAGTGCCCATCAGTGATGCCAGTCAATGCCCATATTTGATACCAATCTGTGTCCATTGGTGACACCAATCTGTGCCTATCTATGATGCCAATATGTGCCCATCAGTGAGTCTAATCTGTGCCCATCAGTGATGCTAATCAGCACTGCCTTTCAGTGCCCATCCCTGCCTGCTCATTAGTGCAGCCCATCAGTGCTGCCTATCCGTACTACCCATCATTGCCCACTTATCAGTGCCCATCAGTGCCGCCTATCAGTGCTCATTAGTGCCTCATACTAGTGTCCATCAGTGCGGCATATTAGTGCCTCCCTATCAGTGCCACCTCATTAGTGCCCATAAGGGCAGCCTCACCAATGCCTTTCACTGGAGCCTACTAGCGCCCATCAGTGCCGCCTCATCAGTGCACATCAGTGAAGGAGAAAAATTACTTAATTACCAATTTTTTATTTTTTTTTAATTTAAGTCATTTTTTTTTTTTTTTTTTTTAGCAAAATGAAAAACACAGCGATTATTAAATACCCCCAAAAGAAAGCTCTATTTGTGTGGGTACAGAATTGTATTGTCACGCAATTGTCATTTAAAGTGTGACAGCGCTAAAAGCTAAAAACTGGCCTGGTCAGGAAGGGGGTAAAAGTCCCCAGCATCGAAGCGCTTAAAAGCCTTTCTGCTCTGCATTGTGTTTCTTCAGACACAACATGTCCAAAGAAATCAATAAATACATTGCACGCATAAATAAATATGTGATACAGTAAAGCAGCAAGTATACCAATTAGGTGCAAAACATCCCAAAGGAGTTCAGTCCCACCACTCCATGGACCAATTGAAGATCATGGTGGATAAGCATGTGATGGATTGATAGGTGATAGAGGCATTACATCCATTACATCCCAACTTGTGTGAACCAAAAATTTAGATATTTAAGGGATTTTAAGGTGCCAAAATTAAGATAAAAAGTACTATTTTAATGTAATTTTGTCCTATGTTTGGTACCTTAAAAATCCCATATCTATTTATTTGGTTATAAAACATAAAGAATAAGAGTTCCTCTTATTATTTACAACAGCTGACCGCTCTTCTCTCTCAGCTCATAGCTGCCAACTGTCCTGTTTTTGACGGGAAAGTCCTGCCAAATAGGACCTTGTCCCGGCTAATTTACTCTGCCAGGACTTGTCCCGGCCAGTGAGGGAGCGTGGGGGAGGCAGGAGGGACCGTCTGACCTTTATTCCCTAATATCTCTCCCTGCTCTGCGCCCCGAGCCCACCCTTTTTTTGAAGCCTATTAAGCCTTTTCAATTTCCTGTAATTCTCTCTTTATTGAGTAGACCCTATAATCTGATAAGTAGGCGGAGATTATGCGGAGTGGGTGGAGCTTTGGGGAAGTGGGTGTGGTAAGTAATTGATAGCTGTGCTGCAAAGTGACCCTGAAATTTTTTTTCAAATGTCAACAAGGAGCGATTGCGGGTGGCAGGCCACAATTGGAGCCACATGCCCCATGCATCGGAGTCCCTGCTGACGAGTGGGGGGGAGCGCACTGGTGGCGGTGCGTGCTTGCCCCCTAGCTGCAGGCACGCAACGGACATATACCTTCGTCGGTTAGCGCAGGAGGGGCTGCCTGCCGTAGTATAACTGCGGCGGGCGGTCCGGAAGCAGTTAAAAAGAGACCCTTGGGATTACACTTTGAACTCACACTTGTGCCAATAATGTTGTTGTTTTGTCTTTTCTTTTACTTTCACTTTTAACCACTTGCCGACCGCCGCACGACTATCTACGTCGGCGGTCAGCCCCTCACAGGCAAAGTGACGTAGGGCTACGTCACTAGCTTGTGAGGGTCTAGGGAGCGAGCGCGCGCCCCCGGAGGCGCGCTCCCGCTCCCGAGTGGTCATGGACCCCCCCGCGCGTGTGACCGGCGGACCCGATGTCCGCCGGCCACTCTGCGATCGGCGGGGGAGAGGGAGAAAGTCAGGCAGCTTGTGTAAACAAGCTGCCTGTCATTCTCCTCGCTGTATGAGAGCTGATCATCTGGATCTACTATGTAGATCCGTTGATCACTCTGCATACAGTTGAAGCCCCAGCCAATCACAGTTAGAATCACGCCCCTAGGGAGACACACAGCCCCTCCCTCTCAAATAAAGTTAACCCCTTCACTACCAGTGTATTTTTACAGTAACAGTGCATATGTATAGCACTGATTACTGTAGAAATGTCACTGGTAACCCCAAAAGTGTCAAAAATGTCAGTCAAGGGTCCGATCTGTCCGCCGCAATGTCGCAGTACCGCAAAAAAAATCGCAGATCGCCGCCATTACGCGTTAAAAAAAAAAACAACAAAAATGACAAAAATCTTTCCCTTAGTTAGTAAACGCAATAACTTTTGCGCAAACCAATCAAAATACGCTTTTTGCGATTTTTTTTTACCAAACATATGTAGCATAAAACAAATTGGCCGAAAATTTTAAAAAATTTTGATTTTTACATTTTTTTTGGGGGGAATTTCATATAAAAAAAAAGGGAAAAATATTGCTATTTTTGCAAAATGGACGCTCTTTTTTTGTTTATAGCGCGTGATCAAAAAATCGCACAGGTGATCAAATACCGCCAAAAGAAAGCTCTGTTTGTGGGAAAAAAAGGACGCCAAATTCGTTTAGGTACAGCGTCGCACAACCGCGCAATTCTCCGTTAAAGTCACGCAGTGCCGAATCGCAAAATACCCCCTGGTCGGAATGGGGGTAAAATCTTCCGGGGCTTAAGTGGTTAATAATAATGGCAAACAGGATAAACAGAGAGGGTGAATCTTCCTAACAGGGACACAGACAGCAACTGGATAAAAAATAAATAAATATTCTGTGCTTACCCAAATGTAAACACCAGCGGTGCTGCTCCTTATATGTGCCTGAAAACACAACTACCAATACATAAAAGAAATAAGTGCGCAACCTATTATCATGCACTAGTTTATGACATTAAATAATAAGGTCAAACAGTAAAAATGGAAAAAAAAAATCTAAATAAATGGAGAAATCCAAACATGTTCAGTCCACAGTGATAGAAAAAAGTCCAATTATTTGTGCTGTACGGACGCACTGTGAACAGTGATTCACACAACTGGGCTCCAGCAAGGTGCCTTCCCTACATAAACACACGCCTCTTACCGGAAGGATCTCAAATTATAGAGATCAAACTCACTCCAAGTTCCAACCACCAGAGATATTCCACTCATTAACCACTTTGAGGACGCTCCTTCTGTATAAGATTACTGCTCCACTTATTACAACAAATCCAGAGTGTTCACTGGATCCATGAAAAGTGTGCTTCTCATGCATAGAGAGTAACAGAAGGAAGAGGCTTCATTGTGCAGTACATAAAATCATCATTTATTAAAAGATTTTTTAGTACTAACAAGTATAAAAATGATCAGAAGCAAAGCAAACAATAATCCCACACTGCCACGGATCTCACCCATTGTTTTACCAATAAATGTAATTTACTAGTACATGATAACAGGTTGTGTACTCATTTCTTTTTTATATACAGTAGCAATAAAAACTGACTAGTGTTTCTAATCCATCTCCCCTCTATCCAAAACAAAACAAGTTTTTCCTCTAGTTACACTTCAAGTACAAATAAGTCATGTCTAAAGCCCTTTTCACTCTTGTGCGACTTGTCCTACGACTTGGAACTGCAAAGTGGCCCGACAAGTCATACCCCATGCTTCCAATGAGTATGGTTCATATCTGTGCAGCTTCAAGTCGCAGCGACTTCAAAGTAGTTCCTGCACTACTTTGGTCCGACTTTCCATAGACCTCAAGATTACACAGGCAATGCTTCAAGTCATGTCAAAATCATGCGACTTTCAGGTCGTACAAGTGTGAAAGTGGCCTAACAGGTACAAAGAAACCAACAGTCTCATCAGATACAAAGTAAATCATTTGAATAAACAAGCAGAGTACAAAAAAAGGATACTTTGGGGTTGGTTTACTAAGACTGAAGCATGCGGAATCTGGTGCAGTTCTGCATAGAAACCTATCAGCTTCCAGGTTTTATTGTCAAAGCTTAAAGTGGTTGTTAACCACTTTAACCACTTGCCAACTGCCTAACGACTATTTACTGCGGCGGTCAGCCCTTCACAGGCAAAGTGACGTAGTACTACGTCGCTAGCCTGTGAGGCTCTGGGGAGTGAGAGCGCGCCGCCGGAGGCGCGCTTCAGCTCGCTTCAGCTCGCTCACGGACCCCCCCCCGCGCGTGTGCCCGGCGGACCCGATGTCCGCCGGGCACTCGCGATCGTCCGTTACAGCGGGAGAAAGGCAGACGGCTAGTGTAAGCAAAGCCGCCTGTCATTCTCCCCTGTGTAAGAATGGAGATCACACGGTTCTGCTATGTAGGACCGTTGATCTCTGTTCTTACACCTCAAGCCACATCCAATCACAGTTAGAAGCACGCCCCTAGGGACACACTTAACCCCTCCCTCTCAAAAAAAGTTAACCCCTTCACTGCCAGTGTAATTTTTACAGTAACAGTGCATATGTATAGCACTGATTACTGTAGTAATGTCACTGGTAACCCCAAAAGTATCAAAAATGTCAGTCAAGGGTCAGATCTGTCCGCTGCAATGTCGCAGTCCCGCAAAAAAAATCGCAATTCGCCGCCATTACTCGTTAAAAAAAAAAAACAACAAAAATGACAAAAATCTTTCCCTTAGTTAGTAAACGCGATAACTTTTGCGCAAACCAATCAAAATACGCTTTTTGCGATTTTTTTTTTTTACCAAAAATATGTAGCATAAAACAAATTGGCCTAAAATGTTAAAAAATTTTGATTTTTACATTTTTTTGGGGGAATTTCATATAAAAAAATGTGAAAAATATTGTTATTTTTGCAAAATTGACGCTCTTTTTTTGTTTATAGCGCGTGATCAAAAAATCACACAGGTGATCAAATACCACCAAAAGAAAGCTCTGTTTGTGGGGAAAAAAGGACGTCAAATTCGTTCAGGTACAGCGTCTCACGACCGCGCAATTGTCCGTTAAAGTCACGCAGTGCCGAATCGCAAAATAGGCCCTGGTCAGGAAGGGGGTAAAATCTTCTGGGGCTTAAGTGGTTAAGACCGGAAGATTTTCCTGCTTAATGACCAGGCCCTATTTTGCAATTCGGCACTGCATTACTTTAACAGAGAATTGTGCGGTCGTGCGCCGATGTACCCAAATAAAATTGACGTCCTTTTTTCCCACAAATAGAGCTTTCTTTTGGTGGTATTTGATCACCTCTGCGATTTTTTTTTTTTTTTTGCGCTATAAACAAAAAAAGAGCGACAATTTTGAAAGAAAAAAACAATATTTTTCACATTCTGCTATATAACATTCCCCCAAAAAAAAAAAAAGGAAAAATCTAATTTTTAACAATTTAGGCCAATTTGTTTTCTGCTACATATTTTTGGTAAAAAAAATCGCAATAAGCGTATTTTGATTGGTTTGCACAAAAGTTATTGCGTCTACTAACTATGGGAAAGATTTATGTCATTTTTATTGTTTTTTTTTTTTTTTTTACTAGCAATGGCGGCGATCTGCGATTTTTTGCGGGACTGCAACATTGCGGCGGACAGATCGAAAACCCTAACTGACATTTTTGACACTTTTGGGGGGACGAGTGACATTACTACAGTAATCAGTGCTAAAAATATGCACTGTTACTGTAATAATGACACTGGCAGGGAAGGGGTTAACCCTATGGGTGATCAATGGGTTAAATGTGAGCCTAGGAGAGTGATTCTAACTGTGGAGGCATGGCTTGTGAAATGACCATAGAGACATGTGATCTTATATAGAAGGATCACATGAGCTCTGTGATCATTTCAGGGAGAAGGATTGTCGGCTGTGTTTACAACATCCGACCGTCCTTCTCTCTCAGTGGGGAGCGATCACAGGTGTCAGGCGGCAATCGGAGCCGCCTGACCCATGCATCGGCTTCCCTGCTGCCGAGTGATGGTGGGGGTGGGAGCGCGCAGGTGGCGGCGCGCACTCGCCCCCTAGCTTCCTGCGCGCGGCCGATTTAGACCTACGTCGGTTTGAGCAGGAGAGCCACCCTGCCACAGTAAAACTGCGGCGGGTGGTCGGGAAGTGATTAAGGCCTCGAGTTGACATATCACGGGGATTTGAGGCGGGAGACACATTTTAATCTCCCTCACGTGTACTGGGGGGCTATAAATACCCCTTGCATGACAGAGCCCCTCACATTTGTCTTTGTCATGTTTTATCGCTCGAGTGCTATGACTAAGCGATTTAAAGTTTTAATATATATTTAATCGTTTTATTTATGTCTTTTAATAAAGTTGAATTTGATGAATCTAATACCAATAAAGGTGCCGCGGTCATTTTAAATACCAACTGTATGTCTGCCTTATTTCACTTAATATTTAAGTTTGGTTAGGTCTAGGTAATCTTAACGTGCGATCTACAATCCCATGCTTCAATTCCCATCAAAGTCACGTGAATTTCAGGTCGTACAAGTGCAAAAGTGGCCTAACAGGTACAAAGAAACCAACATTCTCATCAGATACAAAGTAAATCATTGGAATAAACAAGCAGAGAACAATAAAAGGATACCTTGGGGTTGGTTTACTAAGACTGAAGCATGCGGAATCTGGTGCAGTTCTGCATAGAAACCTATCAGCTTCCAGGATTTATTGTCAAAGCTTAAAGTAGTTGTTAACCTCAGTCATGAGCAAAGAATATACTGTATATCTGCAGTGTTTATTTGACTCTCCCCAAAGCTCTAAGTGTCAATTCTCTCTGGAGTTTTGTTCCTCTATTATCAGCATGAGTCACTTCTGAGAAGTTTTTCTGACACATGAGATAAATTTGTGTCGGGGAGGGAGCTCGGCATGCAGATTGTCTATTCACAACACAGTTCTTCTGCTGTGTGGAGGGGGGGGGGGTGTTCCCTTCTTCCAATCAGCTCTTGCACACTGTAACTGCAGCCTCTCTGCCCCCTCCTCTGTGATACTGACAGATGACAAAGGATTTTAACACAATCTGCACTTCTGAAGAGGTGTAGACCAGGTAAGACTGCAGATAAACAAGTAAAACATATGTAAGAGGATTTGTTTCATTTCTGTGTATCATCTGAGGCTGTTCACTTCACTGGGTTTACAACCACTTTAATTTAAAAAGCTGAAGTTAAAAGCTGATTGGCTACCTGCACCAGATTCTGAGTGCTCCCATTTATTTAAATCTTGTGTTAATCAAGCAATCCAATTAGTCTTAAATTCAAATTCGTCATATTTCAACAATTCAACATTCTCATCTTTATTGATTTATTTGATTGTATGGTGAAGTAAAGCCCCCTTAATGTGTGCTGCTCACCCACCTTTGATTAGATAGATAGATAGATAGATAGATAGATAGATAGATAGATAGATAGATAGATAGATAGATAGATAGATAGATAGATAGATAGATAGATAGATAGATAGATAGATTCATGTAATGACATGTGAAAGCCACTGAGTCCTGGAGTACTCTGAGCCCAGTCTGTATAACAATGCACCCCTAAGGGTTGTGGTAATGACAGGCTGGGCTCCCAGAAAATCACCAGAATGACAAGAGTGCCACTCTGCCCTGAAAAGGACCTCCACGACTGTACCAAGGAGTAAGCTGGTGAACCATAGAGAGACAGGGAGAAATTTGGATTTTATTTTTTTAAACAATCAAACTGAACTCAGAATTATAGAATCTATATTTCTCAGAAAGCCAGAAAACATATTTTCCTTGGAGCACCAACCCATCAAGAGACTAAAGACATACCTTCACGTTTGAGGACCTTGAATGTTGTAACGTGCTATCAGGAAAACATAGAAAACACTTTATGTAGAAAACAGTTATGTACACCAGAAGTATTAAGATAAAAATCTATTTTTTTTTTTATATATATGTCAAACAAATCTTGTACAATAGATAACACATCCATGAAATATGTGTCATAGTTTAAAAAAAGACATGCATGATATATATAGATGACGCATGTCCTGCAGGTTATGAGTAAGCTCTAGTTGTAGCGTGAAACACGTTAACCTTCAGCAATACCCCACACTGTCTGTGATGATTTTATGCAACATGAAACAATAAAGGTTGAAGAAGTGCAGCGGATTCCATATCCTTTTCTTTTCTAGTGCACTGATCACTGTATTAGTGTTGCTGGTTCCACAAAGTGCCAATTAGTGTCTGATTGTCTGCCACAATACTGCATTCCCCTTGTAAGTCGCTGATTGCTGCCATTACTAGTATTAAAAAAATAAATAAAAATAAAAATTCCAGCAATACCTGTTGCACAAACCAATCAATATACACTTATTGGGATTTTTTCTTTACCAAAGACATGTAGCAGAATACACATTGGTCTAAATTTATGAAGAAATTTGATTTTTTAAATTTTTTTTATTGGATATGTTGTAAAAGTAAAGAAAGTAAAAAAAAATATATTTTTTTTTAAATTGTGTCTTTTTTGTTTATAGCGCAAAAAAATGCAAAACACAGTGGTGATCAAACACCACCAAAAGAAAGCTCTATATGTGGGAGAAAAAATGACATATATTTATGTGTGTACAGCATTGCATGACTGCTCAATTGTCAAATAAAGTAATGCAATACCAGATCGCAAAAAAGGGCCTGGTCATGAAGGGGGGTAAAACTTCCACAGGGCAAGTGGTTAAACTATAACACCTATCATCGGCGTGTGCCGCCTATTGCATTAGGGTGTGCACCCCAGAGCACATACACACATGCATGTATATCAACAGAGCATAGGAAAGTGTCAGTAGGGCAAAGATTGGTGTCAGTATTGATTTATTTTTTTTATTACGTATTTTTTTTTTTTAAATGTTATTTTTTAATTATTTTTTTCCATTTTTTTTAGGAGCTCTGTTATGGGGCTTTGGTGAAATATCAAGGGTCTAAACAGACCCCTGATGTCTCACTTTTGAGACATCTACTGTGGCAGGGCGGCCCTTAAGTGCAAAATCACATACGTGATTCCCGTTGTTGGCTCTGTGGTACATGCGCACGCCGCTGGTGCTGTGCATCCAATGTGATTGGACACAGCGGGAGCCATTCAGCAGGTCCGGCGGCCGCGATAGCTGCCGGGAGCCAATCATCGGGTCCGTCGGCCGCAATGGCTGCCGGGACCCGCCAATCGTTCACAGGAGAGACATAACGGCGGTCTGCCACCAGAACGGCCGATTGTTCGCCAGAATTCGGCCGACAGACAGCAGATTTGCAAGACTGGGCATGCTCAGAAAAGAAAAAACACAGGGAAAGTTAACCATCACATGACATCACTTCTGCAGTCGGCGGACAAAATTCGTGTGCAGTCTTTTGCACTTTTCAGCGGACACGACAGCCCGGGGACAAAAGACGGCCGATCGGTCGGCCGACGATCGGTACGTGTGTACGGGGCTTTAGTGTCAGTTTTGTCCACCACAATGTCGCATTCTCGCTAATAATCGCTGATCGCCGCCTTTACTAGTAAGAATAAATAAAAAGTCTATAAATCTATCCCATAGTTTGTAGATGCTATAACTTTTGCGCAAACCAATCAATATCTACGCATTTTGGGATTTTTTTTTTTTACCAAAAATATATAGTAGAATACATATTGGCCTAAACTGATGATGAAAATTTAATTTTAAAATTTTTTTCATTGGATATGTTTTATAGCAGAAAGTAAAATATATATAAATATATTTTTGGTAAAAAAAAATTCCAAAATGCATATATATTGATTGGTTTGCACAAAATATTAATAAATATATATATATATATATTTTTTTTTTTAAATTGTTAGTCTTGTTTTGTTTCTAGCGCCAAAAAATAAATAAAAACTGCAGAGGTGATCAAATACCACCAAAAGAAAGCTTTATTTGTTAGGGGAAAAAAGGACATCAATTTTATTTGGGTATTTTTATTGGATATGTTTTATAGCAAACAGTAAAATATATATAAATATATTTTTGGTAAAAAAAAAATCCAAAATGCATATATATTGATTGGTTTGCGCAAAATATTAATAAATAAATATATATATATATATATATATATATATATATATATATATATATATATATATATATATATATATATAATTTTTTTTTTTTTTTTTTTTTTTTAATTGTCAGTCTTGTTTTGTTTCTAGCGCAAAAAAAATAAAAACTGCAGAGGTGATCAAATACCACCAAAAGAAAGCTTTATTTGTTAGGGGAAAAAAGGACATCAATTTTATTTGGGTACAGCGTCGCACGACTGCGCAATTGTCAGTTAAAGCAACGCAGTGCCGTATCTCAAAAAATGGCCTGGTCAGGAAGGGGGTAAAAAATTCCGGAGCTGAACTTTTCCGCGATCCTTTCATTGACCAAAAGAAGACAAATTCCATTCTGCCAGTGGTTATGTGAGATCAGAGAAGTGGAGTGGGTTACAGGAGAGCTCAGAGCGCCCTCTAGCGGCAGAGAGTGTAATGTGTAAAGTGAGTCGCAGAGGGGTGAGTCAGGTCGGTAATCCCCTCCCTTTTACCTTCACTCCATTGTATAAATATACGGGAAGGCTGAGCCTTTCATCACATTACACAGAGACATCTCCGGAGGATAGGAGGAGTAGTGCTCTATACTGATAGCCCCGGATTATTATATACACTGACATTATACAAGAACACTATGGCTGGATTCATTCACAGCATGAACTGCCTTCACCTTCTACTCCTGAGTGCTGTCTTCTGCTGGCAGAGGACCCCAGCCCAAGGTAAGACCCCCCCCTGATAACCCATCATCTACATTTACATGTGCAGATAGATGATCACTTTATTATTGGTACAGAATACATGTCCTATCTCTACAATCTGTCTCAGTTCTAAGTCCTAATTCGTTTATATATTAAATGCACTGTCCCTTTAATTTAGTAAATGTTTGAAAATAATTACTAAAGTGTCAGATATCTTTAAAGGGCCAAATCCTGTATTGTGATCTCTCTGGGTGGGGGTTGGGGCAAACTAGATCATTGCCAGGGGGTGCCTAATAGTCACATGGTTTAAAAAAAAAAAAAGCTGCAAATATTCAGGCACCTCTGGCAATTATACAGTATACCCCAAGCCCTGTTACATGTGTTATGTATAATAGAAACAGGAATTCTTATGAATATTATCCTTCTATTCAAAAATAGAATTGTAATTGTCTTTTAAAAGTCCCAATCACATGCAATGTAGTAGGTTATTGCTTGGAATTTATTATTGTGAGGTTTACAAAGCAATAATAAAATAAATGCTTTATAGAAAATCTGTAATAAAAAAAATAAAAATATTATGGACTGTGATTGATAGCTATATATATATATATATATATATATATATATAAAATTTTTTATTTATTTTTTTAATTGGGAAGTTAGCATTGTGAGCAGTAAACATTTTAGATCTAGAGCAAAATTCTGAGTTGCTGGATTGTTTTATTGGCGGTAGATCTGCCCCGTGTGTTAAATTCTCAATATTAAAACCTTTACTTTTTTTTTTTTTTTTTTTTCAAAGAATCTCCTTATTTTTAAAAATAATCACAAACATACAATACAAATGTCTAATAATAATAAACCTACAAAAAATAATTATAAATAAATAAAAAGTTCATTGTGTTTGAGCCATATAAGCAACATAAGTAGAAGCTCTTGGTCTTAGAAATCATATAAATGTGTTGTGCTAGCTCTTGAAACTCTTAATTAAGAAAAATCACATGTGGATAACAATCCAGAAATTGACAATAATGTAATAAAAATAAATAAATAAATAAAAAATGACACCATGACATAAGCAATGCATTTGATGTGCCTGTATTCTGATTTGCCATACAGCAAGTTGACTGAACACTACCTAGAGGGTGAAGGATAATGCAATTATTATCCCAGCCCCAGGCATGACTTATTAGGTTTCCTACACACATGTAGCCTGCCCTGATATTGGTTATAAGGACAAGTTTCTTTGTTATGGGAATAGCAATAATGGATTGTAAGCTCTGTTGCCTAGCATTCCAAAGTATAATTATGGTTATGTATGTATGTGTGTATATATATATATATATATATATATATATATAAAAACAAAATTGCCTCATTTGAAACATGGTCTGGTGTGAATAATGAGAGTGGCAAGGAAATGTAATTTAATTCACGCAAAGAAATATCTAAACCATGGGTGTCCAACCTTTTGTCTTCTCTGGGCCACATTGAGTGTAGAGAAATTTCTTTCGGACCGCATATTAAATATATACTATAGTTAAGGTATACAAGTAATAAAATGCCGCAGCGCCCTTCCCGCGCTGCCACACCCCCGCACTAATTTAACACAACTAGAGGATTATCAAATGAAATGGAATCAGTATACAGAGGTTTACTTCTTCTGATAGATAATAAAGGAACACTCTATCCACCATGACTACTTCGGTGATTTGAAGTGGTCATGGTGGTAGGAGTCAGAAACACGGCACATGCTCCCCTCCCCCCTCTGAGGCAGCCTCTGCCTACTGTTAGTTGGAAGCTGCTGTGGCCGTGCCCCCAACCTGACTTCCTTTCCCCCCAGCAAAAAATAAATTGTCAGGGGGCAGTGGGCCGCATTGCCTGAGGTTCCGGGCCGCAGGTTGGACATGCCTGATCTAAACGATCGTCCTGCTTCTCAAGTTGTTAAAAAGAAGAGAGTACAGCAGAGAGCTTTTTTTTTTTTTTTTTTTTTTTTTTTTTTTAAACACACACCTGGCAATCCTGTTTAATATTTATTATTACTATTATACAGGATTTATATAGCGCCAAAAGTTTGTGCAGCACATTACAAAATAAAAGCAGACGTTACAATCCAATTTGGTACAAGAGGAATCAGAGGGCCTTGCTCATTATAGATAAACAATCTAAAAGGGAGGTTCAAGTGATCCAAAAGGTAATAACTGTGGGGGATGAACTGATGGAGAAAGCAAAAACACAGTGTATTAGTTAGAAGCAGCATAGGCTTTTCAGGGATTGTCTAAAGATGGATAACCTTGGCACTCCAGATGTTTTGGAACTACATTTCCCATGATGCTCATGCACTCTGTAGTGTAGTTGAGCATCATGGGAAATGTAGTTCCAAAACATCTGGGGGTGCCAAGGTTCCCCATCAGTGGATTAGGAGAAATTCTGACAGATTGGGGTAGGGAGATCCAAAGGATGGGAGAAGTCCTGGAGCTGATCATAGGAGGAGTTGAAAAGGAAACTAGAGAGCAGGAGATCTTGGAATGACAGAAGAGAGCAATTTGGTTGATATTTTTAGACTAGGTTACTAATGTATTATCCCACTACCAACTGTCCCTTTTAGGACTCTTTAGCCCCGTTCACACCTGTGCACCACTGAAACGCATGAAAAACATGCATTCCTAATGTAACTGTGCTGCGGTGATATTCATTCTTAATGGCACCCTAATAAAACGTGTTCTTTCACACCATAATGCATGGTAACAAAGTACCGTGCGTTCTGGTGTAGTGCATTTTTTAAAAGGGGCAAGCAGTTCTTTTTGAGCTAATTTACTGTGCTCAAATGAATAGGCTGTTCCAACACAGGAGCATGTTGCTGTGCCTAAAATGCACATCAACACAGACCACTGCACTGGTTGTGTGGGCACTGACCTTTCCTCACCCGTAAAGGTAAGTACAAAGGGGAACGGGGGGAGGTTGTAGGTGGTTGGTTTACCTTTCCATTTTTTTTTTTTTTTTTTTTTAGAAAAGGTGAATTTACACTTTAGGCATTATTTAATCTGCTTGTTTAGTTGCATGTGTATGAATTTTATTCCTGTGGCATAAAAACAATATTAGCCGCCAGTCAGTGGAACATAAAATAAATAATTAAAAAACTCTGTTGCAGGACAGGATGCTTCTAGTATCACAGGCCACTGGGAGCCTAAAATGCAAAAACTGGTTTATAAAGAGTTAATTACAGCTGCATACTTTGCAATAGTTGAAGATAAAAGTAGCGGAAGCTATGGGAGGCATGTCATATATAACAGCAGATCAGAGACGTATTGTGAAACAGCAGAGCAGAAATCCTTTAAACACATGTAAAAGGTCTGAAACATGTATGGAAATCATTTTAAGCCAAGGCCGTCTTCCTAACCGGATGGCCTGGTTTAGTTTTACTGTGACCTGCTGAAATTGTAATTAAAATAGCTTTCTGCTGGATTAACACAGAAAACAGTGTAGTAAGATTTGTGGCATAAAGCCCATTAAAATCCTTTCTGTGATCTGCGATCACCGGTTTATTGATCTTCACCTGCATCTGATAATAATGGCTTTCATTCATTTTCTGCTAAGGCCGAGTCTACTACAAAGTCCAAAGGTCTATCACATACCAGTAGAAAAGCAGTGCCAGCCTTAGTAGATTATTTATATAACACTAGCAACTAATTAGGTGTCAGTAGACTGTTGTCAGGTTAATAAGTCTATAATTGGCTGCTACAAGTTACTCACTGGGGTTGATTAATTAATTAAAACTGGAGATAGAAAATCTGGTGCAGCTGTGCATGGTAGCCAATTAGCTTCCAGGTTTTATTGTCAAAACGTAATTGAACAAGCTGAAGTTAGAAGCTGATTGGCTACCATACACAGCTGCACCAGATTCTGAGTGCTCCAGTTTTAGTAAATCTCCCCCACTGCTATGTCTCAGAATATAGCCGTATACAGATAAATAAATCCTGTTTAAATCTAATGAAATTACTTGTTTATTTATCATACTTGTAGTTTTTGCTAAGTCCACAAATTGTGCAAATATACGATTTGTTTCTATAAGACATTATAAACCCCAGATTTACTTTTACAGCTGTGGACATTGTCATGGCAGGCTGCCCACTAAGAAAAAAAAAAACACCTAGGATTTTTTCATTGCGTTGTGACCAGCAACATGGAAATTGCAATCATCATTTCCTTCTGCTTTTTCTTTTCACAGCTTTTTTTTTTTAACAGATAAAAATATTGTACACCGGAATATTACTCAATAGTATTCATTGAATATTTATATAAAAATAAATTATTTTTAATATTACTCAATAGTATTCATTGAATATTTATATAAAAATAAATTATTTTTAAGGTGTAAGTTCACCTTCAGCAACAGTTTACAAAAAAAAAAAAAAAACCCCAGATCCCCTGAATAGTACATACCAGTGCTTTCAAATGCCAATCTTGCTTGCCATTACTTATGCAGTTAGAGTAGGAGAGAGTGCATTGCACATGCGCGCAGCTTGAATGGGTCAGATTTGCCACTAGGGGGCGTACATTTGAAGCATCCTGCGCATGGCAAGCCAGAGGGGGTTAGAGAGACCCTTCCCTCACCTAATGTATGTATTGGCAATACTATGTTTACAATCTCCGCTAAGATACAGAACTTTAAAGGATAATCGTCCTAACCAATCATGTCAAGCACCAACACCCCACTAATTGATATATACAGAAGGAGAAAGCGGGGCTTTCCCGGTTCCCCACTCAGTGTAACGACACTCCAACACATACATGGGCACACTGTCATCAGGGCGTTTATAGGAGAGGTTAAGCTTGGGTTTGGAGGGAAGGGTCATGCTATTGTTTTTATCTATTGCATTGTACTGGTGTATAATGCCATATATATCAATCATGTGTTGGATTGAATTTTGAATATTTTTGATATTAATAAACTAAATGTTTTAAAAAAATTGTAAGGGTCGTTACACTGATTGGGGAAGTCTAGCACCGGGAAAGCCCCGCTTTCTCCTTCCTGTTTTTTTTTGTTTTTTTTATTTATTTTTTTTTTATAAGATACATAACTTGCTTTAGTTTGTTCGGCATAGATGTTTGCATGACCTACAGCTAAGTACATACAGGCATGCTGGATGTAGACACACCTATTCCAGTGTAGGTGAAAGCGTTTCCATATCCAGTATTTATTTAATTTGTGTTCTTACATTTGCCTAGAGTTCAGCTTTACCTGCCCGATGCTGTCTGTTTTGGTACTCTTGAAGCCTAAAGTTTACTGTATCATATATGCTTTGGCTGATTTACTGTACTTCAGTATAACGTCTCTGTCAACGTTTTTATTTGAATAATAAAGGATATTAAAAGATGTATTTACATAGTGGGCAGCATAGTGACTAAGTAGTTGGCACTTCTGCCTGGCAGCTCTAGAGTCATCGGTTTGAATCCCAACCATACAGAGTGATGTCACCAGCGCACCAAGATCTTCAAAATGGGTCCAAGGTTTATTCAATGATCACATCGTTACAGAATAGATGCAAACTCACCCTAGCTCTACCATATAGTGGAATGAATATGGAACAGAGTGTCGGTGCTCAGGCTGCAGCTTCCAGATGCATGCAATTGCTTCCAAGTAAAGCCTAGTACACACGCAATGATAATCGGCCGACAGATTGTCCGTCTTTTGTCCAGAGTGGTGTTTTGTTGGTTGGAATGTGCCTAGACTGCACTTAAATTTTCTCGCCCGACAAAATTTTACTTCAGAAGTGATGTCATGTGTTGGTTTGCTTTCTTTGTGTTTTTTCTCCTCTGAGCATGCCCAGTCTTGCTCATTAGATTTTTCCCTGTCGAAATCTGTACTGACTGCACGAAAATCGGCCGTGTTTTGACGGCGGACAAAAATTTTATAGCCTGCACACAAGATTTTTTTCGGCCGAAAAGTCGGAGTCGGTTGTCGGAAGCATCATGCTAACAAGCCGAAAATCGGCAGATCGGTCGTCGGATGAAAATTCCCTGCCGATTTTCGACGCGCGTGTACGAGGCTTAACAAGAAAAGCCTACACACAAATTCTTCATTTTGATGTGATTTATACTACATAACAGCAGTGTACACCATGGTAAAATTAAACACTTTTCGGCCATAGGCTTACTCATAGCAGGCTATAAGTAGGGCTACGGCTGAAACGCGTTATAATTTTACCATGTTGTACACTGCTGTCATGCTGGAATAAATCGCATCAAAACGAAGCATTCGTGTGCCGGCTTTTCTTGTTACTTGATCACATTGTTACAGCAGATAGCAACCTTTCAAAGTCACGCAGGATTCCTTCATCAGGCATGTGGTCACATGCCTGATGAAGGGGTCCTGCATGGTTCCCAAAACTATGCTATCTCCTGTAACGATGTGATCATTGATTAAAGCTTTGGACCCATTTTGGAGATCTTGGTGTGCTGGTGACCTCACTCTCCTAGTTCCAGACAGTGGTCACTTCAGCACCCACTAATGGGACATACACACTATAAGATTTTCTGAAGACTTTTTCCTTTAGACTTACCAAAACCATATAATATGAGGTCAAACCTAAACACTTTCAATTTGTATGCAATCTGGCAGGCCCCTGCACTACATAGAAAAGGTAAATCTGAAGGAAATCTAACCACAAAAGTTGGATAGTGTGTATCCAGCTTTACAAATACAGCCATCTCTACAGGAATGTGTGCGTTGGGAATAGTGCGTTGAATCCCAACCATGGCACTCCTGCCTGGAGTTTGAATGTTCTCCCTGTGCCTGGCTGGGCTTCTGCTGGGTACTCCGGTTTCCTCCCCCAAAGACATGCAGGTAGGCTAAAGCTGGATACACATTGTACAATTTTTGCTGTTCGATTTCCTTTAGATTTACCTTCGACTATGTAGCGCAAGGGCCTGCATGACTGCATTCAAATTGAAAAGTGTTTAGGTTTGTCCTCATATTATATGGTTTTGGTAAATCTAAAGGGAAAAAATGAGGATTGTAATAGTGTGTATCCAGCTTTATTGGCCTAGTATGGTGTATGTATAAATGTGATTTAGGGACCTTAGATTGTAAGCTCCTTGAGGGCGGGGACTGATGGGAGTGTACAATATACAGTATATGTAAAGCGCTGTGTAAATGGTTGGTCCTTTATAAGCACCAATAATAAATATTTAATTTCTTTTTTACAGATATAAACTTTCCAACAGCAAAGAACATTAAATGGACATCTGTCAACTTTAAAACCCTTGTAGAGTGGGAAGGCAAACCTACCAATTATTCCTACACAGTGGCAATAAGGAAGTAAGTAGAAGAGTTGATACATCATGTTCGTTCATGTAACTGCAACAGTCTGATTCAGTTGTCTGCTATGGACCTCACATACATTGTAATTATTGCTAAGCATGCTTGACAGAACGAGTGAATATGGTATATTGTGGTTCTTGTGTAATTCTTATTAGTAAGTACCCTTCCTTCAAATCTCATTATGTGTCACCCTGAAAGAGAAACAGAATTTAGATAGTATCATGGGAGTGATCAATAATGATACTCCCTTTAAATGACAATTAAAAAATATATATCTTGCATCCATAATTTTTCCATTATAATTCTTCTAACCCCCTGTCTTCTGTACACCTCGAGCAGCTGCCTCTTCTGCTCATCTCTAAATACAGAGCTTCAATGGACATGTATGAGACAAGTAAGGATATGCACTCAGAAATTTCAAAGCCAAGTACTGTACACCTTAGTACTCACCTAGCACTAACCACACTAATACGATATGTTTGCATTGTACAGTGGCTACATGCGTCTTATCTGAGTCGTATCTTGTCCCCATTAAAAGATGTCCCCTAAACTCCTTTTTCGGTATCCTAGGAATACATACAGTCAAAACTAAGTGTAATGCCAATGTTCGTAGACCGAAGAGCAGATTTTAATTAAATCTTGTTTTGAATTAAATAAAACGCATTTTGGGGGTTAAGGTACTTCCCCTTCCTTAGGGTTTAAATGCTATACACTCTTAATGAGACTGGGCTCAATAGAATATTTGTTATATAATAGAAAAGAATATAAGGCAAATCTGCTGCTATCACCTTCTAATTGTACAAGTTCTACAAATAATCCCATTTGGGTTACACAGCATTTTAAGTGGTTGTAAACTTCACATGTGAAATATGAACAAAGCATATCCCTCTATAGTGTGTGTTGTCTCAATCCAGAGCTCTAAGTGTCATTTCTGTCTGCTGCCTCATTCCTCTTCTATCTACATGAGTCACTAATGACAAGTTTTTTTGACACCAAGAGAAAAAAGGTGACAGGGGAGGGGGGATCAAGCTGATTGACAGCCTCAGCTCTGTTCCTGTGTACTGTCAAGGGGGTGTGTCCCTTCCTTCCAATCAGCTCTCACTGAGCTCTGCAGTGTGTTATTTCAGCTCCTCCCCCTGATTTCTGGAATCTCAGACAAGCTGTATAAATGATGGGCTGTGAATAGATGTAGAAGAGAAAAGTCTGTAGCTAAACAGTTACAACTTATGTTGGAGGATTTGTTTAATCTCTGCGTATCACCTGACAGTCACTTCACTGGGTATGCGAGGATCTGTAAGGGTTTACAAGCACTTTAAGCTATGAGGAAAGAAAATTGCCTGAACCTCTTAAATGTGTTGACTGTTTTACTCCATTCTAACAAGATTTAATGAAAATCATCTTGACTGTTGAGGGGCATAAGCCTGAAAACAAGTGATGAATAAATAACCTTGCCCACTGGAATAAACCACACATTCAACCATATCGTTGGAAAAGGGCAAGGCCACAGCTTTATTTAAGGACTTGACAATGTTTGGAAAAATAATTTTAACCAGTGCCAGTCACAGTTGCACTGTGAGCGCTTTTCAACATTAGGATAGTCAAAGAGGGGCCTGTCCTTACCAGAAGTGCTGGACAGACATTAACCAATTGCAAATTCCAAACAAGGGCATAGCAATTTTTTCCGCTGGCAAGCTCCAAAAACCGCTAATAAAGCTCTGACAAACCAAACATGTGGGCAGTTCTTCCAATCGCAGTTCCTTAAAGGCACAAATTTACCTCAGAAATTACCTTTTATTAGACCTCCAGCTCCACCCCTTCACCTTATGTCCCGTAGTCAACCATCCTTTAGCTAATTTGCATATTGCGAGTTATCATACCCAGATCCTGGCCATGCCCCCAACAGTCAGGGCGCCCTTTTCCCAATTGGAGCCAAGGGGCCCTTATTTAGATCTTTATAAACAAAATAAAGCAGGGCTAACGTGCACACAACGCCCTAATTAATTGTATAATAAAAGTGCAAAATTCATGTGCAAAAAAAAAATGCAAATTCATAGAAAAGGTCCAAATAAAATTAGTGTATCCAATAATAAATCAACAATGTGATATGATTGAAGATCAAAGTGGAAATCGCCATCACCAGCCACCACCAGCACAAGCCTCTTACCAAATCACAAGATCATAAATTATAATGGTCAGCTGTGCTAAAACCTGGCAGATGGATCTCATGGAGGAAAAGGCTAGCTGCAGGTGTGGGAATCCTTGTACTGAGGTTGATGCTTTCTGGGATTACTGGCTTTGAGGGCAGATTCTGGAGATAGTGTTCAGGAGCACCTCCTCAAGGGACATCAGCTCATCCACACTAATGTGGCACTGTTTAGCGAGTGATTCTGAGCACCATTCTGCTCACATTTTAAAAAAGCCTGTAACAGTTGAGACTAATTGAGGTCACAAACATTCCAAACAAGGGAATAGCCCATTACGGCAAATTTTTCCTGCTGGTAAGGTCCAAAAACCACTGATAAAGCTGTGACAAACCAAACATAGGGAGGGAGGCTGGGCAGCTCTTCCAAACGCAGTTCCTTAAAGGCCCAAATTTACCTCAGAAATTACCTTTATTTGAACTCAGGCTACACTCCTTCACCTCATGTCCTGCAGCCAGTCATCCTTTAGCTAATTTGCATTTTGCAAGTTACCATGCCCAGATCCTGGCCATTCCCCCAACAGTCAAGGCTCCCTTTTCTTATTAGGGTCAAGGGGCCTTCATTTCGCTTTGCAAGCTTTGGCATGGCACTTTCACAAGATTTATCCTTTATAGATTCTATGAGCATTGGTGTGGCACTTTCACTGATTTTGCTTCTTCCAAGACTTTGGATTGTCAACTTGAATAATTAAATGGGTCATTTACAATATTGGATATTACAAATGAGCAGAAACAAGAACCAATCTAGTGTCTTACAGAAGTGCTTTGGAGACTACATTGAGAGAGGGTCTACGCATTTCAAGTCTATGAAAAATTTTAAAAAAATACATAAATTTCGCTATAGATTCTCTTTAAATGGAATGTAATTTCAACTGTGGCGTTAGCAAATATTCCCTTTCCTGGGAATCCTAAGGCAAACCACTTTCCTTTGCCCACACCTTTTAAAGGAGGTGGAAACTGATTTGTATATTAATTGAGAGTTTTGAAGGCTCATGGGAGGGTTCAGTAGAACTTGAATTTAAATTAATTCCCTTCCATTCACAATAGGCCTACCACCTAAATTCCTGCAACGATTATCTTAAGCTTATTATCCAAGTCTTGCTAATGGGTAAAACCCAACACATTTTTTACACATTTTGTTGACGTCAGCCTATTCATTTTCTCATCCCACCCATATTGTGCCTCAAGGTGCAGTAAATTTTATCTCAGTGATTGATTTTCTTAGACCTGCATGGCCTTGTAGCTGAGTTTAATCTAAAATATTACATTCATGATTTCTAACTAATGTTGAGCAATGCTTTTCCTCATTCTCTTGCTGGGTTTGCTTTTCTGAGGCGTGGAACTTTTTTTTTCTCTCAAATGATGTATGTACAGACAGATGTGCTGATAACAAGGCTATTGACATAGGTGTGACCTGTGCATTGCTCTTCATGTTCCTGCATGCACAGAACTATCTGCTTCACTTGCAGTCTTTAGATCTAACATTTAAAGGAATGCAACTCCTCATAAAGTACCAGGAAAAGCAAACCTAATTACCGTGGACCACATTGTGCAGCTGCGGGTCTCATAACAATAAACTATTACCAGGAAAGTTCATATCTCCGAGTTGCTACAATGATTACCTACATACTGAATGTGCAAATATTTGGGCAGTAAAGGTGATTAAGTTGAAGTATTTTTATGCAGATAAAATAGGGAATGGGCAATATTTTTTTTTTTTTTTTGAAGCGTACGTATAATCAAAGATAAATCTGAGGCAATGTAATAACATTTTCCTGTTGTACAAATTAAAAGAAAGTGGAAGAAGACTTCTCCAGTAAAAATGGGATGCACACTCCCTCCAATGGCTCATGAGGCCCATGCCAAGATATTATTATTTATGTGGTTTCTGCTGATGAAATAGATGCTACTAATTGTCTAGTTTTTGCCTGAAATGCAGTCTTCTATGACCCTTCGTTAGAGACTACAATACCAGATCTCTTGCCAGTGGTCACATGGCTGGCTGCTGGAAATAAGCTATTTTCTGCAGGAAATGTGTGTTTTTTTTTTTTTTTTTGTTTTTTTTTTGTTTTTTTACAACTCAAAACCCCAACCAACAAGTTTCATCATCAGAGCTACTGCAGTTGAACAAAGGTGAAGGACAGCACAGCTTACGCATAGCAGCACTAGGGTTATCGGTTTGAATCCCAACCACTGCACTACCTGCCTGGAGTTTGCATGTTTTTCCTGTGCCTGTGTGGGTTTCCTCCCACGCTCCAAAGACATGCTGGTTGGTTATTTGGCTACTGTCTAAATTGGCCGCAGTATGTGTATATGTGAATTAGGGACCATAGATCGTAAGATTCTTGAGGTCAAGGACTTGTGCCATATAAAGCGATGTGTAAACTGACGGCGCTATTTTTAATGAATAAAAAATTTAAAAAAAAACAACAGATTCAGTACAACTCTGCAATACATGAACATTGAAGCATGTTTGACCCTTTAAAAACCCAGGAAGTTTAGAAAAACAAGTGGGGACCCTGACAAAAAGTCCAGTGGGCCTCCTAACTTCCTGTAGATGCGTACAACAATTCTGCCTCTTCTGAACTAAATTCCTAAGCAGTGTTGTCAGCTTTAGACCCCTTTCACACTTGTGTGACTTGTCCTGCAAGTTGGGACTGCAAAGTCGCATGACAAGTCGTACTCCATGATTTCCAATGAGTACTGTTCATATCTGTGCGACTTCAAGTTGCAACGACTTCAAAGTAGTTCCTGCGCTACTATGGTCCGATTTTAATGCCTTTTGAGGTCTATAAGCATTGCTTCAAGTCCAGTCAAAATTGTGGTAAAATTGCGTGACTTTTAGGTCGTACAGGTAAAAGGGGCCTAACCTGAGTTTCCTGGACTCCCCATATGTCACACAGATAGGAAATTGGAACCATTTTATTCTTCTGAAGCTTCTGAGTACAAGCTTGTACTTGGATGCTCCTTAGGAATGAATAGAGAATCCAGAGCATTTTGAACATTTTTTAAAATTGGAAGTGCAACCTAGATCTATGATCTTTTGTTGGATCAGGGACACTTTAGTATAAAACTGGGAAGGGGGTTGGGGAGAATAACATAGAAATGTAACTTCTTCAAAGTTGTAATTACATTTTTAAGCGTAAATAATTGATGTCTGTATATATTTATAATAAATTTGCTTTTTCTTCTTACAGCACACGTCTCGGTATATGGGAAAGGAAATGTCAGTACACCATCAACACAGAATGTGATGTCACAAATCTGCTTAAGGATGCCAATGCCACTTATAATGTCCGAATCACTTCAGAAGTTAACTCCGAGGATGTTCGTGCTGAAGAGTTTCCCTACACGGATGGCCCAGACTTTAATCCTTATGTGGAGAGTATGTGACATTCTTTACTTTTATCTAATAATAATAATAACAATACGACTGACTAAATAATACAGACTTCAGGTTTTTTAAATGTACTAACTAAAGATATAGGCCACCATGGTTGACCTTCGTTAGCCATGCGTTGCTTTTTCAAACCAGGGTCAGGTGTGGTTTTGAGTGCGACTGTTGGCCATCCATTCAAAATGGATGGGCTGCCTTGACGCAAAGTACGCTTGTGTGACCTAACGCTCAATATTGTGCCTTTGTTCCTTTGTTACTGCACAGGATTAGTATGAACCTGGCTTTAGTCACTTTCCCAGAAAAAAAAAAAACCTACAACATGTAGTTGAAGCAAAGTCAGAACTTTGTTATCAGCATCTTTCCAGCATTCATGTTTCGTGAATTCATTCATGAAGCCATTGGATCACTATGAAGTCTAGAGACTTTGGATTTTCAGAAAAAGAGGTCAACAGTGGAAGACAACATTTATCTCAGCAAAGGCTTTCTTTAAAAGACACCTCCACTCATAGGCAGCTAGTGTTGCTCCAGGAGATCCTTTTTAATGACTTGCTAGGTTATGTTAGCAGTTAGCCAACCTTTAGGATCTTGCTGCAGAAGATGATGGACCAAAGTTCACCTGTCATGAGAGAAGGACCTTGGGGTTGATTTACTAAAGGCAAATAGGCTGAGCATGATTGCAAGTGCAGTTGACCCAGAGATTACTAAATGAGGTAAAGCTTTACTTTACAAAGAACACTCAGTTACATGCAAGGAAAAAAAAAACAGCATTTTTGCTTGCACACGATTGGGTAATGAAAGTCAGCAGAGCTCTTCCTCATTTACTGAGCTCTGGAGCATTTTCCCTTCCTGAGTTTAACTAGGCTTGCAAAAGTGCACAGGCTATTTGCCTTTAGTAAATCAACCCTAGAGTGTCTTTCTGAAATTGCTACCTGTCTAGCTGTGTCAGGCTTCTATACTTTTAGGTCACAGGCCTGAAAAGAAATATGGCCTAAATGATTGTCAGGTAAATGTTAGAATGCCTTTTTGTTTATACTTGTTCCAGGTCAGTAACTCTAAGCCTCCATTCATACTACCGCGACTTGTCAGCCTGACAAGTCGATGTCCATGCAGTGCTACAGGACGCGTTCTAATAGGAGTGACACAAGTCACTCCGACTTAGAAAAGGGTCCTGTACTACTTCGGGGCGACCTCGGAGCAACTTGCATAGACATTCATTATATGAAGTCCGTGCAAGTCGCGCCGAAGTCACGGTGCACGCGACTTCACAGGTCGCCCCCCCGAAGTCGTGCCACATCAGTGTGAACCGGCACTTAAAGCCAATATATTAGTCTGACAGCCACAGAATTTCTCTTAAGGAGAGATCAGCAATGGCAGCCTACATAATTCTCGGAAGTGTACATAAAAGCTGAACTCCTGGCAAATATAACAGCACCACCACTTAAAGTGAATCTAAACCCCATTCATGAAATTGGACCTGGGCACATATATCTGTAGTGTTTACCTATCTCTCTAAAGCCCTAAGTCCCATGTTTTTCTGCTGCTCCATTCCTCTGTTATCAGCATGATAAATTCCGACAAGCTCTCCGACCACAGGAGATAAAATCAGCTGAAAATTCGTGTCCGGGTGGGTGCATAGAGAGATTAGCAGAGAGCTGGTCTATTCACAGCACAGCTCTGCATGTTGCTTCCTTCCTCTGCCTATATGGAGGGGGGGTCTGTGTGCCTTTCCTCCAATCAGCTGTCACACAGTGTATGTCAAGACTCTACACCCAGTGCTGGAACAGGAAGAAAAAAATCCTAACGCAATGTTCACTTTCTAAACAGTGTAGAAAGCTGAAGACAGCAGATATACAAACGTATGTAGGGGGATTTGTTTCATCTCTGTATCATCTGAGGCTGTTTACTTTTTGGGTCTATGTAAGGTTTTACATCCACTTTAATGCAAATTATTAAACCTTGAATGCACTTTTAAATGTAACTAGTGTACCTGAATTTGGCTTGATGTCAGCTTCTTGTAGTTCCCTGCACAGTAAAGCTCAGACTAGGATGGGAAGGAACAGCACTAAAAATCAATCAGCGGTGCTGTTTGTAAATATACTGAAAAGGAATATGCCATCATCTTGGTGCCCACTTATATGAATCACTTATTTAAAAATGTAATTTCTAGCTACCATCAGAGCCTGCATCTTTTTGTGGCTGGGTGTTGGAGTGTCACTGGAGATGACACATAGTAAAGACCGTGCCATGGGAAGATACCTTTTTGGATTAAACATTATTTTTCCCTTCCATTACTCTATACCAGTTCTGAATGGGGCTATTTTACAGAACCCAGGCAGGAGCCCATAGTTGTCATTGTTGCTAATCAGCTAAGAGCGACACCCCCCATACACAGCAGTATAAAAGAAGTATCAATACTACTATTTTCTTCTTCTTCCTTACTTGCATTGTTTATAACAAAGTGTTTTTCTGTCATTTTAGCAATCATTGGAAAACCAGCCTTTGAAAGTAGTGAATTTAATGAAGATCACACTCAACTCAAAGTTATTGTTAAGGATCCGCTAACACCCTACAGATTCGATAATAAAACCCTTAAGACTGTCCGAGATATATTTGGAAAAGACTTCCAGTATACACTTTTTTACAGGAAGGCTGGCAGCACAGGAAAGGTAAATATTCTCCCTTGTCATCGTGATCTATGTTCTTTTGGCCCTCTCTGGAACTTTTTGGACAATGAGGTTTCTATAGTTAAAGTCAGTGAACTTTTGTCAGAGGCTTTTCTACAATCTACAGAAGTATCCCAACTTTAATTGCTCCAGGCAAATATAAAAGGAGCAGACGAATGAGCTCCTCAGAGTATTTCTGCTTCTTCACTGTTCTATACCAAACTGTGGAGGAAAATAGTGAAGTTATTGTGCTGACTCCGCTGTTTGGGTGGACTATGTAAGGCTGGCTGTACACAAAGGCTATTTCAAACTGTTCCTGATGAACCAGTCAAAATTTGAGGCACGTGTGACCCTATTTGCATCCTCATTCCCAACAGTTCTAATCTAATAATTTAAAGATGCTGAATAGTGGCTGCATCCAATCGGATGCAGCAACTGTTCAAGTATTTTTACAGCTGCAAGTGGTGGATGCCAGAATACAATAGCTGGTAGGAGAGATGTCCATCCATTCTGTTTAGCATGGATTGGGGAATTGAGGTATCTAATTGTGTACAGCCAACTTTAATCTCAAGACTAGACATACAGAAATGCAAATCCTTTGGTAGATAAAACAACCCCTATATGAATATTTAAACTGTTTCATTTCAAAGCTGCCCATAACGTTTTAGTATTTTAAAGTGATTGTAAAGGGTTTTTTTTTTAAATAACAAACGTTATACTTCCCTCCTCTGTGCAGTTGGTTTTGCACAGGGCAGCCTGGATCCTCCTCTTCTCGGGTCCTTCCTTCTGACTTCTAGCCCCTCCCTCCTGTCGAGTGCCCCCTCTCTCTCTCCTGATTGGCTAACTGACTTTGACAGCCACAGGAATCAATGGCGCTGTGGCTAGTTCACAGCCAATCAGGAGGGAGAGTCCCGGGCGGCCGAAGGACTCGTGGACAGAGATGGGGTGTTGGGGAGGCTGCTTCATACAGAAGGATTTTTATCTTAATGCATAGGATGAATTAAAAAAAAAAAAAAAACCTTCTGACTTTACAACTCCTTTTTAAATCACTGCTGTTTCAATAAATTATATGTGTACAAAACAGCCTTTTCAATAAAGGGTAGTGGCCCAGAGCAACCAATTAATTTAGAGACCCAAAGAAAACCGATTAGTGTTAGACCCAGAGCAACCAATTAATGTGGTGACCCAGAGCAATCAAGTTGTACAGTGACCAAAGCAGCAAATTGGTTTAATGATCCAGAGCAAGTAGTACAGTAACCCAACCAAGCAGAACTAATCTTTCATCGATCTGACAATATAAATTTTGAAATCTGTTTGTTATTAGTTATTCCACAGTTCATCTCTGTTCACACTTTATTCCATTCATTGAGCCGTTTTGTGTTTTTAACTTCTTGTTAACATATACTCTGTAACTTAGCGGTATTAAGTCTCACATTTCCCATTCTGTTTTCTCTGTAGAAGGAAGCATATTCTGCAAACAATGAAATTGTTATCAGCACATCCAAAGGGGAGAGCTATTGCTTTTATGTGCGGGCAACCATTCCATCTCGCAAAGTAGACCGCTACAGCCAAGACTCTGTTGAAAAATGCGCCTCGTCTGAAGGCAGTAGTGGTAGGTAGACTGTCTGTCTGCTTTCAAGCATTCTGTTATCATTTTGGAACATAACAAATCTTCTTTTTGAAAAGAAAATCTGGCCATAGTATATCTTGAAATAGTATGTGTCATGTTTAAAGATAGAGCAAAATAGCAACAGTTGTCACTGTAAATTCACCTTAATGATTGTAGTATGTTTTAATGCTTGGAGCATATCTAAACTCAAAAACAAAATGTAATATATTGCAGCTTACCAGTCCTTCGATGTGGTGACTGCATTCCTTTCCTTTCTTTTACAGAAACAAAATTGGCTGATGTATTAGGGGTACCACATCCATATAATAGTAGCTTAGAATAGAAAAGTAAACAAAGGTGGACTTTTAAAGGTACCAGTTTAAGACATTAGTATTTTAAAAACAATTACTTTTTTTTTATATTAAAATAGAAAAAATAGCTCACTAATATATATATATATATTATATACACACATACATTTTTTTTTTTTTTGGGGAATTTCTCTATATTATATTAATAATTTAATAAAATTGTCGTCACTTTCCCTAACCCTCTATCTATCAGCATTCAAAATATATTTACAACACTTGGGATCAGCAGTTAAAAAAAATTACCCAAAAGGTGTCATCGCTATCTATTGCTATTCTGCTGGACACGTAATATGGTGGAGCATCCTCTTGATGCATTTCTCAGAACAAAATTCAGCTTTTTCACAAGAGCTGTTTTTTTTTTTTTTACTGTGTGTGTGTGTGTGTGTGTGTGTGTTAAGGCACAAATATACATCATTTATACAATATGTGTATACTTGTAAGTCCTACCAATCCACCATGTATAGCTGCCCCCATAGTCACAGTGGAGATAAAAGCATAGACGTAAAGGGACAGGAAGTGTGTTATTTAAAGGATTATCAGTTTAAAATATTGGAGAAATGTCTAAAAAAGCAAACTAATGCAGGCATTACATTTTAAGGAATGGTAAACTGCAATATATAACATTTTGTTTTCGACTTCAGATAAGTGCTAAAGGGGAGTTCTATAAAAGTCATGGAGATAAATATGGAAGACAATCTTCCATAACTGTTTTTATAAGGAGTGACTTCAATGTTAATGTTGATACAAAGAGGGCACAAAATTATAATTGTATTGTTTGTGCAAATGGAAAACTTTTATTCCTTGGCAAACCTCAAACCCTACAAACTATATCCCTAAATGAAAACATGAAGCAAGTCATTGTTCTTGTCAAATTTCTGAAAATCATAAACTTTGTAATACCTAATATTATGCATAAATAAAGTGTACAATAATGCAATATCGCTTTAAAAACTTGAGGTCTTTAATCATGAAATGTAATGGAAAATTTAATATATTTTAACTTTAGAGGAATGCGCTTGTTAGCACAATTTATGTTTTTCCTCTGTTGAAGTGTCCCACCATGCCAATGTACAGTGTCCCACCATGCCAATGTACAATGTGTCCCACCATGCCAATGTACAATGTGTCCCACCATGCCAATGTACAATGTGTCCCACCATGCCAATGTACAATGTGTGGGTATATATTTTAGACCATGCCTCTTAACATACTTTTGCTTTACAGCCGCCAGAGGTTTTGCAGCCTCCACTGTATTTTTGTACCTCTGTGTAAGTTGACTCCTCCATAATTACTTCATAAGACATGTGGGAGATGGGTCCTCTTGCATAACACTTTCATTAATGCTTTTCAGTCCCTTCCCACGGCAAAACAGGTCAATAAGTCAAACGCACTTACTTACAGACTTCCCTCTGTTCTCATAAACTCAAGCCTCCTATTTCACTGTCTGTTTCTACCAACACATTGCTGGTTAATGTGTTGTGACTTTCTCTGAATAGTAGATTTGTTAGAGGTGGTGTTCATTACTAACCATTAGCAGCAATAACCAATGTTCAGCAGATTTGGCACTGATTTTTGAGAGTGATGCAATTACTCATCTATGTACCGTTTTTTATTTTTTATTGATGTGTGCTTATAGACAGCATTATAATGCATTAAGCACTAAAGACATATTGTTGATAACATAGAATAACTACTTATGTCAACTATGACAGACAAAGAATCCAGACTAAGCAATGGTTTTCAGATCCTAGAAACTGGTTGGTTAGATCAATAATATATTGGTTTTCATGTACTAAGGGAGAAGAGAATGTTCAATTGGCAAAAAAGATTTTCCATTGAGTGAATACTTAGAAGCAACGTTCACTCAATTAATATTGTTTTTTAGTGCCTTAGACCTCATGTGCATGGCCAAAATATGATAGAAATTTGGCAACTAAGTTGGTTAGTACATTATACAATAATATGGCTAGCGATTCGATTTGATTCTTTTAAGGAAACATGATTTCAACCAATCAAAAATAATAATAAATTTAAGAGGGTATCAGTACGAATCTGCCTTCTGTACCCAAACCCATATATTAAGAGATTGGGCCTAGCCTATCTCTAGAAGGACACCGTTATAAAGTGTTTCTCCAAACAAATTCTACATTTCCAGTATCACACTGAATAAATTATACATTTCCAGTAATGCTGTAATATATAATAGTAACCAACAAATGGAACTAGAGGTCTGCACTAAGCAGGCAGTATGGCATCTCTTGAAGTGGTGACTTTCTAAAAGTTTTTTTTTTAACACAAGCACAAAATTTCAGTACGTTTGGCATCATGCCTCGCTGTATACAGTTTTTTTTTTTAATAAAGCGGAGCTCCACCCAAAAGGGGAAGTTCCGCTTTAAGGACTTGTTCCCCGCTCCTCTTAAACAATTGGCACTTTTTGAGGAGTAGATTCCCACTTCCCTCTTCCGTTCTGAGTTCGTCAACAGAAGTTCTCCTTTCTCCCTCCCCCCCCCCCCCCCCCGCAGTCTTCTGGGACACTGACAGGTCCCAGAAGACTTCATCCACCACTCACAAATCACAGTGCGACTTGCGCATGGTCAGTGGGCACCCGGCTTCAAAGCTACAAGCTGTCAAAGCCAGGTGCCCATAGTGAACATGCTGGGGACCGAAGACAGCAGATGAGACCGCCTAGGGTGAGCTCACTGCTGGATCCTGGGACAGGTTTTTTTTTTTAAAAGTCAGCAGCTACACTTTTTGTAGCTGCTTACTTTTATTTTTACCACAGGTGGCTGGAACTCCTCTTTTAAACAAATCTTTTTGTGAATCTATTGCAGAATTCCTTACCTGGGAATCCTACCAGTAACAGCTTTTCCTTATGAAAGCTGACAACACTAAGCCACTTCCTAGTAATTGGCAGCAGCGTTGTCAACCTGCCGAGTGTGCTTTTTTAGTTGGCCATTGGGCTGCCTATGAGGGATCTAAGGTAGGCAGTCCAATGGCCAACTAAAGGAGCTCAAAAAAAATAATTTCCTTAAAAAAACTGTATACAATGAAGCATGATGCCAAACATATCTAAACAAAGTGAGAAAAAAGTGTATAGGGCACAACGCCTCAGTTTTGTTTGGCATCATCAAAAAAATTCCTCAATACTGTGAATGAATAACGGAATTTTTGTAAAATCTTACCTGTAAAATTCCTTTCTCTGAGTCCTCCGACAGTCGCCGCCTCTTCATATTCGTCACATATGGGGGTATTAGACTTTGCTCCGAAGGAGTAGCTAGGCAACAGAATATGTTAACAATAAAGCTTTAACATATCCCACCCTCAAGGGGTGGTCCCCTCAGTCAATACCCTCCTACTTCCTGCAACCATATCTCAGTTTTAGTGGAATAGCAGTAGAGTATACATTCAAACCCCAAAAGAGGGGCGGGGGCGGCGACTGTCGGAGGACTCAGAGAAAGGAATTTTACAGGTAAGATTTTACAAAAATTCCGTTTTCTCTTACGTCCTCCGACAGTCGCCGCCTCTTCATATTCGTCACATATGGGGACGTCCCAAAGCAGTGCAAACATGAGGGGTGGGAAACGCATCCGCGCCGAAAGGCAACGCAGTCTCCACATCAAAGAAAGGAACCTTACCAAAGGAAGGAAACCAGCTGGGCAACAGCAAAAATAAGTGCTCAACAGGAGCAACAACCCAGGAAAAGACAAAAAACCCAGGGGATACAAAAAACAATCCCAACAGCCAGGAGTCCCCAACAAGGGACCCTAGGGAACAGCCGCACTAAGAACCTTGCGGCCAAAGGAAGCATCCGCCGATGCCTGAACATCTACTTTGTAGAATTTTGTGAAAGTGTGCACGGTCGACCAAGTCGCCGCCTTACACACCTGGGCTACAGAAGCCCCATGACGGCAGGCCCAAGACGTACTCAGAGATCTAGTAGAGTGCGCCTTCACAGGCACAGGGGGAACCTTCCCCTGCAAGGCATAGGCCTGTTCAATGGTCTGCCTGATCCATTTCCACAAGAATCACCGTGCTGCGTTCCGAGTGTAACCTGCGAAGGAACCTGGACAGCAACTGAATCGGTGGAAACGCGTACATCAGCCTGTACTGATGCCACGGGGCCACTAACGCGTCCGACGCGTCTGCCCGAGGGTCGCGCGTCCTTGCCACGAACCTCTTCACCTTGTAGTTGAGGCGAGACGCGAACAGGTCCACATCTGGAAGACCCCACTTCGCGCACAACATCTGGAAGACAGCCGGGTGGAGAGACCATTCCCCCTGATCCAGGGTCTGGCGACTCAGATAGTCCGCCTGCCAGTTCTCCACTCCCGGAATGTGAACCCTCACATGGCGTGGGGAACCCGCACAGGCGAACAAACCGCTGCACATGAGGCAGGGAGAGTCGCAATTCAAGACGCACACAATGGAGGTTAAGAAACCGCACAGCGTCCGGTGAGGTAGCCACCTCACCAATCATCCCTGCACCGAACAGGGATGGGTCGTTCACTGTGCCAGGAGCGTTACCTGGCTGAACGCTCGATGGCAGACTGGGAAGCCACTGACCCACGACCTGCGACCAGGGGGATCAGCCCGAGACCCAGTCCGCATGATCCTCTTCGTCCGAAGAACTAACTAATGCTGACAAAAATAACAGCTAAGTAAAGATAGAGAGAAAACTCAAACAAAATATTAAAAGAAGAAAGAGTCTGGGACAGAAAGTCCCAGCACAGAGAGAGCCAGCCACTCCTGACAAGCTAGACATTAAAACTGAGATATGGTTGCAGGAAGTAGGAGGGTATTGACTGAGGGGACCACCCCTTGAGGGTGGGATATGTTAAAGCTTTATTGTTAACATATTCTGTTGCCTAGCTACTCCTTCGGAGCAAAGTCTAATACCCCCATATGTGACGAATATGAAGAGGCGGCGACTGTCGGAGGACGTAAGAGAAATTTTTTTTTTATGTTTGGAAGGAACAAAGATTTTTGAATGGGCATTAAATAATATAATAGCCCCTCACGTTCCTGACATCATTCATTTTCGGTGAACTTATGTAGTATTTGCCACTATTTAGAACAAGCTTTTTGGCACACTTTTAACTACCGTGTGACCTCCTTGAACATGGTGTCTGCAACTACTAACAGAAGGAGCTTTGGTGGAAAAGCTAAATGTCATAGCATATGTATCCTTACAGATACATATATCTATATAGTATACCTAATGCATGCTTATGTGATCCAATGTGTTGTAATAATGGCACCTAACCTATGTTTTTCTGTTCTCTTTTCAGAACTTGATTTTACTATTCTGGTTGCTGTAATCGTAGCAGTTGTCCTTGTCATAGTCATTATAATTCTGTTGGTGATCGTGTGCATGTGTAGAAAGAAGAAAGAAGAAAAGACAAAGGAGACAGAGCCACTAAACGATGTTTAAATCCCAGCTGAGATAATTGTCTGTGTTTGACTACTGCTATATGTGACTGCACAGTACCCGCTACTGCAGAGGAGTGGAGCAAGACTGAGTAGTGTAGGATGATCTTAGTTTCTATGAAACATTTAGGTTATTTATTTTTTTGTCAGTTCTGACTTAAATCCTGTTTAGATTTTGTGAATATTATTATGCATTCCTTTTTGCAATATGTTTCAACACTAAACAATTTATTTTTATAAATATTAATTATAATATGGATTTAGATGATTAATGGTTTGGGTAAATCAGTTCTAGGAAGCCTAGTGCAAAGTATGCTTTATAATAATAAGAATTGTAATAATAGATGTAAAAATAATATAATGTGACTTGAAAGCACTACCGGAAAACACTACCAAGGGTACAAAGTATAATGTGGGGAAAGGGCACGGTACAGAAGAATGTGGTACAAGAAATGCCTGTCCTTCCTCACTATATAGTTATTTATTATATTTCTATGAATTGTTCTATGCAGTAAGCCTCAGCAAGCAATTCACAGCAGTCAAATCTGAATTCCGGATGGTTGCAGTGGGTTTCTTTCCAAATAAAAGCCTTAGAGATCTTGCTTTATACACATTTGACGTTCGTAATGTGGCATGCACACTGCAGTTCTTTATTACCTGTTGTTAATCATTACTTTTCTACTTTGCTTTGTTTACTTAAAAGTAACATGTAGGTATGAAAATATATTGTGGATCTACGGTTTTCCAAGATCTGTGCTTATGCAATAACTGGAATGCTCCAGGTTGTTGACTTATTTCTGGAATGTTTTATTAGCAGTGGACGTAGAGTTTACAGCCTGCCATGAGTTTCCTGTTGAGGGGGACCTAACCTTTACAGCCAATCTCAAACTACACTACCATTAAGTTATGAAATCTGGGGTTTTTATTGGCTGTACCATTAGTGGCATCATAAAGGGTCAGTCCACCCAAAATGTTTACTTGTTTAAACTGCCTAACAGTGCCTTCTGTGTCTCAAGGACTCCAATGATGAAACCTCTTTGTAAGCTCTAAAAGTCAAATCTATACGACAAGATATATATATATATAATTTTTTTTTTTTTTTTTTGCAATTGTCTTTCATTCCCTTTGTGATAAGGCAGGCCCTTGCACTACATAGTTGTTGGTAGCAATAAAGAAGATTGTACGATCAGTTTGTAATGTGTATGGGAACAGCTCAAGTTGGGCAGGAACACCCAAAGTGAGTGCAATAAAGGCAGGAACTGTGGTAGTGTGATCTCACTGTTGGGGTCCCCAACAGATACCACAAACCAGTGAATGACGCAGCTCATTAGACAACAGCAGTAAGTGAAATATCACCTTTAAAGAGAAAGTAGACTTCCTTTTGTAAACATTTACCTATAGGTAAGCCTATAATAAAGCTTATCTATAGGTAGTGTAAATATCTCCTAAACATGCACCGTTTAGGAGATATTTACATGACCTGCAGCCAGTGACATAACTGGCATATGCGCTCTGAAGGAATGGCCAAGGGTGGCGTTCCTTCCGAGCCCCGTGCCCTGAACAGCGGCTCCCGTGCACATGCATAACGTCATCGTGGCTCTGGCCAATCACAGCGCCGGAGCCCGTGAACCCGAAAGTAGCTCCGGGGAAAATGTCAACGGTGACACCGATGTACAGGGGCTTTGTTCTAAGGTAAATATTACACAATGATGCATACTAGCTCAATTTGCCTTTTTGTTTTACAGGGTTTTATTTTATTTTATTTTTTGGGGGGGTTTACAACCTCTTTAAGTCGACTGACCCTTTAAGTATGGCTGGACTACCAGTAAAGACTATGTTTAAACTTTATTAGTTTATAAAGGGAAACTGACAAAGTGCCTCAGTATATGCCCAATACTGATTTGGTAGTTCACTGCCTTGGAGCTAGTAGGTGAAAGTGGGCTTCACACTAAACTCCATCACCTAACCTAACTAGTTCCACCTTAGAAACATTCACAGTAAACCTAGCAATAAAAGGACCAAATGTGTTTTTTTTTTAAATGTAAAATTCTTCGAAAATAAAGAAAATAGGCACAGTTCTAGAATATTAAGCCAAGTATTGTTCATGAAAATAACTATACCAAGCCCAAACAAAATTAAACTAAACTCAGGTACAGAGATAGAGACTTATAAAAATGACAAAGCTGATTAAAAGATTATTCCTTTAAAAACAATAAATGTATAATTTAAGAAGCAGATCCTATTCCCATTGCTGCTATAATACAGCCATGTAACATACACTACTTCATTTGAATCACCGTTTTTAAATGTAAAACATGAATCCATGTTTTGTGGGGTGATTTTTTATTTGAAATATTAGAGGCTAAGCACTTATCTAAGGAATATTGTATTTTTAAATGATTTTGTTTGTGTAGATTGTGATTCTTCATGCTGTCGTATTCATTGATTTTTAATTTTTATACAGTGACAATCAAGGGTATTATTTATATAAGTATTGATATTATTGGGAAATATTTTTTTATGTATGTGTAAATATTGAATAACTTATTTATTATGGGATTTATTATTGAAATAAAGGTGAATGGTAAAACTTACTGTGTCTTTTATTATTTACTTATAATATGTTAAAAGTGATCTGAAACAGTTTGCAAGAGGAACTCATGGTAAGCTTGAAAATGAAGAATTAACAGAAGTGGTTTAGTTTTGGTATAGCTCAATGTTTTATGTGACATACAGTAGCTAAAATGTAATGGGACGTTCAATTATTTTCATGAACTCCTATATTATATTTACTCCATTACAACCAGAGAAATAACGATTATTTTTTTTTTGGGGGGGGGGGTGTGGCTTATACAAGTATCTGTACTAGTTGTGAAATTGACCTCTGTGTCTGATATGGCCACGTAGCCATATTAGGTCAATGATGCCACTAGCATGCCTGGCCCTTAGTAACACGTCAGCTGTGGGTCTGGAAATCCCCTATCCGCAGAATCTATGATAAAAACTGGCAGCTGACTTTCAGGTTTTTATTCCTGTTGAAGACCTAGAGTATAATTTAAAAAGGAATATCATTGTCCTTTTTATTTTAGGCATATATTGTGGTTGGATCAGCTTAAAGCTGAAAAATGTAAAACCTGTTTTAAAAGAATTATATGATAAAATAATTTTGATTTATATTTGAATACAACTGATCTAACTAACTGTAGCTAGCTTAGTATCCCATAGTCCTATTTATACCAGGATTCAGAATGAGAGGGAGAGAGATGGCCAGTAGTGTGTTAGCCATAATTCAGTGTTGTCAATCTAGCACTAGGATATACTTCCAGGATGTCAGGGCACATGGAGCACGTGGAAGAGTGTTGCTGCTTCTTCATTGTCTGGGCAGCAGTAGTTGGAAAGCAAGTTGACCATGAAAACATGATGGTATCTGCTGGGTTTTTTTTTTTTTTTCCTACACATCCGTTAGATCAGTGAGTACCATTATCCCACATTTTAGAGTACATTTTATCCCACATTATACATATGCACTGTTACTGTAAAATGACACTGGCAGTGAAGGGGTTAACTTTTTTTGAGAGGGAGGGGTTGTGTGTGTCCCTAGGGGTGTGATTCTTACTGTGATTGGCTGTGGCTTGAGGTGTAGGAACAGTGATCAACGTTCCTACATAGTAGAACCGTATGATCACTGTTCATACACAGGGGTGAATGACAGGCGGCTTGTTTACATCAGCCACCTGCCTTTCTCCCGCTCTAACAGACGATCGTGAGTCCCCCTGCACACGCGCAGGGGGGTCCGTGACCGAGCGGGAGCGTGCCTCCGGCGGCACGCGCTCGCTCCCCAGAGCCTCACAGGCTAGTGACGTACCCATACGTCACTTTGCCTGTGAGGGGCTGACCACCGCAGTATATGTACTTGCGGCGGTCGGCAAGTGGTTAAATAACCACGCTACTCATACTTGGAGTTAAAATGGCCGACATGGCCTTTTTATTAAACAAATATTTTTATTACAAATATAACAATAATCCAAATTAAACTTGTTTGCAGGTCCTTTGACAGTACCATATTAACCAACTTTTTGTGTCTGTGTCACCATTTGGCTTTGTCACGTCCCCAGCCGCTAAGCACCGCCTCGGAGACTAACACAGCTGACCTCAGACACCCACCTGTACTAATTAGAGGACGCCATACCTCGGATGGGTCCCCACCATTTTTCCCAAAAAAACAGCTTGTAGACCCCTGTCAAGGACCCCAAACCGCCACCCACCCTGAAAATAGCGAAAAAAACTACAAAATATCCCAACAATCGGAATTCCCCACAGAAAAAAAGAGGGTGGGAGGGAGGGACGTTCTTCCACGCTTTCTCCTCAAAGAGTGACTGGACCCCTCCTACCCTGCAGCTTTACTTCTACAGCTCCACCCCCTCACCCCGTACAACTGACCAATAAGGTAAGGGTCAGCACAGACCACCTATTTTCCCGATTAACCCTTGCAGCTCGGTTCACCTTCCACCCAGTCATGTATGCCCTCTACTTAGTTTGTTTCTCCTAGCACCGGGCATGTCTTGATCTGGGTAGATCAGAGCTCCCGTGTTGCCCCAACGTGTTCTACCCTACTGTTCCCACCACCAACTAACAAACCATCCCACTCCATTAAATAACCATGCTACTCATACTTGGAGTTAAAATGGCCGACATGGCCTTTTATTAAACAACAAATATTTTTATTACAAATATAACAATAATCCAGATTAAACTTGTTTGCAGGTCCTTGACAGTACCATATTAACCAACTTTTTGTGTCTGTGTCACCATTTGGCTTAGTCACGTCCCCAGCCGCTAAGCACCGCCTCGGAGACTAACACAGCCGACCTCAGACACCCACCTGTACCAATTAGAGGACGCCATACCTCGGATGGATCTCCACCATTTTTCCCCAAAAAACAGCTTGTAGTCCCCTGTCAAGGACCCCAAACCGCCATAGCGACACAAGTGTGACACCTTACACTTGTGCGCCCCTCCATACCCGAAAAGCCCGGTGAATCCCATCCTGCAACCCCAAAAACCACAAATCAGTGCCAATGGCATTGAGATGAACTCCGTCACCCCGAAGGAACTGCCAACTCCAAGTGCCGCACCACCAAACCCCCATTCCTGCTAACAAACCTGCCCACCTCCTTGTTCACCTTGATGCGGGCCTTGTTAAGCTTCTCGATGGACCTAGCTGCCCGCCACGAAGTGCGGGCCACTATGTCCGACCAAACGATAAGCATATCCGGAAAGGATGTCCGAAGTCTCAAAAAATCGAACTTCACATCCCGTATCAACTCCCTCATGGAGCGAAGGCCCAAATCGTTCTCACCCACATGCAGTACAAGGATATCGGGGGCCCTGTCCAATCTCGCAAATCGGTGAATCTCTGGAACCACCTGGCTCCACAGCATACCTGGCACTCCAATCCACCTGACCCTGCCATCCTACCTGGGTAAGCCCAATTGTCTACCGTTAGGTCTAACCTCTGCCCGCCTGGCCCCCCAGAAGACATAGGAATGCCCGAGGATCCAGATCAGGCACTGCCGGACACCTGTAAAGAAAACAAAAACAGTGCACCCACCACACCAAACCACTCATACAAACAACAAAAAACAAAAACACACACAAAAGAACACACACGGATGGGCACCGAGAAATCGGGTACCCCTAAACAAGGTGGGGCCTCACGTATGAGCGGAATCTACTGGACTCCCACCTCTCGATACGCCTAACCACTTCCTCCTCTAAACCCCAATGGGCCGCCTCCGTGGCCGCCCCAATACGGAATGAATGCAAAGCATATTCCACCGGGTTATAACCCTCAGCCAGCAAACACTTCCTGAAAACAGACACAAATTGAAACTTAGAGAGCCAAGAACCATCCAAGTGAACCAACAACGCACCACTTACCTTAGGTCGAACTTGAAGGAAAAGTTCCATCGACACTACCGGACAGAGATCAGAACTGTTACCCCTAAACAACTCCACCCACCTACCTCTGCCCTTTTGGTCCGTCTTGGACCTCCTGAGACAAATCCGCACCGAGGTATCTGTGCGGACGACATCCCCCATTAAAAGCCCTCCAGCAACCCGTGTCGACGGACTCACCAGTTTGCCAATCCGGAATGCCCCAAAGAAAGCCAATAAGAAGGCCGCCCTGAACAACAACCGTTCATAAGGTGACGAGCAAATCGTGGGCAACCTCCCCAGAATGGCACCCAACACCGAAAAGGACACCGGGCGCCACGAGTCGTGGCTACGATTCCCCCTCCGGTAACCCCCCATGGCTTGGCTCATCCCCACCCGATTCCCGCCCCCCTACCTCCTCAAGAAAGGAACGCCATTCCGACCAAGTCCGGGCATACGCCTCCCAGGTCGCAGAGCTCAGAGACTGCCGAATCAGACTCGCGGCGACTCCAAAGCGATCGACCACAGATCAGATCCCGCGGACAGGGAATCCCATGTTGCTCCGCAGCTGGCGCCAACACGCGAAACTCGGCCCACTGGAAACGAGACAAAGCATCCGCCACTTTGTTACAAACACCAGGAATGTGCACAGCATAGATAAACACATTGAAACACAAACCCAACAGGACCAGATGGCGTAACAGCCACACCACCAGCGGGGAAGAGGCCGAGATATTATTTATCGCCTCCACCACGCCCATGTTATCGCAATGAAAATGAACCTTTTTGTCCCGAAAGACTGCACCCCACAGTGCCACCGACACCACAATGGGAAACAACTCCAACAACACCAGGTTACACAGAAAACCCGCCGCACCCCACTCCTCCGGCCATGGTTCCGCGCTCCATTGACCCTGAAAAAATACCCCATAACCCACGGAACCAGCCGCATCCGTAAAGAGGACCAAATCCCTGTTGCTAAGCGGACCGTCTATCCACAACGAGTAGCCATTATAGGACTCCAGAATCCCAAATCCTAAGATCCTCCTGAAGCTCCCCAGTCAACCTCACAGAATGCCCGGGGGCCCTAACGCCCGATGTAGCCACAGCCAAGCGGTAACAAAAAATTTGCCCCATGGGAATTATCCTACATGCAAAGTTCAACTTACCGAGTAAAGACTGCAACTCCCGTAGCTTTGATCCTGCAACGTCCACACGCATTCCTAACCTCCTCCCTCAGGAGCACCAACTTGTCCAACAGCAATCTGCATTCCATGGCCAAAGAATCTATCGTGATGCCTAGGAAAACCAATTCAGTTACCAGACCCTCTGTCTTTTTGGGGGCCAAAAGAAACCCCAAAACAGTCAGCGATGTGTTGCAGTGTCCCCAGGAGAACGGCACAGGTCCTAGAGTCCGGAGGCCCAAATCATACAAATAATGGATGATGGAGCTGACACCCGACACATCCCGGACCACCCACTCCAAGAAGGAATAAAAGGTTTCGAACAAGGCACACGATATGAAACATCCCATCGGTAGGCAGAGATCCACAAAATAGGACCCCTGCCAACGGCACCCCAATAAATGCAGACTTTGGGGATGTACCGGCAGCAGGCGAAAGGCAGCTTCAATGTCTGCCTTAGCCAGCAGCGCGCCCCTGCCATACTTCCGACCCCAAGAAATGGCCACATCGAACGATGTATAGGTAACCGCACACTCCCACGGGTCAATACCATAGTTGGCGGAACCACCCCGCGGATACGAAAGAAGGTGAATCAAGCGAAATTTGCCCGGCTCCTTCTTGGGGACCACCCCCAAAGGGGAAACGACCAGCCCTGGTAGCGGGGGGGGGAAGAGAAAGGCCCACTCATCCTACCCAACGCCACTTCCTTAGCCAGCTTGTCGGCCACCACCTCCGGGTGAAAATGGGCAGAACGCAAGTTGCCCGCGATCGGGGTACCTATTTAGGAACGGGGCCATCCTTGCCACCCTCACTGGAGTCATCCCTCTTGCCAGCGTCATCCCCACTGCGCCCTTTTCCTCGCTTAAAACACCTGGAAAGGGAATGGCTGCCGCCACATCCTGAACACTTACATGTGCCGTCGTTGAACTGCCAACAGACCCCTTTCTTCCCATCGGCCGATGGTCCAGAGGTCGAGGTTGTGTTGTGGTGTTTTATAGCATAAAAAAAAAAAAAACCTCCCCAAATTTTTTTTAAAAATCTAATTTTTTTAAATAATTTAGGGCAATATGTATTCTGCTACATATTTTTTGTGCCGGTATTGAAGTGGTTCACGCAGTGCAACACATCTCCTTCGCATTGAGTTGATCAGGTTGTTGATTGTGGCCTGTGGAATGTTGGTCCACTCCTTTTCAATGGCTGTGTGAAGTTGCTGGATATTGGCAGGACCTGGAACACGTTGTCATATACGCCGAACCAGAGCATCCCAAACATGCTTAATAAGTGACATGTCCGGTGAGCTGGCCATACAAGAACTGGGATGTTTTCAGCTTCCAGGAATTGTGTACAGATCCTTGCAACATGGGGCCGTGCATTATCATGCTGGAACATGAGGTGATGGCCGTGGCTGAATGGCACAACAATGGGCCTCAGGATCTCGTCAGGGTATCTCTGTGCATCAATAAAATGCACCAGTGTTCATTGTCCATAACATACGCCTGCCCATACCATAACCCCACTGCCACCATGGGCCACTCAATCCACAACGTTGACATCAGCAAACCGCTCACCCACATGACGTCATACACGCTGTCTGTCATCTGCCCTGTACAGTGAAAATCGGGATTTATCCATGAAGAGAACACCTCTCCAAAGTGCCAGAGACCAAAGAGTGTGAGCAATTGCCCACTCAGGTTGGTTAAGATTACGAGCTGCAGTCAGGTCGAGACACCGATGAGGACAACGAGCATGCAGATGACCTTCCCTGAGATGGTTTCTGACAGTTTGTGCTGAAATTTCTTGGTTATACAAACCGATTGTTGCAGTAGCTGTCCGGGTTGCTGGTCTCAGACGATCTTGGAGGTGAAGATGCTGGATGTGGAGGTCCTGGGCTGGTGTGGTTACACGTGGTCTGCGGTTGTGAGGCCAGTTGGATGTACTACCAAATTCTCTGAAACACCTTTGGAGATGGCTTATGGTAAAGAAATGAACATTCAATTCACAGGTAAGAGTTCTGGTGGACATTCCTGCAGTCAGCATGCTAATTGCACGCTCCGTCAAAACTTGCGACATCTGTGGCATTGTGCTATGTGATAAAACTGCACATTTTAGAGTGGCCTTTTATTGTGGCCAGCCTAAGGCACACCTGTGCAATAATCATGCTGTCTAATCAGCATCTTGATATGCCACACCTATGAGGTGGATGGATTATCTCGGCAAAGGAGAAGTGCTCACTAACACAGATTTGTGAACAATATTTGAGAGAAATACCTTTTGTGTACATAGAAAAAGTCTTAGATCTTTGAGTTCAGCTCATAAAAAATGGGGGCAAAAACAAAAGTGTTGCGTTTATCATTTTGTTCAGTGTAAGTAGAGAAGTGAATATGTCAGTATAGCAGAGGTTGGTGTCAGTAGAGCAGGTGATATGTCAGTTGGGCAGAGGTTGGTGTCAGTAGAGCATTGGCTATGTCAGTTGGGCAGAGGTTGGTGTCAGTAGAGCAGTGAATATGTCAGTATAGCATAGGTTGGTGTCAGTAGAGCAGTGAATATGTCAGTATAGCAGAGGTTGGTGTCATTAGAGCAGTGGATATGTCAGTTGGGCAGAGGTTGGTGTCAGTAGAACATTGAATGGTGTCAGTCAGTAGAGCAGAGGGCTTGTCAGTAGCACAGTGGACCTGTCAGTAGCACAGTGGACAGTATCAGTAGGGCAGAGGACGATGTCAGTAGAGCAGTGAATGGTGTCAGTAGAGCAGAGATTGGTGTCAGTAGAGCAGTGGATGGTGCCTGTGATTGACATGTAGATTGTGACAGATGGGTTGCCGAGCCCCGGATTAAGATGTGCACAGGCATACCCGGCACACCCTGTGCGCACCCCTATGCAGCCTATATCTATACAAATGTCTGGGGACAGTCCTGTGTGAACAATGTGTGAAGTACATTTTCCTTCTTTGCTATCTTCTGACAAAAGGTTTAAAAGACCCATGACATTAAAGGAAAAGTGCTTAGCCTTTTTGTCCCTGCCCCTGTTCTAAAGTAACCCATTCCTTTTGTTCTGTTCTCACTACACGTATGCCCCAGGCGTGTGCAGCTCAACATACAGCTAAACCTTTAATCCTGCAATAACCAGTCCTTTTGTAACTTAAGGCTTTATTCCAGTGAAAGAATAGTGGTCACATGAACAGGTTACAAGTCAGATGGGTATGCGAATAGGATTGTGAATAGAGGTGAAACTGTAAATAAACATATAAAGGCATATAATCAGTATACAAACATAAACAGTATATGCATTGAGTATATAACCAACAGTTCATAGGCATACCAGCGATGCTTCAAAGGGGGGTTCAGGAATCTTCCCACAGCAACCTCAGATGCTGTCTGCTCCTTCCTGAGGTAAATCTTAAAATGGAGTTTCTCTCAGAGAGGGGTGGAACTAATATCCAGCAATAGAGTACAGGAAGTATCATAAAGTGCTGTATAACAGTCTATGTCACAGTGGCATCTTGTGGACAAGATTGGTATTACAAGTTCCAATAGAATTAATTACTTCCTTATGCTGGAGGCATGACACCTTTACACCTGCACAGTCAGTCCTTTATTCTCCAGATGCCCCTGTATATTATCTTCTATGTAAATTGAAGCAACCTACACATTTTTTTAAGTGTTTATGTAATTAACAAATTGTTGCAAATTGTTATAGATATGTAAATGAGCTTGTTAAACACAGTACAAATTTGAAGTTGTAATTTATTAGAATAGATAATATATCTAACTACAGTCTTAGGCCGGCCATAGACAGTTCAAATCTCAGCTGGTTTAGTAGCAACCGGCCGAGATTCAAACCATGTATGGGCAGGCCTAATGTACTTAAGTTGATCGATCGATCAACTTGGATACAACCAGCCTACCGGATTTTACCTGCTAGAAGAATACAATACAATGACTCGGTGGGAGGGATTCCCCTGTCAACACTGTCTGTGTTGATGGGGGATACAAGCAAACCAAGGGTTGCAGAAAAGACATTTGCTCTGTCTATGGCAGGCTTTACACTGAAAGGAAATTATCAGATTTACAAACTAGATTTAGACCAGGCAGGGGAACGGAAGACATCAATGTTGATTTACCAGGCAGATAGGCTGGTCACATTGCAAGGAAATTTTCCCTTAGCTTAGTGAATGAGGTGACGTTCTCTTGACTTCCATCATCCACTTAAAGTGGTTGTCAACCCCCCCCCAAAAAAAAAAAAAAAAAAAAACATGCTCCTTCCCTTTAAGACACAAGCTATAGCATAGTGTATTTGCCTTGCCAATTTTCCCTTTGTATCTTCTGCAGTACCTGGTTGATCCTGCCTGGTCCTGACTTCCCCTCTGTGAGCTGACCATGTTTATCATGGCTGCTGACCCATAACATTGTGGTCAGCTTATGTGCCTCCATCATTGCAGCTCTTCCCTGTGCATGTCTGCATCTCCCCCTTCTCCCCCTCCCTCTCTCACTGTCAGCTCCGTAGTGTTCAGTGAGAACACAATCTCCTCTCCTGCCCACCCCTCTCCTCTCTGCAATGCCTCACAGTGTATTATCGTGGGAGAGCAGGGAATCTCAACTCCTTCCACTTTGCTTCCTTAGATCGGGATGAAGAGCGGAGGGAGGACACTGATCATCAATCAGAGCACAGGAAAAAGGTATTGATGATCGCAAAAAAAAAAAACACATACACGTTGCACTGTTAAAAAAGCAAAAGCATGGAGGATAAATCAGTTTTGGGCATTCGATTTTAAAACCATATACCCAGTGAAGTGACTGGCCTCAGGTGATACACAGAGATGAAAGAAATCCTCCCACATAAACAAGTTATACTTGTTTATCTACAGTCATCTTTCCCCCTACATCCAATGTAGTGCAGAATTTACGCAGGGCCCCTTAGCCCTGACAAGCAGGGGGTGGAGAGCTGAAGTTACATCAGCAAGGTGAGCTCTGAGAGCTAATTGGAGGAAAGGGACGCACCCCCTTCACACAGCACACAGGAACATAGATGTGGCTGTCAATCAAAGGCTGTACTCTCCCCTATCACCTTTTTATCTCTTGGTGTCAGGAAAACTCATTATAAGTGACTCATGCTTGTAGCAGAGGAACAAGGCAGGGGACAAAAATGACACTTAGTGCTCTAGATTGAGAAGATTACACACTAAAGAGGGATATGCTTTGCTCATTTTTCATGTCTGAGGTTTCCAACCACTTTAAGTGCAAGCAGTTTTTTTTTGCAAGTGATTAGGTATTCTTTTAAAGCAAATTTTTTTTTTTTTTTTTGTAAACATTTTATTGAAGTTCCACTCTTTACAAGAAAGAAAATTGCAACCAAATATAAAAGCATAAAAGTCATTGACAATACAAAATATGACAATCGGTCCTAAAATACAGGCTCGCTAGAAGTCTCGAGGAACTTCAAGGTTAACAGTATCAGTGATAGAGTAGAAGTGTGTTGGTATGAATGATACCATTTTAACTAAATTGTGGAGAGGGGGGGAGCAATTAGGGAAGAAGGGGGGGAGAGGTAAGGGGAGGGTGGGAGCAAGGATATGTGAAAAGTAAGCAAAGTTAAAGATGGGGGGGCATAATGCCCACATGGAAAATGCTAGTGAAAAAGAAAATGAGTATCTCGCACCGTAGGGCACCGTCTCAGCTGCCTCTTGCACAGTACATATCAGCATATCATACTAAGAAACAATTATACCAAATGTCCCCTGTTTTCAAGCTGGCAATCGGTGATGGCACTCGGCTCCCGACAAGGTTATTTATAACGAGGGAGAGGAGTGTCATCAGCCTATATAGAAATAGGGCTCTGAAACATCATATGCAACAGTATTGAGGGGCTAGGTCAGGTCAGTTGAGAAATGTCCCTCCCCTGAGGGGGGAAGGCAGACCACTTTCTGACAAAACGGGTAGTGCTATTGGAGGAGGATTGTTGCATGCCTATCAATTCTCGATCACAGAGAAGGGATAAGTCATTGTGTAGTTCAATGAGCGTGGGGGGGTTAGTGTCCAACCAATGTTTGAGAATCAACCTCCGTGCCACCATGAGACAAGATATTATCCAAAGCAAATTTTAACCACATTTACTACTCTACAGGAAAATTCCCTTGAAAATGGTACAGCCAATTTGCCTTTGGTAAATTAATCCAAATATTACAGATTGGAATACTAGCCTACCTGGCTACGGTATCTGTTCCCAAAGCAAGGGATTGGGTAAGCAATTAACTGTCCCTTGAAGACTTGCCAATAACTTGCATCTAACAGACTTCTCTCTTATAGGCCCTGCGGGTCAAGACATACTCACACTGTCCTTGTCCTGCAGCTATGGATAGAACTGCTTTCAGGATTTCTGTTGGGCTGGTTCCTTTCCAGGTTATGCAGGCTGTCCTTCTCCAGTGGACAGCAGGGTAGTGGAGCTCCCTCCCTCAGCCTTCCTCCTTCCTCCAGTCTAGAGGCAGAACCTTTCTTCTCCCGGGCCCCCTCCAAGACTACACAGCAGCACCTCAACCATCCATCTTCCACCCAACTCCCCCCTGCTGGCCAAGCTCCTTGGTATTTATGAGCTGGTTCAACCACCCTGCAAGGCCTCCTGCCAGGGGATTGGCCATATTCCTATACATTTTCAGGTCAGCACACTCTGGCCTCTGCCCACTAGCTTCTAGAAACATCCATATGCTTCTAGAACCAGGGGGAGGTACCAGAGGCCTAATTTGCAGAGCCCTGCAGCCTGACCTAAAGTAAACCCTCTGACTCACACCCAGGCCTCTAACAGGCCTCTATCTACACTACACAACTATGTACACAAGAGGAAGCTACAACAGTAAATGAAAACACAGATTGGTTCACGATTAAGAAGGAGATAGACTAGGTTGCATACTCTTACCATACCAATTAAACCTGTATGCTGAATGAATATAATAGAGGCAGGGCTGAAGGAAGATGATAGAGGTACGAATAATTTTGGAAGAAATCAACAATCTTTGATAAGCTGATGATGCTGCTCTCATAGCCAAAATGTAGGGGGCCCCAGAGCCTCATAGAGACAGTTAAAAAAAAAGTGAAAAAAAAGACTTAAGCTAAGGTTATGACAACAGGAAAAAAAAGCTAACTTCAAAGCTGATGGGGAAGACATAAAAATAGTAAAATAGTAAGCAACATCTGCCTACATGGCTAATAAATCAAATTTCATGTATGTTTCAACAAGTTATTGTATTTTAAAACCTGTTTTCTATCATTTCAAATCTTTAGTGTTCAGTATAGTATGATGTAGTATAATACATTGTGCTCCTGTCATAAAGGTCTTCCTGCTATGGCATGCTCTCCAAATTGTTCTCCTGAGTTACTATCTCAAATGTCCCCACTGATGGAGAATACAAATGGCTGTGCTGATACACATTGCGGTTGATTTACTAAAGACAAACAGGCTGTTGATTTTGCAAGGGCATTTGCCCCAGAGCTTATGATTGTGGCACAGGTTTCGCTTTGCAAAGAATGTACAATCACGTGCAAGGAAAATAAAACACAGTATTTTTGCTTGCACATGATTGGATGACGAAAGTCAGCAGAGCTTCGCTTTATTCACTAAGTTCTGGGGATAATTTACTTACAAAGTGCAATTATCCTTGCAAAGTAAACAGTCTATTTGTCTTTGGTAAATCAACCCCATTATGCAGGGATGGCCTACCTTTACTATTATCAGGAAACTCAATCCAGAACAAAGATGAGTAGCTGATGGAGTGCAAGTGCATGTAGACAGGAAGGGGCTGAAAGAGTCTAAGAAGTGTAGCAGCACTTATAGTGAACCTGTGCTTTGTCCATTTAGGGACAGAAGCAGTACTGCATGAGATCCAAGTCATCACTTACACAAAGCTAAGGACCTTTCCTGCTGGGTGGCTAATAATGGCACGTTCTTCCCATGCTCAGAAATACCAGGTACTGTATGTAGCTTTGTTTCTCCAGAAAAATGGTAGATGGTGAATGGAGGTTGGCATTTAAAGTGGATGTAAACCACATTCATGAAATTTTACCCTGGGCACATATATATGTAGTGTTTACTTATATCTCTCCAAAGCCCCAAGTCCCTCTGTTATCAGCATGATAATGTCTGACAAGTTCTCAGACACAGGAGATAAAAGCAGCTGGAAATTTGTGTTGGGGTGGGTGCATAGAGATAGATTAGCAGACAGCTGGTCTATTCACAGCACAGCTCTGCATGTTTCTTCCTTCCTCTGCCTATGTGGAGGGGGGGGGGGGGTGTGCCTTTCCTCCAATCAGCTGTCAAACAATGTATGCCAAGACCCCACACCCAGTGCTGAAACAGGGAGAAAAAATTCTAACACAATGTTCACTTTGTAAACAGTGTAGAGAGCTGAAGACAGCAGATATACAAATAAATAACTAAAATTAATCGTCACAAATCAATGTCCTACAAATGCTAAAAAATATGCACATACCCAAAAGTGCTATAAGACTGGCTGCAATCAATGATAACGTGTTCTCACCACACATATATAAACATACATCAAAAAACAATGCTGCGCCGGAAGTCCTATTGATAAATTCCTGTGAACACACTCAAAAGTGTATAAACAAACAAAGTGTAACAATGAAAAGTGCATAAATCATAAACTTATTTTGATAGAGTAAATTAGCATAATAATCCACCATCCGTGCAAACAAACGATAAATGTGTTCAGTGCTTCTCCTCCACCTGTACAATCAAGCCACTCACCTTACATTCTGACCCCTGTTTCACCAGTGGGTCAGAATCAGCAGTTCCCCTGGGGATAAGTAAGGTCCGGTGATGTCTATGGCTGTGTTCCCTTTGGCCAGCTTATAAAGCCTCGGGCCCGGTCAGCAATATTTCAGGGGATATAAGAAAAGCAACACCTTGTGCTCTCTATTTTGAGTGGATTTTTATTAACTCAAAAAATAGTAGTAAAAAACTCACAAACAGAGCACTTAAGCAGTGCGGGCTGTTCCGGCGTACAGGCGTAAATCTGCACCCCTTCTGATGGAATGGCCCTTATGTGACGTCAGAACGCAGGCTCTGCCCCCTATACGCGTTACGTCGGCATTGACTTCCTCGATAGGGTGTGTTCACAAGGGTTTATCCATAGGATTTCTAGTGCAGCACTGTTTTTTGATGTATGTGTAGCACAATTCCCAGCCGTTTTGCTGGATATGGGTCCCCCTGGGTTACCGCCAGCAACAACAGCACATTTAAGCATGTTTCTCCAATTGTAAGCACTGAGACAATGACCAGTTCAGTGTCTTTGGGTTTTTATATTTATTTGGTAACTTGGATAGGAGAAGGAATGAGTGGGATACTCCTTTGGCTCAACTATGCACAAATTGCTAGGGACAATTGAAAAATGCCGGTTGGGGCTGACTTGACGCTGGCTGGATGCCGGTCAACGCCTAATAACGCTGGTTAATGCTGGTCTGCTGCCTGTTAACGCTGAACTAACTTCTGACTGCTTTCCTGAATGAAGAAGTCCTCTTTAAGCTCCCTTAAGCACTCCTTGCTGAGGTAGCTACATGTATACTCTGCTGCACTGCTGAACACTTCAGGGCCCGCACAGGCCCCCCTCTCACTCTCTTATCTTTAGAGCTTAGACACTGGCACCCACTTTTCTAAGCCTTCTCTACTGGTTATCTGGCTCCCGGATCCTTTTGACCTTCTGGAGTGGTCCCCTCTCCTAGGCAGACCCCTGGGCAGTTTTGAGGACTACTCACGACACTGTTTTTCCCCTAAACTTCTGCCCAGCAGCTGCACTCAGTCCACAGCATTCTGGATCCCTCTCTGCAGCCCAGCTCAACCTTCGTATTCTAGGTCGACTGCCCAGGACACCTTCTCTAGCTCTGACAGGAGGAGAGACAGCCGTCATCCTCCTCCTGGGACTCTGCTTCCTGAGAAAGACCCCCTGTCACATGCTCCCCTCAGACTTATATCTCATCCCACGGTGCACTGCGCCAAACTCCGCCCACTGAGAAAGCTATAAGCCCTGGTGTGCTATTGGCTAGGTTTCCTCCACTGTCCAATAAGAGTCCTCATTAGAGACAGTGGGGAGACTACCCAGACACAACAGGTCACACCTGAAAACATGTGAAACCCTAACTAAAAGATCAGGCCCCCCTGATAAGCAGACAGGGCCACATATATGCTTTTCCCTAGCACTTACCTAGGAGGGAGAAAGATGAAGATTTTTTTAAGAGCACCTACCGGTGGGCGGATCATCTTTCTACATATGTACTCAGTTAAACGGCTGTGGATCTGGCACCCAGGAGCTTGTTTATTGGTGAGCTGTATGGGTAGTAGCACTGCTCCTTCTGTTTGCATTCAGTACCGGTTTGTGGCCTGTTAAAGACCATGCCACACAGCAGGAGGTAAGCGGCAACTGCAGTCTGGACGGGGCTAACACATACCATGGTGGAAACTCACCTCCTGCTATATGGTCATATCATGCGTGTGTCTCCTCTCCCGACTCTGTAGATCTGCACAGAGAACGGGAGACTTTTCACAAGGGGAAGGGGAGGCATAGAGCGCAGGGGAGGCAGAGAGTAAAAGGGGGCACTGTGATTAGAGAGAAAGGGGGGAGCATGGCTGCAAGGGGCACTTAGATGGGGGGCTATAATTGCTGGGGGTACTGTAATGTAAAGGGGCACTGGGAGATAAAGGGGGCTGCACTGTAAAGTAGCACTGTAATCATTACAGTGAAGTCCTCCTCATATCACAGTGCCCTTTTACATTAGAGTGTGGAGGACTGACTACGTGAATATCGCGCCACCAAACTCCCCTGTGAACGACTGCTCCTCCCCTGGCACAACCCCGCCCCTTGCTCCCTTGTCACTGGATGTGATTAACAGCAGCAGGAGCCAATGCCTTCCGCTACTCTCACTGAGTTCCAGTGAGGAGGGGGAGAGAGCAGCACCTACTCTCAGGAACAGCACTGAATCGAGATCAGGCTGATGTAAGTATATAGGGGGGCTGGGGGACTGCAAATACAAGTTTTTTACATTAATACAGAGAATGCATTAACCACTTGCAGGCCGCCCACTATAGCTATATTACGGCAGGAGTGCTGACGTACCTAGTACATGATCTAACACTTCTGGGTCTGGGGCACTCCTGCTGTGATCACACACAGCAGGAGCCCAGTGGTGGGTATCGCAGAATCGATGTCTGCCGACACCTGCCAATTACACGGTACACGGACAGAACAGCAGTCTGCCTATGTAAACAAGGCAGATTGCTGTTCTGTCAGAGGGGAAGGTATTGATTCTGTGTTCCTACAAAGTAGGAACACGGATCTTTGCCTTACCCTAGTCAAATCATCTCCGACACAGGGAGTAAGCTCAGGCTAGACATACAGTTAACCCTTTGATCGCAAAAAGAACAAAAAAGGGCGCACCGACCTAGCGCATTATCCTCAATAAAAGGCTTTATTTAAATAACATAAAAAATGGCTACTCACAGACGTAGATAAAAGTAAAGCATATCAAGCTGGATTGCTCGAAAGTCCGTGTTTTAGTCCATATGGTTGTCCATGATGAGATGACTGACGCGTTTCGAGGCCTAGCCTCTTCCTCAGAGCCACTGTGTCATGACTACCTCTCTGGTTTAAATAGTAATGTGGTGAAGTAGCGATCCAGCCACCACCCCCAAGTGGGAGTGCCTCCTCCCCCAGGGGGGTGCGGCTAGAGCACCACCCACCTTCTCTTGTGACATTAATAGTAGTATGCAGTGGCATACATCAATCATGAACGTACAATACAAGTGCTAAAATAATACCATTATATACGTGAAATAGACACATGTCCATAAAAACAGTACAACAAAATCTAGATTAAAAACCACCATGGGCTAATGTTAAAAACAAATAAATAAATAAAATTGCTTTCACAGTGCACTTAAAATCAATGTAGATGCTCCCTGGATTGACAGTAGAGAGCAACCAATATCAGTTTTGTTAGGTAATTACCCCACAATTTTTCTATTATATGTACCTTCTGCTGTACCTGATCTAGGCTAGAAATTCCTCTCTTCATAGTGGTGGTGTTCCTCCCTCTCCATGTTTTCCATCCTGTTGGGGGGGGGGGGTTTACACTGAAAAGAGGGATCAAAGGGGAGTAGAGGGCCGATAGTGTACTCAGTGCCCCTAACCTGCTTCATTAGACTAGTGGGGCACAGACCGTAATAGACCGTGGAGCCGATCGGTCATGTTGCACCGATCACCGGCTCCGTGGAACGCACGCCGCTGCCCTACTTCCGGGTTATTGCGTCATGCGTTCCACCCATCGTCACTTCCGCCGATGTCACATCCGCCGACGTCACTTCCTGTATCGACGAAAACAGTGTACAGCGGGGCGGTCCGTCTCCAGGGCAACTCTCTCTATCCCGGCATTGGCCCGACAGATACCGCCCACCATGTACAGCATCCTATTCCACTACACTCTACATAGGCGCTCCTATTGCAGTGTTCGGGTATTGATAGTGCTGCTATCTCCACTTGCAGAGCCTCTACCCCTCTATGTGTTCAATTGGGGACCATTTTGGGCCACTATATATTTAATGAAATCAAATCAAAGAACCAACATTTATATTCATATTCATCCCTGTGCACATCCTGCTTGTTTATACTGTTAGTGACGGTGCAGCCCTGTTGCATACACGTGTGAGCGCACATGTACAACCACATATATAGCCCACAGGAAGCTTGCAGGCAAATGCACATACGCGCGCACACATGTACGCAACATTGCTACTGTACACCATCCACATAGATTTAAAAGGAACCCTCATCTGATTTAACGTGTGAGTCCAAACAAGAACTATATATATATATATGTATGTGTATCGCACCATGTATCTACATAGATACTTCATGTGGTCACAATATAGAGAACAATTAAAATCAATATAAATATAGGCTGATAACCCAAAGCATATATAGGTGTACAAATACACCTTCTTTTAGAAATTGACCCAAAGGAGGACTATTTTAGAGAAGACATGTCCTCCAGGCTAGGTGAACTGATGTCATCGTTCACTTACGGCTCATTGCAAACTGAATGGGACCATAATTTTAGATATAGTTCTAAAACCCAGGAACCACGTCCATAGACGTCGTTTCGGAAATTTGAACCATATAGGAATGTGTATATAAAAAAGTATGTGTTGAGAAATTATTATCAAATTAATATAAAAAAAAAAAAAAAAAAAAAAAAAAAGGAAACAGAGATGGAACAGACCGAATGTGCGGTGGTCATGGCATATACGAGCCATACAGCACCCGCATCTGGCCTGAAATGTGAAGGATGCATGAGGATCTGGGGAGCTGACCAAATGGTGAGCCCCATAGGCCTTATAGAACCCCATGAATCTCTAGATCCTCATTTATGCCCCCTGGTGCTAAAGACCCCAGGGTGAATATCCAATAGGATTCTCTTTTGCAGAGTTTCTGGAATCTCATCCCATCGTCTTGATCTTTACCGATGGCTTCGACTCCAAAAACCCTTAACCCCGTAGGGTCTCCATCGTGGGACTGGCAGAAATGGCGAGGTACCGAGTAGTTGTTGTTACGGTCTCTCGGTCCTTCCTTAGTCTTTTTGTTAATTATACTGCACTTATGCTCCCCGAATCTTACCCTCAGGGGTCGTGTAGTGCGTCCGATATATAATAGACCACATGGGCAAATTAGGGCATATACAAGGTAGCTGGTGCCACAATTAATAAACTGTTTAATCTCGTGGCTTCGCCCATCTGTACCAGCTACTTCCTTCTTCCGATGCCACATAAAGGTACAGGCTCCACAATTTTTAACCCCACACCTGAAGTTACCTTTCTGGTCAAAAGCTGAGAACCAAGGGATGGATGTTGATACCCCTCGAGAGACCTTGGGTTTACGGACCCTGCTGGGAGCAATTTGGCTTCTCAAATCCTTTGGCTTTCTGAACACTATTTCTGGTCTTGGTGGCAATATCCTTCCCAAGACAGGATCCTGTTTGAGAATTTTCCAATTGCGCTGGATCACGCGTTGGATATCAAAGGCTTTGTTACTGTAAACAGTGCTGAACCTGACTGACCCAGTGTTCCCAGCTTTAGGGGACTTTTTCTTGGAAAAGCTAGTGTACTGGGGGTTGTACGTTGAAGAGGAATGTTCGACAAGGATGTCACTCTCATACATCAACAGATATTTAGCGTATGCCTCCTCAATATGTTCAACTTTGTAGCCCTTTTCCACAAATCTTTCTTTGAGGATAGCACTTTGTTCTTCATAATCGGACCTTTTTGTGCAGGTCCTGTGCAATCTACAGAACTGCCCAAAAGGGATATTTCGTATCCATCTGGGATGGTGGTTGCTGGTTGCATGAAGGTAGGCATTGCCCCCACTCGGCTTGAAGTGAGTTTTAGAGACAATGCCTCCATCAGAATCAACACACAGTTCTAGATCTAGAAAGACTAAACGGGTATCATCCATTACCTGAGTGAAAGAGATCCCGAAGGGATTATTTGCGCAATGTTGCACAAAACCTGCCAAATCCTCCTGTGTGCCATCCCAAATGATTAGTATATCGTCGATATACCTGGCATACAAGGCTAGATTCGCCCTAAAGGGATTGTTCTTCCAAATGAATAGGTCCTCCCAGTACCCCATAAAAAGATTGGCGTAGCTGGGAGCAAACCTAGCCCCCATTGCTGTTCCTCTAATCTGCCTGTAGTAGTCCCCTACATAAGAGAAATAATTGTGATTCAATACATAGTTGATACAATCAACCAAAAACGTGATTTGTAGGGGATGCAAATTACTGAGGCTCAGGTAGTGTTCAACAGCTTTTAAGCCATAGACGTGTTCGATGGACGTGTACAATGAGGACACGTCCAAAGACAGCCATTTATATTGAGGGGACCATTTCACCGGGGTCAAAATGTCCAACATATGACTTGAGTCTCTCACATAAGATGGGAGAGACACCACCAAATCCTGCAGGAAATGATCTATATAACAGCCTAAGTTGCTAGTTAGGCTGTCTATACCAGCTATTATCGGCCTGCCAGGGGGGTTCTCAAGGTCCTTGTGGACCTTGGGGATATGATAAAAGTGCGGGGTTTTTGGATGTTGCTTTAATAAAAAGTGATATTCATTCTTTGAAATCACTTTATTACCCAAAGCTCCATCTAACAGCGATTTTAATGATGCTGTATACTCCACTAGAGGGTCCTTTTTTAACTTCTCATACGTCACTTGATCGTTCAAAAGTCTATAAGCCTCTGCCAGATATGCAGATCGGTCCTGTATGACCAGGCCACCCCCCTTGTCAGCCTGCCTAATAATAATCTCCTCGTTGTTCTTTAGACTCTTTATGGTATCCATCATATTTTCACCAATTTCGAAACCCCTCACTTGGTACTTATGCTTATTGGGCATTCTGTTCTTATTCTGGCAGACCTGTTTAATTTCCTCCAACACTACCTCATAAAAAGTGGGTATAAAATTGCCCTTTGCCCAATGAGGAAAAAAAGATGACTTAGGTCTAAAGGAGGTATATATCAGGGTTTTATCTGTTCCAATAAGTTCCGGAACTATTGGAAGATCGTCACAACCCCCCTCCTCGAAAAGACTCTCGAGGATGGTTAGTGCGTCTTCTTCCCTACCGTTATTCTGAGTCGGTTCATCCGGAATAGCAGATCCTGAATCCAAGTTCTTTTTGAGGGCATAGAATCTTTTAACTGTAAGCCCTCTGATATATTTATTCAGGTCAATAAATACCTCAAATAGATTTGGATAGCTGGGGGGGGCGAAATTGAGCCCCTTTCTAAGCAGGTTTAGCTCAGTTTCCGTAAACACCGTTCCAGAAACCCCCCCCCCCCCCCCAACAGGATGGAAAACATGGAGAGGGAGGAACACCACCACTATGAAGAGAGGAATTTCTAGCCTAGATCAGGTACAGCAGAAGGTACATATAATAGAAAAATTGTGGGGTAATTACCTAACAAAACTGATATTGGTTGCTCTCTACTGTCAATCCAGGGAGCATCTACATTGATTTTAAGTGCACTGTGAAAGCAATTTTATTTATTTATTTGTTTTTAACATTAGCCCATGGTGGTTTTTAATCTAGATTTTGTTGTACTGTTTTTATGGACATGTGTCTATTTCACGTATATAATGGTATTATTTTAGCACTTGTATTGTACGTTCATGATTGATGTATGCCACTGCATACTACTATTAATGTCACAAGAGAAGGTGGGTGGTGCTCTAGCCGCACCCCCCTGGGGGAGGAGGCACTCCCACTTGGGGGTGGTGGCTGGATCGCTACTTCACCACATTACTATTTAAACCAGAGAGGTAGTCATGACACAGTGGCTCTGAGGAAGAGGCTAGGCCTCGAAACGCGTCAGTCATCTCATCATGGACAACCATATGGACTAAAACACGGACTTTCGAGCAATCCAGCTTGATATGCTTTACTTTTATCTACGTCTGTGAGTAGCCATTTTTTATGTTATTTAAATAAAGCCTTTTATTGAGGATAATGCGCTAGGTCGGTGCGCCCTTTTTTGTTCTTTTTGCTTCTAGTATTGGTGGACTACCCCAGTCCGACAAGGGCAGCAAGATCCTAGCCATCTGAGAAGCCAGTTGTCAGTCCCGTGAAGTGTGTGGCCAAGGGACCTGGATACCAAGTGCAGGAGAAGGGTGGTTACACCTTATTGTTTTTTAGAACCCTTTGATCGCCCCTGATGTTAATCCCTTCCCAGCCAGTGTCATTATTACAGCGACAGTGCATATTTTTCAGCACTGATCACTGTATTAATGTCACTGGTCCCAAAAAGTGTCAAAAGTATAAATTAGGTGTCCGATTTGTCCTCCACAATATCGCAATTCCTCTATAAGTCGCTAATAGCCGCCATTACTAGGAAAAAAAATATCCCATAGTTTGTAGGCTCTATAACTTTTGCGCAAACCAACTAATATACGCTTCTTGAAAAAAATTTTAACAAAAAAATATAGCAGAATACGTATTGGCCTAAATTATTAAATAGAACCTCTTGCTTTGCACTGTCTGTCTGTATTTTAAATGTATAAGTTAGGATTTGCAGTTAGCTCTGATAAGACCCTTCTATAACCCTTGGGCATTTGGTGTTAAATGTAAAAACTGGTCATTACAATACATGATCATATTCTAATGCATACCTGCATCTGATAAGAAGTATTGGTACCCCCCCCCCCTTTTTTTTTAATTTCCTCGCACAAAAATACAGTGACAGATTTATTGGTATCTAAAAACAGTGCCATTGTGTGTGTGTGTGATTGCGTGACTGTGGTAGAACATCAGAAGGTCAGGTGGTATGGGAACAAGACCGATGTGAATGAAAAGTGCATGAATAAATATCTCCAATAAACTATAGAGGTTTCTATCCTTAGCTAAAGTTTTATTTGAGCAATCAATTTTTGCTAAAATTGCACCCTATACTCGAACAAGTGCGATGAATTGTGTTGGCACATTAATAAATAGGAATAAATAGGAATACTATCATGTGTTTGTTGAATTGAAAAGTAATTTATAATGATGTATGTACCTATTGGGGTCTGCTAGATACATAGACATGTTGGCTCATGTGATACAACGCTAATATGCCACTGGTAAGGCATGTCTGATTGCCATTTATTGCATATGGGCAGCATAATAACATTTCAAGTTATAGCATTTTCTTTTTTTAGTTTTGTTTTTAGATTTAGAGAGTCTTGGCAAGGGTAAATACTTCTGTTACGTGTTTGGTGCAGTCAATGACCTCATTGGGGAAGTATCATCTCAATTCTTATCCGTGTGACAGCAGAACAAAAAATAAAAATAAATTTTTTATGTGACTTTAATCCCCGTCCACTTTACTAAGAAAAAGTGTCCACAAACAGACAGATTTCACACTACTTGTGGTCATAGAAAAAAAGAAGAAAAAATCTCCACAATGAATATGCAAACTCCATTCTGTCTAAAAACACATTTGGTTGAGGTTGGGGGTGTAGAGCTTACTCCCATAGGAGCCACTGGATTTTTGGCTTTTCCCCCACACAGCCAGTCATTTCTCACACTCTCTCCAGAGGCTCAGTAATACAGTCTAGGGGATTTGGTTTTGTTTTGTTAATTTAGAGGGATGAAGGGATAGGGAATAGGTATACATGGGATGCCCAGAAATGCAAACACATAAACCTGCTAATGTCTCTAGCTACAATGAACTTGTGCACCTATGGGAGTGGTCATGCAGCTAAAGTAGCCACAAAAAAATCCAAAATTGAAGTTGCAGGTGCAGTTCCTAGCTGTGTTGCATGCACCTGACTGCTCTTGACCCAAGCTAGATGTATTGGGGTGCTGTTGGCCACTATGCCCTGGCTCTAAGCTGTCCCCTGGTCTCAGACATGTAAAGTATTGCATCTGGCTGTCCTCACTTTAGCCATGGAGTATGCTGAATGGAAGGTACTTACTCAGTACCTTTAAGCAGCTCCTTGAATCCAAAAGGCTGCTGCACTGACCTTAAGACTGATTCTGGTTCCCTGGATGTCTGCAGCTTAGCCTTGCTGAGGCTGGAATGGTGTGAAGCTTCCAATTTCTCTGTCTGTCTTCTGGTATTCCTTCTGCCCCAGGGGCAGAGTCCCCCCCCCCACACAGGAATCCCTCCAGATGAAAGGACCCTGGACCCTTGCCAGGCTCCTGAGTAATTATGGGTTGCTCCCCAACCTTCTGAGCCTTGCCTAGCCAGGGATTGTGGGAACTTCATAAATATGCAGGGTACTGCCTCTGATTCTCCACCCTCTAAGTTCCAGAATTATACAGAGTTCTAGAAGCTGGGGGGTAGCAGAGCCACAGCCCTTGAAGCACTACACAGTCCAAAAGCAAAGTAACTGATGCTCCTCTGCCCACAGAGGAGTCAGACTAAGCAAAAAGAAGGGTGCTACATGTGTTAACCAGATCTCATAAAACCTTGAGAAATTAAAATGAGCATAATACATTAATTATTCCCCCACAGTGATCAATCAGAATTCTTGAAAGATAAATATAAACAACAGCGCTAGCATCATGTAAACATATATATATATATATATATACAAAAAGTCCAAATAAAGTGATGTAATCCAGAGGCGTAACTAGAACCTTCAGGGCCCCGATGCAAGAAACCATGAAGGGCCCCCCAGACCCCTGGCCGGGGCCCTTCCCTTCAAGCCCGGGGCTCTTCCCACTAATCCTGGGGCTCTTTACTCTCATTGCATGGCCTTTTATTATGGTCCCGCATCAGGATCCTTTCACAAGTTCTGCAGTGGGCCCCCTTCCTGCAATCTTGGGGCCTCCCCACAGTGGTGAAATGCCAGGGCCCGGTCGCAAGTGTGACCTTTGAGATCCTAGAGGTTCACCCACTGTTTTGCTACCGGGCCCCCTGGAGCATGGGGCCCGGTAGCGATTGCAACCCCTGTAGTTACGCCCCTGATGTAATCAATATAAAGTGCTCTTGTGCTCCAATCTTCTTAAAAGTGCTGGAGTGCTCCACATAAATTCATTCTATGATGTGACACACACCCCCTTTTGTGTCCCTCCTTACCAGAAACAATGGACGCCCAGCTTTTTAGTCTGGGAGTCAAACAGGCTTGACTTAAATAGGACTGATGGGTCACAATGAACAGATGAAGAACTCTCCAGTAGCCTCTAAGATGTTCCAGTACTGTAGGCTTGCAGTTTAATAGCGCAATAAAAACATACTTACAAAATGGTATTCATAAAACAGCATGTAAACATCAATTGTTTTTAGTGGATTTATATTTTATTTTGTCAAATAAGTCTTTTCATGTATGTATATTCAGCTGTAAGTGACATCGTTGAAACTATTTTTAATAAATAAATGGTACATTATTATTAATAGTATCTTGGGCTCGCATCTAAAATGTCTGTCATGTCCTTTTATTGGTCACTGGGGAGGAGGCGGCTCTTCTCTGGATATAAATAGAGGTCTGTATTTACTAGAAATGAGGTCCTTGATGATGCCCTGTGGGAGGGAGAAACGCGTTGACGTAATTTTGGGTTCCTGAGTTTTAACGACGTCACTTCTGGTTGCCATGGAAAGCATGATGGTTACGGCGTTCGTGGAAGCGCATTGCTGTTTATATGCTGTTTTATGAATACCATTTTGTAAGCATGTTTTTGTGGCGTGACGGCATGGCTACTGCCCCCGACGCATTTCTCCTTATCATGCTTCAGCTGGGACAGGAGCACTATGTCCTTAGTTTGCTTGTCTTCAGCAAACTGTTTGCGGGCTTTCATATGCATCATCTTTAGAAGAGGCTTCCTTCTGGGATGACAGCCATGCAGACCAATTTGATGCAGTGCGTGGCGTATGGTCTGAGAACTGACCGGCTGACCCCCTACCCCTTCAATCTTTGGAGCAATGCTGGCAGCACTCATATCTATTTTTCTAAAGACTACCTCTGGATATGACGCTGAGCATGTGCACTCAACTTCTTTGGATGACCATGGCGAGGCCTGTTCTGATTGGAACCTGTCCTGTTAAACCGCTGTATGGTCTTGGCCACCATGCTGCAGCTCAGTTTCAGGGTCTTGGCAATCTTTTTATTGCCTAGGCCATCTTTATGAAGAGCAACAATTCTTTTTTCAGATCCTCAGAGAGTTCTTTGCCATGAGGTGCCATGTTGGACTTCCAGTGACTAGTATGAGAGAGTGAGAACAATAACACCAAATTTAACACACCTGCTCCCCATTCATACCTGAGACCTTGTAACACTAATGAGTCACATGACACCGGGGAGGGAAATGGCTAATTGGGCCCAATTTGGGCATTCTTACTTAGGGGTGTACTCACTTTTGTTGCCAGCAGTTTAGACATTAATGGCTGTGTGTTCAGTTATTTTATAGGGGACATCAAATTTACAGTGTTATACAATAATAAAATAAAATATTTACAAAAATGTGAGGGGTGTACTCACTTTTGTGAGATACTGTATATCCCAACTTTTTTTTTTAGGTCTTTTATTGGTTTTATACCTTATGCAGTAGTGCATTCCATGTCTTAACAACTCTTATCATAAAGAAACCTTCCCTACACTAGTTATACAATTGTCTTCTTTGTATAAGAAGCTGATGTCCCAGTGTCTATTGTGCAATCTTCAGAATAAGAGATTGATTAGCCAGATCTTTGTATCAGCCTTGAATATATTTAACATATATATTATTAAAGTGGAACTACACTGCATCTGAGCAAACACAATTTAAATTCATTTTTATTATTCAAAGTAAACTCACCCATCCATCCATATCTCCATACTTTATTTTGCTAAGAAATTACTTTGAAAAACACCCCCAGCATTTCCAGGTGTGGCCATCTTGAGTAAGGGCAGATGATTCATGTAGCATTTACTTCCTGGAATCCATCTGCCCTTAGCTCAGGCATTCATGCAGGAGGTGTACTTAGCTAAAAAAAAAAAAAAAAAACCTCCTCCCCTCCGGAAGACTTCTGGGATTTATGACATCATTTGCCTAGACCTGGAAACCACAAAGTACCTGAAGAAATGTAAAACAAAATTCAAACAAATACATGTAATATACTTTCCTACTCATTCTCACAGCATTATAAATAGACAAAGGTGTGCTTTAATCACCTATAATGCAGAATTTTTCCAAACCAAGTGAGCTCATTCTTTAACCTTTCATTGTAAGTGTAGCAAGGTTTCCAGGCCTATGGCCTGATGTGGGTCTGCCATTAGTACCGGAATCCTCTCCAGCCCATGTGAGCTGAGTCCCCAGGTGTGACAACTGAAGCAGCGACAACTCCGGCATCTTTGTTTGTGGTTTTTATTGTAATTAGGGGATGGGAGAAGGGAATGAGTGGGATACTCCTTGAGGCTTAACTAATTACATCTGGGACTTTACTTCTGAAATGCCCAATGGCGTTTCCTTGACGCCAGCCGGTGCCAGCCAACACTCACTGACACTGAGAACACTCTGTAGAACAAAAGAAGTGCTGAATTCTCGACTTATAGTCAAGAAGATCTGAGAACTGTAGAACTCCTGACACTGTTGTATTATGAACATCACTGAATACTTTCCCCCGCCTGGCACAGCTTGAGGTAGTATGTAGTAGAACTCTGTATAGCTGTCACTTTAACTGGCATGCTCTTTACCATTCAGGGCCCAAACTGCAGGTGCCCCCTTTATCCTTGAACTCTTCAGGGTCCACTGACTATGTACCCCCTCTGTAGCTTCAGGGTCCTCAACCTAGGTACCCCCTTTACACAGGGCCGCTGATAGGGGGGGACCACCAGCCCTCTTGTAGGGGGCCCGAGCACACAGGGGGCCCACACAGAGAGGGGGATTAGTGATGGACAACAAATACAGAAATCTTCCTCCAGCAACTGAATCTGATCTGTCCCTCTCCCTGCTATCAGCTTTTATCTGTTGAGAAAGAGACAGTCGTCCCTCACTAATCCCCCTCCCTGTGTGGGCCCCTCTCCCAGCACTTATCTCTGCTCAGGAGTTTATTTGTAAACTGTAACTTTGTTTCTCTCTCTCTGTCTCTCTGATCACTGAGCTTTAACTGCCCAGCCTGTATATTTTTCTCATCTCATCTTCTTTTTTATTTAACATAGTTTTTTTTTTAGATTTATCAGGAATTGTGCAAGTTATGTTATATTTGTGTCTGCTAATAGTGATTTTGTTGTAATTTTAGCTAAATATATCTTTAATATTTTCTTGGGGGGGCCCTGCCAGGTAGTCTGTACGGGGCCCCGCGATTTCTAACAGCAGCCCTGCCTTTACAGCTAGCTGACACTGGATCCCAGAACCTCTTCCGGAGTGGTCCCCTCTAACTTCAGGCAGACCCCCAGGGGCAATTCTCAGTACTCACGACCTGTGTAGGCTTTCCTGGGACTGGACCCCTCTGTCTCTCAGCTGGTTCTCGGCACACCGGATCCCCTCAGCTCAACTCAGCACTCTCTGGCGACACCCCGAGACATCCACCTTCCTCAGACAGGAGGAGAGACAGCCGCACTCTCCTTCCTGGGACTCTGCTCCCGCCAAAGACCCCGTGCCACGCACTTCCCCCCCCCCCCAAACTTATACCCACTCCCAGAATCCTTTGCAGCCTAATCTGCCTTCTGGGGTAGTTACAAGCTGGGATGTGTCCCCTGATTGGGCTTCCCACACTGCCCTATGAGAATCCTCTCACAGGAGCCAGTGGGGATACTTCTTCCCTCAGCAGACACATCTGGAAGCCCTGACACCCTAACTAAATAAATCACAGCCCTGCTGTAGACTATACATTTTACCTAGCACCTACCTGTAGGGTGCTACACCAGTAAGACCATTTATGCCCTTATTTATTTAGTCAAGTCCCAAAAAGTTGTTCCTGGTGCAGAATGCCTAAATCTGTACCCCAAATACAAGATGCTGACTTAAGTGAGTTAAACAGAGGAAATACTGCATCACATATTTTTCCTTTTTTTTTTTCATCAAGATTTTATTTGCTTTGCAACATTACTGCTTGGCTTTAAAAGCTGCAGCTTAATTTATTGTAAAGTGTATTCTCAAGTCCTCCTCCATTTCTTGATTTCCCAGTTGTTTTCATTTTAATGTAGAGAGATGTATAGATATGTATAATATATGTAGATGTAGATATGACCAAGGTCTACATACACAACTAAATGAATCCACATCAAATTAAATCTGTCATTTAACTGCACAGGCATATGTCATGGTCCTTCTGCAATATCTCAGTGTTCTGTATATCAAACAAAAGGACAGAGCGCACAACCGCTCTTGTGTGCTCTGTCCTTTTGTTTTCTACACAGTTGTTTCCCCATATCCCAATGGAGGGTTAGGAGAGGTGCCACGCCCCACCATATTATCATTACCGTTAGTTACATCTCAAGGTTTCCCCAGCCTGGAAACTGAAGTTCAGGATCTGCGCATGGACTGAACGTCACTTCTTATGGCAAAGTTTATGTAACAAGCCAACATATCCTTTATGCCTCCACCCAAGGACTATCCCTCTAATGCGTTCCAACCTTCCAGACTTAGTTATAGAGATGGCCCCATCCCCTTTTACACCACCCTCTCTCTCACAGATACTATACCCACAAGGATCGACTACTTCACTACTTAGCTTAGTCCACCGCTGCCCCAACCATCAGTCTCGAAGTGAGGCAACTGTGGTTTGAACCCTCTACGGCAATAATACACCGGCTCATTTAAGGAACTCTATCTTATCCTACTTCTGTACCTTACTATCTAAGATCTATGCCCCTTCTTTTTGACCACTTTTCCTGAGCACACAAGAAAAAAAGACCAAGTAATTGAACGTTATTCGCATTACCTCATCCTGCCGAACTTAAAAGACCTTGTATCAGGTGACGACTGCTATCTTATTTTTGCCGATCAATTTAATTATGGTTTCTTTTTCTTCCAATGAACAGAACCACTGCACTTAGTAGAAATCTTCATCCGCTTCCTTCTTTTTTTTTTTTTTATTTTATCACTGGGACCTTTTTTTCCCCTTCGGACACAAATTGATCCCAACTGGGGTGTCTGATAGGTGAGAACTGGCCCGCTGATTATTGTGCCAAATTGTAGCCCCTTTTAGTGTATTCAATAACTAAGTGGTCCTAGGTTTGATGTATCATTCTTAGTGCTTACTTTCCTCCATTGGAAGTTCTATTGTTAAATTACTTTTGTTATCACTTTTGATTGTTTTTGATTGTACTGTTTCTTTTTGAAATTCCTAATAAAACTGATATTCAAGTTCCCCTTTGGCTAGCAGAATATATTCTGCTTCTATGCACACTTATATTTAGAATAATGTGTTATATTTGAACATTTTTTACATCCAATATCAGTCTCATTTTGTCATTAAAGAGGGTTTTGAAATAGTTATAGAGATGGGAGCCCCCCCCCACCTTCCTTTTTCCTTTCCTCCCCCTTCCTCTCTCTTTACTCACCCTCTCCCATTCTTTTTACTCAGTGTTTATTTTACCCTTGGGCTATGACCTTTGCTTGGGTTTCTTCTTGTTTTTACCTTCTACTAGGCCTGGATTAGGATATAAAAATAGGTTAATGATTTTATTGGACGTCACAAACGTGTTGGTCTACAGCAGGCATACAATAGAATCAACCCTCTTTAAAATAATCACATTCTGTTGCTTTGTAGCCTGAAATGAAGACAGACACAGTTTTTGCTTTAACCATATGTATTTACTCAGCGCAACTTATAACATCCAAGTGAAAGATATAACACCAACATGTTAGGAAAAAAATTCCAAAACAGAATCACTGAGTTGGAAAAAGGATCATCTCCTTGTGTCAGTATTTTGTTGAACCAACTTTTACATTAAACACAGCCTTTAGTCTGTTGGAATATGTCTTTACTAACTTTTCAGATCAAGACTTTGTAATATTTGCCCATTCTTCTTTGTGGAACTCATCAAGTTCAATTAAATTTGATGGTGACCATTTGTGAACTGAAGTCTTCAAGTCATTCCACATATTTTCAATGGGGTTTAGGTCTGGGCTTTGACTAGGCCATACAAGGACATTTACCTTTTTCTCCTTTAACCACTGTGTGGTCATATTTGCTGTGTGCTTTGGGTCATTGTCATGTTGTAAACCTTTTTCCAATTGACAACTTTCTGGCAGAGGGCAGCAGATTTTCCTCAAGAATTTGACGGTATTTTTCCCCATCCATTTTCCTTCTATCCTGACAAGTGCATCAGTCCCTGCTGCACCCCCATACCAGGATATTACCACCTCCATGCTTTACTGTAGAAAAGGTGTTATTTGCATTGTAAGCTGTGTTGGATTTTCGCTAGACATATGGAATGGTGTTTTAGTCTCATCTGACCGTAACACCTTTTTCCATGTGGCCTCATAATCTTCAAGGTGCATTTTGGGAAAAGCTTAGTCGTAACTGCATGTGGCCTTTCTTGAGGAGTGGCTTTTGTCTTGCAACCCTCCCATACAAGCCACATTTGTGGAGAATTTGTGATATTGTTGTCACATGCACACAATGACCACTTTTTGTCATAAATTCCTGCAACTGCTTCAGAGTTGCTGTAGGCCCCTGGATAGCCTCTCTGACCAGTTTTCTCCTGGCTTTTTCATCCAGTTTGGAGCAACGTCCTATATCAGAGAGGATCTGTATTGTACCAAATGCATTCCACTTCTTCATAATAAACTTCACTGTAAATATAGCTGAATAAGACAAAAACTGTGTCTGTCTTCATTTCAGGCTGCAAAGAAACAATATGTGGTTATTTTAAATGGGGGAGGGTGTTTTTTTTCTATACCCACTGTATATTTGTTTTAAGGTGAGATGTTGTTTCTAATTTTATTAAAGTGGTTTTAAAGTCAGAATTTTTTTTTTATCTTAATGCATTCTATGCATTAGAATGAAACACCTGTGTGTAGCAGCCCCCCTAATGCTTACCTGAGCCCCCTCTCGATCCAGCGATGTCCACGACTGTCTCAGCCTTCCGGGACTCCCCTCCTCATTGGCTAAGACACAGCAGCTGCGCCATTGGCTTCCGCCACTGTCAATCAAAGTCAGTTAGACCATGAGGAGAGAGTGGGGGCTAGGCCGAACCGCAGCTTTGTGTCTGACTCGGCTTGGGTGCCCCTATAGCAAGCTGTTTGCTGTAGGGTCACTGAAAGGGAGAGAGGGGCCCAGGAGAGAACCAAAGAGAGCCCAGAGAAGAGGAGGATCCAGGCTGCTTTGTGCAAACCCAAATGCACAGAGGAGGTAAGTATAACATGTTTGTTATTTTTTTATTTTTTTTAAAAACGAGACTTTACAACCACTTTCAATTGAGATAAGAGACTTTACTGGACTCTTTTTTTTTTTTTTTTAATGCTTTTAAGGAACGGTTGTATTTTTACACCTCTCCTTGTGCCCCCCCCCCCCCCCCTTCATCTCTATGACTAACCCAGGAAGAGTGAAATGTGTTAGGCGGTCTACAAGTGGAGGCATGGATGTGCTGACTTGTCAAAGTTTGCTGGAAGAAGTGACAGCATTTACATGGAGCAGGAATGGATTCCAGGGACTGGCATCTGGCATGCCCAGAGCAAGGAGAAGTTGATGGAAGCTTGGGAGAAGTACGATCTGATAGTATTGTCTAAATGTCAGTGTCCTGAGTTTTAATAATTGCATATCATTGTGTGTCATTGTCAAAAACAGGAACCTTACCCTTCTACCCTACCCATCAGACGAGTAACATAATGAGTGAAGAAAAGTAAGACCTGTACCAATTATATATATATATATATATATATATATATATATATATATATATATATATATATACTGTATAACTATCATATACTACTACCAATAGAATACTACTACCAATAGACCATGCTAACTTTAGCCCATTTTGAATATGTTTAATTAACTGTCCTTTTTCCCCATGTACTCACATGCATCAAAAGTGGGTGTAATCACCCCAACACTCGGGTGGTCAGCAATAGACCTGGAATGACGACAGAGGGATGTTGCTCCTGGAGTTGGCATGGCAGTAGATTATTATTTTTTATTAATATATTATTATACAGGATTTACATAGCGCCAACACTTTGCGCTGCTCTTTACAATATGAGGGAAGACAATACAATTACAATACAATTCAATACAGGAGGAATTGGACGGCCCTGCTCCTTAGAGCTTACAATCTAGAAGGAAGGGTCAAGTGAAATAAAAGGCAATAACCGTAGGGGGTGAGCTGATAGAGAAAATGGAAGTATAGTTGTTAGGTGTGGGTAGGATAGGCTTCTCTGAAGAGGAGGGTTTTCAGGGATCTTCTAAAAGCTAATAGAGTAGGAGATAATCGGACAGATTGGGGTAAGGAGTTCCATAGGATTGGAGAGGCTCTGTAAAAGTCCTGGAGGTGAGCGTGGGAGAAGGTGATGAGGGAGCTAGAGAGCAGGAGGTTTTGAGAGGAACGAAGAGAGCGATTAGGTTGGTATTATGAGACTAGGCTAGTGATGTAGTTGGGGGCTAAACTGTGATTGGCTTTGTAAAATGTTGTTAGTATTTTGAATTTAATTTGTTGGGTGAGCGGAAGCCAGTGGAGGGATTGACAGAGAGGAGTAGCGGACACTGAGCGATTGGTAAGGTGGATGAGTCTGGCAGCAGCATAGACAATGGTTGATTAAGCCCACCATACTCTATAAATAAAGTATCTTTTTTTGTAAGCTAGCTGTTACATTTATTTTGATGAATTAGCAAGCACATAAAATCAGTTAATGCACACAGTTTTCAGAGATTTTTTGCTTGTTTTGGCTCCCTTTTGAAGCTTTTATCAAGAAACCGGTAGTGATCGTCTTAAGAGTTCTTGTAAAATGCATGCTAAGTGCATTTATAAATCAGATTCATCCTACTCCTCCAGTGGTTTATGTGTTCCAACAAGTGCCTCTGGAATTTTGACATTTATGCTTTTCGTAGTGTAAAAACAGCTTTAAATCGCATAAAACTTCTAAAGCAAGCTGACAACCCCCCATATAATTCAAGGCTGTAGGCTATGGATGAAGAACTTTTATAACATTGAAATATCAATTTTATAGAAATGTTTAAAGGTCAACATAACAACAACATAACATGGTATTCATGCTGTCATTCCAAGTCAAAGCACGGCGATAAAGGACATCCCAACCAAAAACCTTTATAGCAGGGCTACAAATACATTTTATTGATCTGCAGGAAAGACTCAAATCCCTATGGTGCTTGATATAAAGTTGTCTTCCTGGAGAGAAATTACACATAGATGGATTTCTGTCCAATAATCCCAATTCAAGTAGATTCTACCTAGCCTCTCTCCAGCATTAAATGGCAGATACTGCAAAACAAGTTAAAGCCGTATTAAATCCAAAATCAAATATTTATTATATTGCAGCTTACCAATTCTTTGATGTGATAGCTGTAATATTATTATTGTAATTATAATTATTATTATTATACAGGATTTTTATTGCGCCAACAGTTACAATACAATTCACAATACAATACAATTCAATACAGGAGGAATTAGAGGGCCCTGCTTGTTGGAGATTACAATCTAGCAATTATTTACTTTTTTAAAGTGGTTGTAAAGGATCACCTTGTAAAGCAACCCACTCAGGTTGAAATAGAAATAAAAAGCAAAACATCTGTGTATAGATTTAAAAAAAACTCTAAAAAACTTTTTTTCCCTTCTTTATAATTGATCACATTCCCTCTGTTCTCAGCTGCTTAAGAGCTGGGGGAGGAGGAGAAGCGGCAGTACACTGAGCTTGCCAGTGAATGGCTGCGGAGTGGGGGTGTGTCAGGATAAGTCTGATCATTGGAGGAGAGCAGGCTGAGTTCCCAGCATACCTTGAGCACTGACCACAATGTGCTTTCCTGCTTAGTGTGGTCAGTTCTTAACAGGAAAGCAGAGGAACTGACTGAAACACCAAGGATTTAACACAAAGTAAGCAATGCAAAGAGAACAGGAGACTTTCTCATACAAGTACATGGTACAGCAGGCACATATCAGGAATATGAAATGTTGGGGTAACCTACGCTTTAAGCTTTCTTTCTACTATTAACAGCAAGTCTGTTGTTTTTCAAAAGTTCAAGCTCTCCAGCAGAATATATCAGTTTACATGGATGAGACAAACTATTTACCTCTTGCATAGGGTGATTAAAATGGTCAGCTTTTATTTGTTTATGTAAAACCTTTCTCCCAAAAGGAAAAACTGTTGCTGTAAATGATTATAAATTGTGAGCTGGAGTTTGGCTTCAGTATGTTGAGGTCTTTAAATCTGCTATTACATTTAACCTTCAACCCCCCTCCCCCCCCCCCAGACTGACAATGCTGTTGTCTGCTGTGCCTCTTCTGCTCCTTCATCCAGAGTGGGGGCTAGTACAGGAGGTGTGTTATCCATCGGATCAACAGGTGAAAACAGAAAGGGAAAAGCCAAAGAAAAAAAAAAAAACGATGAAGCCACCACATTTAATGACTGGTAAGGTTCAATATATTATAGTTTTGGGTGTATTTCTGCTTTAACCACTTTCCACCTGCCGCAAGTAGATCTACTGTGAGAGGGTGGCAGCCGCAGTCCAGGTGACATACCTGTATGTTGCCCGGCACACAGCGGATTGTGGCTCCCCTAAATTGGCTTGACCTAAATGTGGCTTGACCTAAATTTATGAAGAAATTTGATTTTATTGGATATGTTTTATAACAGAAAGTAGACAACATTGTTTTTTTTTTTTTCAAAATGTTTGGTCTTTTCTTGTTGATATAGCAAAAAATAAAAAACCCAGTGGTGATTAAATACCACCAACAGAAAGCTCTATTTGTGTGAAAAAAATGAAATAAATGTAATTTGCGTACAGTGTTGCATGACTGCGCAATTGCCAGCTAAAGTAGCACATTGCTGAATAGCAATAAATGGTCTGGACGCGAAGGCATATACAAAATTGTTTCCCCTGAATATTGGGACTTTTTAGGCACATTATGTAAATATATATTGTAGCACTACCCCCTAGAGAGCTGCTGAAATTGGATACCCCTGGGTTACCCGTAGCAACAGTCTGCAGAAACTTGTCACTTTAACACTTGGCTCAGACAAGGAACCTTCCAGGGGATTTGGTTTTTTGTGTTTTTATTGGAACTTGGATGGGAGAAGGGATGAGTGGGATACTCCAACTTAGAACTATGCACAATGTAGAGGACATCTATCTGTAGAATGCGGCAAGGCGGCTGCTTCACTCTGCCACTGAAGTGAAGATAGTAAATGTGATCATGTTTTGTAAAACCTTCAGGGTCCTAACTTGGCACCCCCTTTTCTCACTTGCTGTGTCTACTGACTCTCACTGGAGTGGTCTACTGACTCTCACTGGAGTGGTCCTCTTCCGTGGCAGACCCCCGGCAAGCTCCCTGGTACTCACGGACACTGTTTTTCCTCAGGTTGCTCTGCCAGTTGCTCCACTGTCAGTATCCACTGGACCTCCTGGCTCAGCACCACACTTCTGGTCCACAAGGCCGACCGCCCGTGACCACCTTCCTCAGCAGGAGGAGGAGAGACAGCCATCACCCTCCTCCTGGGACCTGGCTTCCCACCCAAAGACACCCTGTCACATGTGCCCGTGGCTTTTATAACATATCCCAGGATGCACCACTGTTGTGCCTACCCACTGGGATAGTCATAAAAGCCTGTGTGTCACTGACTGGGTTTCCTCCACTGTCCAAAAGGCTCCTCTATTGGAAACAGTGGGGACACTCCCACCATATATATCACACATGGACACATGCAACAGGCCTAACTACTGATCAGGCTCCCTTGTGAAGCAGGCAGAGCAAACTATACTTTTCCCAGCACCTACCTATGAGGGTGCTATAATATTTTATCAATACATTTTATAAAATTACGATGTATACATATTACGATGGACTGCAAATACACTAACTGTGAAGGATGCGATGATGAAGTTGTAACTTCCTACACCCGATGCTTTTCAGAGAGCAAAACTCTCCTTCATCAGGGGTATGGGAGGTGTCAAGTCAATAATATGGCATTGCACATTGACAATACATGTATCCTCTTAAAAACAAAATCTTAATTTGAGATTTTTTTGTGCTAAAAAAGCCACAAGTGTGGAAAACAGGTGTCAATGAGACCTGAAAGACTCCATCCCTAAACTCCAAGGCTATAATGAATGTGTTCAGGTTGTATTCAAGTATCGAATTCCCTGGAAACAGAATGGTGTGTAGGAAAGTGTCATCGGTTGGAAGCACACAGCTAAAAGAAGGGATGGATACGATGGGATAAAACCTTCCTGAGGTCAAGTGGTTAAAACAGCAGAATGTAGCAAATTACAATACAATGAAGTAGCCTTAGACACTGAAGCTATTAAAACAATATGCCGATAGCACAACCACATGTGGGTGGAGTTCACATGGGAACCTGGAACGAGCGTTAAAGCCCTTGCGGGCTGCCGGAGGTATATGCCTAAACACGACATATGGCGTTAAGACAGCACTCTCCGTTATGAGCAGCTCTTCTCCTGAGCAGACATCTAATTAACTCCATTCTTCCAATTAAACATAACATATAACAGTTAATTGATACATTTTTATTTCCATGCAGCATTTCTGAGCCAGTGCCGCATAGTGAGCACCAGACTCCACCATCCCAGGAACCTATTACGTCATCCTAGTGACACTGATACGCATGCTTAACTCTCTCCTCTCCTGTATTCCAGGAAGCACTATACTAATATTGACATGTGAATAACAAACCAATTAAAGTGCAACAAAAAAACACATTATCCCAGTGAGGGAATTATAACAAATCATGTAATAAATGTTCATTCAAAAGATGTAACAAAGTTCATGAATACATTCCAGTGCAAATGATGAAAAAAGGGGTTTCATAAGTGTTGCTGTGTCCACCACCATATGAGTGAAATTCAAACTCGCCAGAGCCAGATGCTGTCTATATTATCGGACAGCAATAAGATATTATGCGACAGGCCTCGTGATCTTTGGGCGTCTGAAAAACCAGCGACATCCGGCCCCGGGAAAAACCTCCAATCAATTTATCGGCTCAGCACATCACATGAGAGTTTAAATTGAAAAAGGAAGAGGCTTATGGTGTAGTACGAAGTGGTTAAAAATGTAATTAAAAAATGTTTTTGTATCACTGAAAATCAATACAGTGTACATAAATTAAATATGAACAATAAAATCAAACAAAAAAATTACTTACATTAAGAGTCACCACTACAATCCAGAGTGATGGCTGGACCTTAGGTGTTTGAGATAAAAGCTCTACGGCCGTTTCCCGTCCAACGCGTCATCAGGAGCTTTGCAACCCTGCAGTTTGCAGCCACACAGAGGACAGTGTAACAAGCTAAATTTACCTATTAAAGCAGAGTTCCGGCCTCGGGGGTGAAATTTAGATAAATATACCCCTGGGACAGTCAGGGCTTGTACATTCCACAATGGATAGCCTCTGAACTGTCCCGGGTCACACTTACCTTTTAGAAGAAATACTTACCTTGAAAATGTCTTCTCCAGCACTGCCATCTCAGGTGTGGGCAGCTGAAGCCAGTGCGTCCTCTTCTGCGTCCTCGTCGAAGTCCCAGAATGCCCTGCACCGGCCCCACTCCTCACTTCCGGTGCAGGCACGGCATCCCTGCACAGCTTCTGGGCATGCCCAGAAGCTGTTTAGTAGGGAATGCCAGGCCTGCACTGGAAGTGATGAGCGGGGCCGGTGCAGGCGCATTGACTCCTGGGAGCGATGACGTTCCGCTCCCAGGAGTCATCGCAAGGGGCCGCGGCCGCAGAGGGAGGAAGTGGAAGGAAGGTGAGTATATTTTCTTCTATAACAAGGTAAATGAACAAAAAAAAAAATCGGGAGCATCCATTTCTTTTTCAGATGACACTCAGCAAGCGGCTGGCCCAAAATCGTTTTTCTCGATTTTGAGGCCGGAACTCCACTTTAAGACCAACACTAAATCTATCTGTCTAATCCTAACACCTATATAGAAGGTGTGCTACAGTTGCAAAATGCAAAGTTTTTTTTTTTTTCTCATTTAAGGATCACATAGAAATGCAAAGTTTCAAGACCACGCAGCATCCCTTCATCAGGCATGCCTGATAAAGGGGCAGTGCATGGTCCTAAAAGCTTGTATTTTGTATGTAACCCTCAAATAAAAATCTTTGCATCTTTCAACAAGTTGGTGGGTGTGTTGATGACATATTGCATCTAAAGTATGTTCTTTACTGACACAAGTCGGGAGCTATTTCAGGACCCTGATAACCAAAGGGTCTATTTCTGTATATTGTGTGATTGGTATACGTTGATTGTCCCTTGAAGCCATGCAGATACATTTTCTTGTTATTAAACTTCAAATATATATTTTATGACTGTACAAAAGATATACCAAGGCAAGAAAATACAGTATATGCCAATAAAAGAAAATGGCATAGAACATTAAACAGCTTATATTACTTTTATAATAATAGGCATTAACATTGATTAGACTTAATGCTATATTTTGCTTTAGTCAGTTTTTTTTTTTTTGTTCATTTTATCCTAAAGTATTGTTTTTTAAGCTAAACAAAAAAAAAAAAAATTAGTACCACACTCCCTGTCCTAGGGTGGCATCACTCACTGTACTGTATCTATGCAAGAGTAGAATTGTCGCCCGGGTTGTTCCCCTGGTTTGGACTGCGAACACCTCCTCATCTCCATTGCATAAAGGAAGGTTTTTTATAGCTCACAAAAGATAGCTGGGATACCTCAATCCACTGGATGTTACAAGGACTTAAGGTTTCCAGCAGGATCAGTAGATTTTTTTTTCTGTACTGTAAAAATGCTGAAAAAAGAAAATGAATGCGTCCAATACATCTAAGGATTAGTAAATTGCAATTAATTACATTTTTTGCTTGTAGAATTAGATATACTGAAAGACAATGGTAATATCATCTTCTACTTACAAGCAGATATAAAACAAGCCATATACAGAGCATATTTTGCCATTTAAATCAATAAATAATAAAATACACATCACTATAAGGATAAAAGAGAAATAAAGCAGATTTTTACTTTCACCTTTTTTGACCAATACCAATATTTTTTCTTTTTTCATTATAGTTGAGATTTTTCTACGATGTAGTCCAAAAATTTATTTTTTATATGCACAAAATTTCACTATCTTTTTGTATGACTCCCTGCCTAAAAAGTACATATTCTAAAATTGGTTCAACACCAAAGCTTGCTAAGAAAAAATTGCTTTATGTTTTGAAACACAAAATATTAAAAAAAAAAAAAATGTAATTCATACAAAATAGGAGCAATAGGTAATTGAGTTTTATTTGCTTTTCCTAAATTAAATGTATTCAGAGGTAGCCACTGATGTCAATACCTTTTTTTTTCTACTAAGTTTCTCCCAGCACAAAAGGCCTTTGTACATGTTTAGTGGAGCTTATAAACTAAGCTTTGTACATATTGTTCTAACTACAAGAATTGCTTATTTTCCTATTGTTTTTCCATTAAGAAAGAAACAAAATAACTTTTACTCTCTATCCATGCACATGGTAATTTGACTTTTGTTTTAAATCAAGTCTTGAAAAGTACCGAAACTAAGCATTGAGCCACAACCTCTAACCATGTCCTCTTCCTCTGGAATTTTAAGAATGTCGAATAAGCAGGGCTGTCATCATCTTTTCTTATCTGAAGATCAGAAAGTAGTGCCTTGAACACCTCAACCCTCCAATGAGTGGGTCAAAACAGTTTTAACTGTATGGTGGAAGGAACGTGTGAAAGTGAAATGAGGTTAAGATAAAATTAGAATAGGACATATATTTTATTTTTAGCAAAGTTTAAGATTATGTTAGTCCAAGTACACGATAATTTATTATCTGTACACGTCATAATCTCTGCTGAGATTAAATTATTTTGTAAAATTGCTACAATATTTATAATTCCTTAAGAATATTGAGGGGGTAATTATCTAAATGGCATTGCTCTAATGCAAACCCAATTTTACTTTGAAGCTGAAATAAACAAATCATATGTAATACAAAATTTCTCAGTAAACTTTCTGGATCTTTCAAGGAGAGGTTTATTCCACCGGTCTTTACAGTATATGCCTAGTACACTATGCAGGTATCTCCAGTCTCCAATGCTCCCATAAATATAATATTTAAAGTTCTAAATGCAGATTTTTTTTTTTTACCTTAATGCATTCTCTACATTAAAGTAAAACAAACTTCTGCATGCAGCTCCACCCCAGCACCCCTTATACTTACGAGACTGATCTCGGTCCAGTGATGTGCACAAGAGAAGCGGCTCTTTCAGCTCTCTCCCTCTTCACTGGCTAAAATGCAGCAGATGGAGACATTTGCTACCGCTGCTGTCAATCACAGCCAGTGAAGATGGAGTGGGGGGCAAGGCTGAGCTGCGCTCTGTCAATGAGCACACAGAGCTGGGCTCAGGAGCAAGCACGCACGAATGCCCCAAAAGCAACCGGCCTGCTATAGGCGCATTCAGTGGGGGAGTAGCCAGGAGCACCAGCGGGGGGACCCAAGAAGAGGAGGATTGGGGCTGCTCTGTGCAAAACCATTGCACAGAGCAGATAAGTATAATATTTTTAACCACTTCCCATAAACCAAAGTACCTGTACATCGGCTTGCAGGAGTGTTTGTACCGGGATGATGCCTGCAGCTGCAAGCATCAACCTGGTACCGTGTTTTAGAGCCGGCGATTGGCTTTCAGGAGATAACAGCCAATGCGGCTCAGCAGCCGCTCGGCCGTTATCCCAGCGAGTGTCAGTGGACGCCCCTCCCACCGCCTTCCACAGCACTGCCCGTGTCTCCTGTCCCACCGGGAGACCCGAGCAACCAGCCGGCACATCCGCCAGCTGGTTGGGGTCCCAAACAAAGCCAGATTCAGCTTTGTTCTGATTTCTGATGTAGTAACCAGGAAGCAACGTCACACAATGTCACTTCTGGTTAACTTGGCTGCTAACGGCACTGATTTTAGAAAAGTGACTGTATTCAAGAATGCCAATTTCGGCATTTTTAATACTTTGAAGTGCAGTGGAGGGGTCTGGGGTCATTTAGACACCCGATCCCTCCATAAAGCGTACCTGTCACTGCTTATTACTGTCACAAGGGATGTTTACATTCCTTGTGACAGCAATAAAAGTGATCAGATTTTTTTTTTTTTTTTAAATCAATGCTAAAAATAAAAAATGAAATAAAATAAATAGGTAAAAAAAAATATTTTAAAGCGCCCCCATCGCCGTGAGCTCACGCACGAAAGAAAACGCATACGTAATCCGCGCTTGCAAATTAAAATGGTGTTCCAACCACACATGTGAGGTATTGCTGCCATCACCAGAGCGAGAGCAATAATTCTAGAAAAAGACCTCCTCTGTAACTCTAAACTGGCAACCCTTAAAAAAATTTAAAGCGCTGCCTATGGAGATTTTTAGGTACCGTTGTTTTTCGCCATTCCATGAGTGTGCGCAATTTTAAACCATTACATGTTGGGTATCTATTTACTCGGCATTACATCATCTTTCACAATATACAAAAATATTGGGCTAACTTTACTGTTGAGTTTTTTTTTTTTTAAATGCAGTGAAATGTATTTTTTCCCCAAAAAATGCATTTGAATGTCCGCTGTGCAAATACCGCGTGATAACAAAAATTGCAACAACCGCCATTTTATTCTCCGGAGTCTTTGCAAAAAAAAAAATGTACAGTGGGTACGGAAAGTATTCAGACCCCTTAAATTTTTCACTCTTTTTTATATTGCAGCCATTTGCTAAAATCATTTAGGTTCATTCTTCTTCCTCATGAATGTACACATAGCACCCCATACTGACAGAAAAACACAGAATTGTTGACATTGTTGCAGATTTATTAAAAAAGAAAAACTGAAATATCACATGGTCCTAAGTATTCAGACCCTTTGCTGTGACACTCATATATTTAACTCAGGTGCTTTCCATTTCTTCTGATCATCCTTGAGATGGTTCTACACCTTCATTTGAGTCCAGCTGTGTTTGATTATACTGATTGGACTTGATTAGGAAAGCCACACACCTGTCTATATAAGACCTTCCAGATCACAATGCATGTCAGAGCAAATGAGAATCATGAGGTCAAAGGAACTGCCTGAAGAGCTCAGAGACAGAATTGTGGCAAGGCACAGATCTGGCCAAGGTTACAAAAAGATTTCTGCTGCACTTGAGGTTCCTAAGAGCACAGTGGCCTCCATAATCCTCAAATGGAAGACGTTTGGGACGACCAGAACCCTTCCTAGAGCTGGCCGTCCGGCCAAACTGAGCTGTCGGGGGAGAAGAGCCTTGGTGAGAGAGGTAAAGAAGAACCCAAAGATCACTAAGGCTGAGCTCCAGAGATGCAGTCAGGAGATGGGAGAAAGTTGTAGAAAGTCAACCATCACTGCAGCCCTCCACCAGTCTGGGCTTTATGGCAGAGTGGCCCGACGGAAGCCTCTCCTCAGTGTAAGACACATGAAAGCCCGCATGGAGTTTGCTAAAAAACACCTGAAGGACTCCAAGATGGTGAGAAATAAGATTCTCTGGTCTGATGAGACAAAAATAGAACTTTTTGGCCTTAATTCTAAGCGGTATGTGTGGAGAAAACCAGGCACTGCTCATCACCTGTCCAATACAGTCCCAACAGTGAAGCATGGTGGTGGCAGCAATGGGGGCTTTTGTCAGACACCTCTGTATCTAGCTTATTGTAATGTTCTGGTACCTCTGGTACCCTTTATTCCACTTTCCAAGTCAGTGTATGCGTCCCACCATTCTCTTCTGGTAGGTGCGCATACACCTTTAAGACCGATGCTGTCATCACTGAGCGCCGCAGAGCGGCTATTTCAACCGCCGGCGTTCTCACTCACATGTTCGTTCAACCTGCCTTGAAGCTCACATGCTCACAAGCGTACCTCGCTGTCGGAACCTCGCTACTGATCCCTGTATCCCGCTACCGGATCACTCGCTCATACCGAACCTCTCTACTACTGCTGGCTATTAGTGATAAGTACCCCGCAGGGGAATCCTCCATAAACCTTCCTACTAAGCTTACACTATCTAGCTCTGCATATTAAGGACTGTTACTATCATCTGCACTGTTGTTTAGATTGCTAGCTCTTGAGCCTACTAACATCTATCCTTGCACTGGGTTAGTCTCTCCTGTATGTCATCTGCTATCCTACCACCTACTACCATACATGATTGCTAACCTATCTGCATCCTACCTGTTACCATCTATACTCTCATGGACATTTCTCTCAAGTGCTGTTCACCTATTGTCACTGTGCATACCTGTCTCTTTAGCTCATCACCACTATACTGCTATATACATCTATCACTCCAGGAACATCTTATTGAGTGTGTATATTTGTATGCTGAATCAGACAGACCACAGTGATGAGTCTTGGGAGTTGGAATTGGTATTTCAACGTATCTCTACATGACTACTGAGTGGAGTTTTTCTGCAGCTGCAAATCCATCTTGTTTCAGAAAAAGCAGGAGCGTTACAGATTGAACGAACCACAAATGGATTCAGCAGATTTACCCACTTAAGTGACACAATTAAAACAACAAGTGACTGCGTTAATACACGCTCTTACTGAATTAAAAGAAGACAATCAGGCTCTGAAGCAGCAGGTAACCCGTCTACACAACTTGCCGCTGCTCAGCCCCCTGAACCCAAAATAAATCCTCCTCTAGTGTTTACAGGTGATCGCAAAAAATTTCAAAAACGCCTGTCAGTTACTTTTCTTGCTAAAACCTCGTACCTACCTTACTGATCATATCAAAGTCTGTACTATTATTTCATACCTAACGGGTGATCCACGGGCCTGGGCAGACTCTCTCTTTGAGAAAAATGATCAGCTTCTCAACTCCTATGCTTTATTCCTAGCGGAACTCGCTAGTCTATATGATGACCCCAATAGGCAGAGTACTGCCGATATTCAATTGAGGTCCTTGAAACAAGGTAGGAGACCTGTAGAAGACTTTGTAGCAGAGTTCAAAAGATGGACCCTTGATTCAGGGTGGAATGATACATCTCTGAGAACTCAATTTAGACTCGGCCTATCAGAAGCCGTTAAAGACGAGCTCGACCGAGCGGATTTACCGGACACCCTGGATGCTTTGATACAACTCAGTATCAACATAGACAGGAGGCTGCGAGAAAGAAAAGCTGAAAAAATGGGAATGGCATTGTCCAGTCCTTCTCGGATTTCGGCCTTTGACCCTACTCCTATGGAGGTAGGAACCATACGCCCACCTTTATCAACTACTGAAAGAGCCAGGAGACGATCCAGTAATCTTTGCTTGTACTGCGCATCCCCGGATCACATGATAAGCGTCTGTCCCCTTGTCCGCAAAAAAGAGGGTGAGTGTTCACATGTCCTCCTAGGGGGATTGACAACTTCATTTACTAACCCTTATCTTTTTGTTCGTTTGACATTGCAGTGGGACCAGACTAGGATTACCACTAAGGCCATGATCGACACAGGATCTTGCGGAAATTATATCGATATACGTTTTGCTACTTTAAATAAAGTACCTATTATTTCAAAACCTAAGCCTGTCTCTGTGAGTCTTATTAACGGTATTCCGTTATCTTCTGGCCCAATCACTAATCAGACACAAGCACTCCTAGTCACCACTAACGAGTCTCATACGGAGACCACTACCTTCGACCTATTATCTTCGCCCCACTTTCCCATTGTTTTGGGACTTCCCTGGTTACACACACATCAACCAACCATAGATTGGAAGAAACGGACCCTAACCTTCCTCTCTTACTATTGCGAGAGTACGTGTAACCTCCCGTCTTATGGAAAGATCCTGTCTGTGGTGTCAGATGAGATTGCACCACTATGCTATCAGGATCTGTCCGAAGTTTTTCTTGAGAAAAATGCTCAAGTACTGCCTCCCCATAGGGATTATGATTGCACTATTGATCTACTCCCAAATAGTAAACTGCCTTTTGGTCATGTTTATCCTCTTTCGCAGGATGAACTTTCCCATCTCAAGGAATACTTGGATGAGAATTTGACAAAAGGTTTTATTAGACCTTCCACTTCTTCCACAGCTGCAGGACTTTTTTTTGTCCGCAATAAAGACTCAAGTCTCAGGCCTATTATCGACTATAGGCAATTGAATGCCATTACAGTAAAAGATCGCTATCCTTTGCCGCTTATCCCTGAACTCATTGAACAAGTGCGTGGAGCTACCTACTTTTCAAAATTGGACCTGAAAGGGGCATACAATCTAATCCGAATCCGTGATGGAGATGAGTGGAAGACAGCATTCAGAACCAGATACGGATTGTTCGAATATCTTGTAATGCCATTTGGGCTATGTAACGCTCCCGCAGCTTTCCAACGATTCATAAACGATATCTTTAGAGACTTACTTGATGTCTGTGTTGTGGTATATCTGGACGATATACTTATTTATTCACGATCCTTGTCTGAACATATAAAACATGTAAGACTTGTGTTATCCAGATTACTCACACACAATCTATACGTGAAACTAAAAAAATGCTTATTTCATAAAGAAGAAGTATTATTCCTAGGATACATCATATCCAAAACAGGAATCAAGATGGATATGAGTAAGATATCCTGCATTCAGGATTGGCCTATACCAACCACCCGCAAAGCACTACAGCGATTCCTTGGATTTTCAAACTTCTATAGGAAGTTCATCAAGAACTTCTCTGCCATTGTGAGACCTCTCAAACAACTCACAAGTATTAAGAAACAATTTAAATGGTCAGATGAAGCAAATAAAGCTTTTCGCTTGTTAAAAACAAACTTTACCTCTGCTCCCATACTACGCCATCCAGACCCATCCCTCCAATACATTCTGGAAGTAGATGCGTCAAATATGGCAGTAGGAGCAGTACTCTCCCAACGACCAACAAATACTTCACCACTCCATCCAGTCGCCTTCTTCTCTAAATCTCTAAGCAGCCCAGAGGTGAATTACCCAGTGGGTGAAAAGGAACTGCTTGCTATAAAACTGGCTCTGGAGAATTGGCGACTAGGGTTGAGCGAACACCTAGATGTCCGTGTTCGACGGGTTCGGCCGAACTTTAAAAAAAAGTCCGGGTCCGTGTCCCGGACTTTTACCGAACTTTTCCCGGACACCGAACCCCATTGAAGTCAATGGGGACCCGAACTTTAAGGCACTAAAATGGCTCTAAAACACCAAAGGAAAGGGCTAGAGTGCTGCAAATGGCAGCAAAACGTAATTAAGAGCATGGCAAGTGCTCTGCAAACAAATGTGGATAGGGAAATAACTTAAAACAACAAAAAAAAACAGAAAAATAAAACAATGTTCTTCTTCATCTCTGAAGGACGAGGCCCATATGGAGTAGGAGGGAGGTTGAGGTGGTGGTGGATGTGGCGGTGACTAGACATATGCCGGTTTTCGGTAATTCGATATATCGCGGTATTGCATAGCCACGGTATTGTTATTGTGGCATTTTTAAAATACCGAGTTTCTCTGTCAAGTCTGCCTGACTTGTGAATTGATACATTTCAGTGAGCTGGATGACTCATTCACTCACTCAGCTAACACCTTTCAGCATTAAGTCTCCTAACTATAAACAAAAATGATTACATTTGTATCTTTTCCTTCCCTCTGCCAGGGAGAAAGGAAGTTTAACCTCTTAAAGACTGGATCTTTTTCTGACACTTGCTGTTTGCAAGTTAAAATCAGTTTTTTTTTTGCTAGAAAAGTACTTAGAACCCCCAAACATTTTATATATTTTTTTAGCAGAGACCCTACAGAATAAAATGGCGATTGTTGTAATATTTTATGTCACACTGTATTTGCGCAGCAGTCTTTCAAACGCAATGATTAGACTTTAATGAATAAAAAAAAAAAAAAAAACGTAACAGTAAAGTTATCCCAATTTTTTTTTTTTTTGTTACACAGAGAATCGTGAGAGAATCGTGATCTTTATTCCAAGCTAAAAAATCGTGATTCTCATTTTGGCCAGAATCGTGCAGCTCTAATAAATATATATATACACACACACACGCCTAGCAGCCCACATTACATTATTATATAGCCATCAAGCAGTGTCTGGCCTACCTGGTGATGACTGGTCCTGGCGCTCTGATCCGATGGCCTGGTCTTTAAAGGGGCAAATCCTTGCGATCCAGAAGTGGTTAAACCTGCAGGAGGACCGGTGTTTTTATCTATTAATGACTTTACTATTGCTTTAGGCCTGGTTCACATGTATGCGGGTTGGTGGTTCACATGTATGCGGGTTGGCGGTTCACATGTATGCGGGTTGGCGGCCCACATTTGCACAGGCATAGCAGCCCATTGATTTGAACGGGCTGCTATGCCCTCATTTTCCGCAGAAAAAAGGTGCATGCAGCATTTTTTTTAAATTCAGTGGCCTTGAAATCCATCCTGCTTTTGCACCATGCGACTAACCTGCAGTTCCTGCTCTGGCAAGCTTTCTGCATTTTTTGTATACGTGGGCACGGCATTTAAAAATAAACAGTTTGCGTGTGCAGCAACGGCAGGTAAATCGCATGGTGCAAAAGAAGGATGGATTTCATGGCCACTGCATTTTTTTAAATTCTGCATGCACCTTTTTTCAGCTGAAAACGCAGGCATAGCAGCTCAAGCCCATTCACATCAATGGGCTGCTATGCCTGTGCAAATGTGGGCCCCCAACCCGCATACATGTGAACCAGGCCTAAAGCAATAGTAAAGTCATTAATAGATAAAAACACCGGTCCTCCTGCAGGTTTAACCAATTAATGACTTTACTATTGCTTTAGGCCTGGTTCACATGTATGCGGGTTGGGGGCCCACATTTGCACAGGCATAGCAGCCCATTGATGTGAATGGGCTTGAGCTGCTATGCCTGCGTTTTCAGCTGAAAAAAGGTGCATGCAGAATTTAAAAAAATGCAGTGGCCATGAAATCCATCCTTCTTTTGCACCATGCGACTTACCTGCCGTTGCTGCACACGCAAACTGTTTATTTTTAAATGCCGTGCCCACGTATACAAAAAATGCAGAAAGCTTGCCAGAGCAGGAACTGCAGGTTAGTCGCATGGTGCAAAAGCAGGATGGATTTCAAGGCCACTGAATTTTAAAAAAATGCTGCATGCACCTTTTTTCTGCGGAAAATGAGGGCATAGCAGCCCATTCAAATCAATGGGCTGCTATGCCTGTGCAAATGTGAACCACCAACCCGCATACATGTGAACCAGGCCTAAAGCAATAGTAAAGTAATTTATAAACAACACCTCCTTCAGGTTTAACCACTTCTTGACCACAAGGATTTGCCCTCTTAATGACCAGGCCATCGGATCGGAGCCGAGCGCCAGAACCAGTTATCACCAGTTAGGCCAGACACTGCTTGATGACCTATTTTAGGCCTGGTTCACAGAGTCTGTACTGACTGACTATATAATAATGTGCATAAGTGAACCAAAGCCCCTAAATTCAGCAATGAAATTGAAGTGAGGTGGAAATTTAATAATTTAAATTTAATAATAGAATACCGTGATAATACCGTATACCGTGGCAAAACCTTAATCAATTAATCGCAGCATGAAAATCTGATACCGTCACAAGCCTAGCGGTGACATAGGCGTGCGCACAGGGTGTGCTGGGTGTGCCTGGGCACACCCTAATCACCTAGGGCACATAGCATTGCCAGTGAGGAGATGGGAAAGATCTCCCTGGGACCTGCTCTGCTCTATTTCTCCTTGCCTACAGGTACATGGCCCCGATACATTACTCTCCCTGCTGGCAAACACATGCATGTGTATTTCAACTTTGGGGTGCACACCTTAATGCAATAGGCTGCGCACACCTATGGGCGGTGTAGGTGGAAGCGGCGGTGGAGGAGGACCAGGGCCGGATTAACAGCATCATGGGCTTGGTGCTGAGGATTTTGAAGGGCCTTAAGGGCCGTGCCTTGCCATGCACCCAGAGGAGGAAGGGTGCAGCCATGCATGCCTAATTCAACATGGGATGCTGTCTCTGAAGCCCATAAACACATCCATGCATCGCCAACTGTCCCTCCTTGTCCGGCCTTCACGCTGTGTGGGGAGGTTCTGAGGGTGCTGCCTGGGGAAGCGAGCATAGAAGCCAGACTTCTGTGTTTACAAGTGACAGAAGAGCGGTAACAGTGAATATGGCCAACCCGGGGCCTATATAAAAGGTAGGGGCCTGGAGCTGCAGCTCCAATAGCCCCTACATTAATCTGGCCCTGAGGAGGAGGACGAGGTAGCCAACACTGCTTCTTTTCAAAAATTTTAAATGAGGGTACACCCCAAAAGAGTGAGAAAGAGCAAAAATGGAACAATGGGTGGGTAAGGTCGGTATCCATTGCTATTCTGCATAAGGTACGGAAAAGTCCCGTGGGATCCATGCCTGGTTCATTTTAATGAACGTGAGCTTGTCCACATTGTCTCTGGACAGGCGGCTGCGCTTGTCTGTTATAACGCCCCCAGCCGTGCTAAATACCCGTTCAGATAATACACTGGCTGCAGGGCACGCCAGCACCTCCAAGGCGTAAAGGGCAAGCTCAAGCCATGTGCCCAATTTGGAGACCCAGAAGTTGAAGGGGGCAGACCCGTCATTCACTACATGTAGGCGTGTGCACACATACTGCTCCACCATGTTGGTAAAATGCTGCCTCCTGCTAAGACGTTCCATCTGAGCTGCTGGTGCTGCTGTTTGTTGTGGCGTGCTGACAAAGCTTTTCCACATTTCGGCCATGCTAACCCTGCCTTCTGAGGTGCTGGCGGTGCCCTGGTTGCGTTGGCGACCTCCTCCTCCTCCTCCTCTGCCTTGTGCTTCCACTGTGGCCCCGCTGTCAGATGGGAATGCCAGCAGCATGGCGTCTACCAGCGTGCGCTTGTACTCGCGCATCTTGCGATCGCGCTCCAGTGAGTGAATTAAGGACGGTACGTTGTCCTTGTAACGGGGATCCAGCAGCGTGGCCACCCAGTAATCAGCACAAGTTAGAATGTGGGCAACTCGGCGGTCGTTGTGGAGACACTGCAGCATGTAATCGCTCATGTGTGCCAGGCTGCCCAGAGGCAACGAAAGGCTGTCCTCTGTGGGAGGTGTATCGTCCGTGTCCTCTGTATCCCCCCAGCCACGCACCAGTGATGGCCATGAGCTGGCCTGGGTGCCACCCTGCTGTGAACATGGTTCCATCTCCTCCTCCAGCTCCTCCTCCTCCTCATCCTCCTCATCCTCCAGAACTGTGCCCCTGCTGGACAATTGCGTCCCTGGCGTTTGCGTGTGCAGGAACCCACCCTCGGAGCCCCTTGCGAATGACTGCCCTGAAAGCCTTGGAAATGTTACCTCTTCATCCTCCTCCTCCTCCTCATCCTGTGCCACATCCTCTTCCATCATCGCCCGAATTGTTTTTTCAAGGAGGCATGGAAGTGGGATAGTTAAGCTGAGAACGGCGTCATTGCCACTGGCCATGTTGGTGGAGTACTCAAAACAGCGCAACAAGGCACACAGGTCTCGCATGGAGGCCCAGTTAAATTAAATAGCGGAATAGAAAATATGATCCAAAAAAAGTGTATGTATATCACACGTACACAACCACACTGGGCCCCAATTACTATTGTTTGTACCCCTAAAAGGCTAGATGAGGAGTAGGGGGAGTATGGAACAGGCAGCACCCTCAAACCTTCAGAAGTATGAGATGAACCCCAACAACTTGGAAAGGTGGATCTCTCTCACACGTACCGACACAGACTATCCCGCAATTCAATTGATCCTCAAAGGTTTTTATTGAATAGCGGAATAGGAAATATGATCAAAAAAAGTGTATGTATCTCGCACGTACACAACCACACTAGGCCCCAATTACTATTGTTTGTACCCCTAAAAGGCTAGATGAGGAGTAGGGGGGGTATGGAACAGGCAGCACCCTCAAACCTTCAGAAGTATGAGATGAACCCCAACAACTTGGAAAGGTGGATCTCTCTCACACGTACCGACACAGACTATCCCGCAATTCAATTGATCCTCAAAGGTTTTTATTGAATAGCGGAATAGGAAATATGATCAAAAAAAGTGTATGTATCTCGCACGTACACAACCACACTAGGCCCCAATTACTATTGTTTGTACCCCTAAAAGGCTAGATGAGGAGTAGGGGGGGTATGGAACAGGCAGCACCCTCAAACCTTCAGAAGTATGAGATGAACCCCAACAACTTGGAAAGGTGGATCTCTCTCACACGTACCGACACAGACTATCCCGCAATTCAATTGATCCTCAAAGGTTTTTATTGAATAGCGGAATAGGAAATATGATCAAAAAAAGTGTATGTATCTCGCACGTACACAACCACACTAGGCCCCAATTACTATTGTTTGTACCCCTAAAAGGCTAGATGAGGAGTAGGGGGGGTATGGAACAGGCAGCACCCTCAAACCTTCAGAAGTATGAGATGAACCCCAACAACTTGGAAAGGTGGATCTCTCTCACACGTACCGACACAGACTATCCCGCAATTCAATTGATCCTCAAAGGTTTTTATTGAATAGCGGAATAGGAAATATGATCAAAAAAAGTGTATGTATCTCGCACGTACACAACCACACTAGGCCCCAATTACTATTGTTTGTACCCCTAAAAGGCTAGATGAGGAGTAGGGGGGGTATGGAACAGGCAGCACCCTCAAACCTTCAGAAGTATGAGATGAACCCCAACAACTTGGAAAGGTGGATCTCTCTCACACGTACCGACACAGACTATCCCGCAATTCAATTGATCCTCAAAGGTTTTTATTGAATAGCGGAATAGGAAATATGATCAAAAAAAGTGTATGTATCTCGCACGTACACAACCACACTAGGCCCCAATTACTATTGTTTGTACCCCTAAAAGGCTAGATGAGGAGTAGGGGGGGTATGGAACAGGCAGCACCCTCAAACCTTCAGAAGTATGAGATGAACCCCAACAACTTGGAAAGGTGGATCTCTCTCACACGTACCGACACAGACTATCCCGCAATTCAATTGATCCTCAAAGGTTTTTATTGAATAGCGGAATAGGAAATATGATCAAAAAAAGTGTATGTATCTCGCACGTACACAACCACACTAGGCCCCAATTACTATTGTTTGTACCCCTAAAAGGCTAGATGAGGAGTAGGGGGGGTATGGAACAGGCAGCACCCTCAAACCTTCAGAAGTATGAGATGAACCCCAACAACTTGGAAAGGTGGATCTCTCTCACACGTACCGACACAGACTATCCCGCAATTCAATTGATCCTCAAAGGTTTTTATTGAATAGCGGAATAGGAAATATGATCAAAAAAAGTGTATGTATCTCGCACGTACACAACCACACTAGGCCCCAATTACTATTGTTTGTACCCCTAAAAGGCTAGATGAGGAGTAGGGGGGGTATGGAACAGGCAGCACCCTCAAACCTTCAGAAGTATGAGATGAACCCCAACAACTTGGAAAGGTGGATCTCTCTCACACGTACCGACACAGACTATCCCCCAATTTAACTGATCCCCAAAGGTTTTTGATTAAATAGCGGAATAGAAAATATGATCCCAAAAAAGTGTATGTATATCACACGTACACAACCACACTAGGCCCCAATTACTATTGTTTGTACCCCTAAAAGGCTAGGAGTAGGGGGAGTATGGAACAGGCAGCACCCTCAAACCTTCAGAAGTATGAGATGAACCCCAACAACTTGGAAAGGTGGATCTCTCTCACACGTACCAACACAGACTATCCCCCAATTTAACTGATCCCCAAAGGTTTTTGATTAAATAGCGGAATAGAAAATATGATCCCAAAAAAGTGTATGTATATCACACGTACACAACCACACTAGGCCCCAATTACTATTGTTTGTACCCCTAAAAGGCTAGGAGTAGGGGGAGTATGGAACAGGCAGCACCCTCAAACCTTCAGAAGTATGAGATGAACCTCAACAACTTGGAAAGGTGGATCTCTCTCACACGTACCAACACAGACTATCCCCCAATTTAACTGATCCCCAAAGGTTTTTGATTAAATAGCGGAATAGAAAATATGATCCCAAAAAAGTGTATGTATATCACACGTACACAACCACACTAGGCCCCAATTACTATTGTTTGTACCCCTAAAAGGCTAGGAGTAGGGGGGGTATGGAACAGGCAGCACCCTCAAACCTTCAGAAGTATGAGATGAACCCCAACAACTTGGAAAGGTGGATCTCTCTCACACGTACCAACACAGACTATCCCCCAATTTAACTGATCCCCAAAGGTTTTTGATTAAATAGCGGAATAGAAAATATGATCCCAAAAAAGTGTATGTATATCACACGTACACAACCACACTAGGCCCCAATTACTATTGTTTGTACCCCTAAAAGGCTAGGAGTAGGGGGAGTATGGAACAGGCAGCACCCTCAAACCTTCAGAAGTATGAGATGAACCCCAACAACTTGGAAAGGTGGATCTCTCTCACACGTACCAACACAGACTATCCCCCAATTTAACTGATCCCCAAAGGTTTTTGATTAAATAGCGGAATAGAAAATATGATCCCAAAAAAGTGTATGTATATCACACGTACACAACCACACTAGGCCCCAATTACTATTGTTTGTACCCCTAAAAGGCTAGGAGTAGGGGGAGTATGGAACAGGCAGCACCCTCAAACCTTCAGAAGTATGAGATGAACCTCAACAACTTGGAAAGGTGGATCTCTCTCACACGTACCAACACAGACTATCCCCCAATTTAACTGATCCCCAAAGGTTTTTGATTAAATAGCGGAATAGAAAATATGATCCCAAAAAAGTGTATGTATATCACACGTACACAACCACACTAGGCCCCAATTACTATTGTTTGTACCCCTAAAAGGCTAGGAGTAGGGGGAGTATGGAACAGGCAGCACCCTCAAACCTTCAGAAGTATGAGATGAACCCCAACAACTTGGAAAGGTGGATCTCTCTCACACGTACCAACACAGACTATCCCCCAATTTAACTGATCCCCAAAGGTTTTTGATTAAATAGCGGAATAGAAAATATGATCCCAAAAAAGTGTATGTATATCACACGTACACAACCACACTAGGCCCCAATTACTATTGTTTGTACCCCTAAAAGGCTAGGAGTAGGGGGAGTATGGAACAGGCAGCACCCTCAAACCTTCAGAAGTATGAGATGAACCCCAACAACTTGGAAAGGTGGATCTCTCTCACACGTACCAACACAGACTATCCCCCAATTTAACTGATCCCCAAAGGTTTTTGATTAAATAGCGGAATAGAAAATATGATCCCAAAAAAGTGTATGTATATCACACGTACACAACCACACTAGGCCCCAATTACTATTGTTTGTACCCCTAAAAGGCTAGGAGTAGGGGGGGTATGGAACAGGCAGCACCCTCAAACCTTCAGAAGTATGAGATGAACCCCAACAACTTGGAAAGGTGGATCTCTCTCACACGTACCAACACAGACTATCCCCCAATTTAACTGATCCCCAAAGGTTTTTGATTAAATAGCGGAATAGAAAATATGATCCCAAAAAAGTGTATGTATATCACACGTACACAACCACACTAGGCCCCAATTACTATTGTTTGTACCCCTAAAAGGCTAGGAGTAGGGGGGGTATGGAACAGGCAGCACCCTCAAACCTTCAGAAGTATGAGATGAACCCCAACAACTTGGAAAGGTGGATCTCTCTCACACGTACCAACACAGACTATCCCCCAATTTAACTGATCCCCAAAGGTTTTTGATTAAATAGCGGAATAGAAAATATGATCCCAAAAAAGTGTATGTATATCACACGTACACAACCACACTAGGCCCCAATTACTATTGTTTGTACCCCTAAAAGGCTAGGAGTAGGGGGAGTATGGAACAGGCAGCACCCTCAAACCTTCAGAAGTATGAGATGAACCCCAACAACTTGGAAAGGTGGATCTCTCTCACACGTACCAACACAGACTATCCCCCAATTTAACTGATCCCCAAAGGTTTTTGATTAAATAGCGGAATAGAAAATATGATCCCAAAAAAGTGTATGTATATCACACGTACACAACCACACTAGGCCCCAATTACTATTGTTTGTACCCCTAAAAGGCTAGGAGTAGGGGGAGTATGGAACAGGCAGCACCCTCAAACCTTCAGAAGTATGAGATGAACCCCAACAACTTGGAAAGGTGGATCTCTCTCACACGTACCAACACAGACTATCCCCCAATTTAACTGATCCCCAAAGGTTTTTGATTAAATAGCGGAATAGAAAATATGATCCCAAAAAAGTGTATGTATATCACACGTACACAACCACACTAGGCCCCAATTACTATTGTTTGTACCCCTAAAAGGCTAGGAGTAGGGGGGGTATGGAACAGGCAGCACCCTCAAACCTTCAGAAGTATGAGATGAACCCCAACAACTTGGAAAGGTGGATCTCTCTCACACGTACCAACACAGACTATCCCCCAATTTAACTGATCCCCAAAGGTTTTTGATTAAATAGCGGAATAGAAAATATGATCCCAAAAAAGTGTATGTATATCACACGTACACAACCACACTAGGCCCCAATTACTATTGTTTGTACCCCTAAAAGGCTAGGAGTAGGGGGAGTATGGAACAGGCAGCACCCTCAAACCTTCAGAAGTATGAGATGAACCTCAACAACTTGGAAAGGTGGATCTCTCTCACACGTACCAACACAGACTATCCCCCAATTTAACTGATCCCCAAAGGTTTTTGATTAAATAGCGGAATAGAAAATATGATCCCAAAAAAGTGTATGTATATCACACGTACACAACCACACTAGGCCCCAATTACTATTGTTTGTACCCCTAAAAGGCTAGGAGTAGGGGGAGTATGGAACAGGCAGCACCCTCAAACCTTCAGAAGTATGAGATGAACCCCAACAACTTGGAAAGGTGGATCTCTCTCACACGTACCAACACAGACTATCCCCCAATTTAACTGATCCCCAGAGGTTTTTGATTAAATAGCGGAATAGAAAATATGATCCCAAAAAAGTGTATGTATATCACACGTACACAACCACACTAGGCCCCAATTACTATTGTTTGTACCCCTAAAAGGCTAGGAGTAGGGGGAGTATGGAACAGGCAGCACCCTCAAACCTTCAGAAGTATGAGATGAACCTCAACAACTTGGAAAGGTGGATCTCTCTCACACGTACCAACACAGACTATCCCCCAATTTAACTGATCCCCAAAGGTTTTTGATTAAATAGCGGAATAGAAAATATGATCCCAAAAAAGTGTATGTATATCACACGTACACAACCACACTAGGCCCCAATTACTATTGTTTGTACCCCTAAAAGGCTAGGAGTAGGGGGAGTATGGAACAGGCAGCACCCTCAAACCTTCAGAAGTATGAGATGAACCCCAACAACTTGGAAAGGTGGATCTCTCTCACACGTACCAACACAGACTATCCCCCAATTTAACTGATCCCCAAAGGTTTTTGATTAAATAGCGGAATAGAAAATATGATCCCAAAAAAGTGTATGTATATCACACGTACACAACCACACTAGGCCCCAATTACTATTGTTTGTACCCCTAAAAGGCTAGGAGTAGGGGGAGTATGGAACAGGCAGCACCCTCAAACCTTCAGAAGTATGAGATGAACCCCAACAACTTGGAAAGGTGGATCTCTCTCACACGTACCAACACAGACTATCCCCCAATTTAACTGATCCCCAAAGGTTTTTGATTAAATAGCGGAATAGAAAATATGATCCCAAAAAAGTGTATGTATATCACACGTACACAACCACACTAGGCCCCAATTACTATTGTTTGTACCCCTAAAAGGCTAGGAGTAGGGGGAGTATGGAACAGGCAGCACCCTCAAACCTTCAGAAGTATGAGATGAACCCCAACAACTTGGAAAGGTGGATCTCTCTCACACGTACCAACACAGACTATCCCCCAATTTAACTGATCCCCAAAGGTTTTTGATTAAATAGCGGAATAGAAAATATGATCCCAAAAAAGTGTATGTATATCACACGTACACAACCACACTAGGCCCCAATTACTATTGTTTGTACCCCTAAAAGGCTAGGAGTAGGGGGGGTATGGAACAGGCAGCACCCTCAAACCTTCAGAAGTATGAGATGAACCCCAACAACTTGGAAAGGTGGATCTCTCTCACACGTACCAACACAGACTATCCCCCAATTTAACTGATCCCCAAAGGTTTTTGATTAAATAGCGGAATAGAAAATATGATCCCAAAAAAGTGTATGTATATCACACGTACACAACCACACTAGGCCCCCAATTACTATTGTTTGTACCCCTAAAAGGCTAGGAGTAGGGGGAGTATGGAACAGGCAGCACCCTCAAACCTTCAGAAGTATGAGATGAACCCCAACAACTTGGAAAGGTGGATCTCTCTCACACGTACCAACACAGACTATCCCCCAATTTAACTGATCCCCAAAGGTTTTTGATTAAATAGCGGAATAGAAAATATGATCCCAAAAAAGTGTATGTATATCACACGTACACAACCACACTAGGCCCCAATTACTATTGTTTGTACCCCTAAAAGGCTAGGAGTAGGGGGAGTATGGAACAGGCAGCACCCTCAAACCTTCAGAAGTATGAGATGAACCCCAACAACTTGGAAAGGTGGATCTCTCTCACACGTACCAACACAGACTATCCCCCAATTTAACTGATCCCCAAAGGTTTTTGATTAAATAGCGGAATAGAAAATATGATCCCAAAAAAGTGTATGTATATCACACGTACACAACCACACTAGGCCCCAATTACTATTGTTTGTACCCCTAAAAGGCTAGGAGTAGGGGGGGTATGGAACAGGCAGCACCCTCAAACCTTCAGAAGTATGAGATGAACCCCAACAACTTGGAAAGGTGGATCTCTCTCACACGTACCAACACAGACTATCCCCCAATTTAACTGATCCCCAAAGGTTTTTGATTAAATAGCGGAATAGAAAATATGATCCCAAAAAAGTGTATGTATATCACACGTACACAACCACACTAGGCCCCAATTACTATTGTTTGTACCCCTAAAAGGCTAGATGAGGAGTAGGGGGAGTATGGAACAGGCAGCACCCTCAAACCTTCAGTATGAGATTGTGTTCACTGTACCCCACAAAGATTGAGTTCACTGCACCCCACAATGATTGTGTTCACTGCACCCCACAAAGATTGTGTTCACTGCACCTCACAAAGATTGTGTTCACTGTACCCCCCAAAGATTGTGTTCACTGCACCCCACAAAGATTCTGTTCACTGTACCCCACAAAGATTGTGTTCACTGCACCCCAAAAAGATTGTGTTCACTGCACCCCAAAAAGGATGTTGTTCACTGCACCCCAAAAAGGATGTTGTTCACTCCACCCCAAAAAGATTGTGTTCACTGCACCCCACAAAGATTGTGTTCACTGCACCCCAAAAATGATTTTGTTCACTGCACCCCAAAAAGGATTTTGTTCACTGCACCCCAAAAAGGATGTTGTTCACTCCACCCCAAAAAGATTGTGTTCACTGCACCCCAAAAAGATTGTGTTCACTGCACCCCACAAAGGATTTTGTTCACTGCACCCCAAAAAGATTGTGTTCACTGCACCCCAAAAAGGATGTTGTTCACTGCACCCCAAAAAGGATTTTGTTCACTGCACCCCAAAAAGATTGTGTTCACTGCACCCCACAAAGGATTTTGTTCACTGCACCCCACAAAGATTGTGTTCACTGCACACCAAAAAGGATTGTGTTCACTGCACCCCAAAAAGATTTTGTTCACTGCACCCCAAAAAGATTGTGTTCACTGCAGCCCAAAAAGATTGTGTTCACTGCAGCCCAAAAAGATTGTGTTCACTGCAGCCCAAAAAGATTGTGTTCACTGCAGCCCAAAAAGATTGTGTTCACTGCAGCCCAAAAAGATTGTGTTCACTGCAGCTCACACACAGAAAAATGGATGTGGATCACTGACACCTGCCTATCTCCAATCCCACACCACACAGCAATATCGATTGTAGTTTGTAGAACACAGTTTCCCTAAAATTCAGCAGACTCTGTCCCTAACAGGATTGAGAAGAGATCGTAGATCAGGATTGAGTGCAGACCCCAC
>NC_138775.1:190751321-190833821 GCF_965119305.1 Pelophylax lessonae
AAACACCGGTCCTCCTGCAGGTTTAACCAATTAATGACTTTACTATTGCTTTAGGCCTGGTTCACATGTATGCGGGTTGGGGGCCCACATTTGCACAGGCATAGCAGCCCATTGATGTGAATGGGCTTGAGCTGCTATGCCTGCGTTTTCAGCTGAAAAAAGGTGCATGCAGAATTTAAAAAATGCAGTGGCCATGAAATCCATCCTTCTTTTGCACCATGCGACTTACCTGCCGTTGCTGCACACGCAAACTGTTTATTTTTAAATGCCGTGCCCACGTATACAAAAAATGCAGAAAGCTTGCCAGAGCAGGAACTGCAGGTTAGTCGCATGGTGCAAAAGCAGGATGGATTTCAAGGCCACTGAATTTTAAAAAAATGCTGCATGCACCTTTTTTCTGCGGAAAATGAGGGCATAGCAGCCCATTCAAATCAATGGGCTGCTATGCCTGTGCAAATGTGAACCACCAACCCGCATACATGTGAACCAGGCCTAAAGCAATAGTAAAGTAATTTATAAACAACACCTCCTTCAGGTTTAACCACTTCTTGACCACAAGGATTTGCCCTCTTAATGACCAGGCCATCGGATCGGAGCCGAGCGCCAGAACCAGTTATCACCAGTTAGGCCAGACACTGCTTGGATGACCTATTTTAGGCCTGGTTCACAGAGTCTGTACTGACTGACTATATAATAATGTGCATAAGTGAACCAAAGCCCCTAAATTCAGCAATGAAATTGAAGTGAGGTGGAAATTTAATAATTTAAATTTAATAATAGAATACCGTGATAATACCGTATACCGTGGCAAAACCTTAATCAATTAATCGCAGCATGAAAATCTGATACCGTCACAAGCCTAGCGGTGACATAGGCGTGCGCACAGGGTGTGCTGGGTGTGCCTGGGCACACCCTAATCACCTAGGGCACATAGCATTGCCAGTGAGGAGATGGGAAAGATCTCCCTGGGACCTGCTCTGCTCTATTTCTCCTTGCCTACAGGTACATGGCCCCGATACATTACTCTCCCTGCTGGCAAACACATGCATGTGTATTTCAACTTTGGGGTGCACACCTTAATGCAATAGGCTGCGCACACCTATGGGCGGTGTAGGTGGAAGCGGCGGTGGAGGAGGACCAGGGCCGGATTAACAGCATCATGGGCTTGGTGCTGAGGATTTTGAAGGGCCTTAAGGGCCGTGCCTTGCCATGCACCCAGAGGAGGAAGGGTGCAGCCATGCATGCCTAATTCAACATGGGATGCTGTCTCTGAAGCCCATAAACACATCCATGCATCGCCAACTGTCCCTCCTTGTCCGGCCTTCACGCTGTGTGGGGAGGTTCTGAGGGTGCTGCCTGGGGAAGCGAGCATAGAAGCCAGACTTCTGTGTTTACAAGTGACAGAAGAGCGGTAACAGTGAATATGGCCAACCCGGGGCCTATATAAAAGGTAGGGGCCTGGAGCTGCAGCTCCAATAGCCCCTACATTAATCTGGCCCTGAGGAGGAGGACGAGGTAGCCAACACTGCTTCTTTTCAAAAATTTTAAATGAGGGTACACCCCAAAAGAGTGAGAAAGAGCAAAAATGGAACAATGGGTGGGTAAGGTCGGTATCCATTGCTATTCTGCATAAGGTACGGAAAAGTCCCGTGGGATCCATGCCTGGTTCATTTTAATGAACGTGAGCTTGTCCACATTGTCTCTGGACAGGCGGCTGCGCTTGTCTGTTATAACGCCCCCAGCCGTGCTAAATACCCGTTCAGATAATACACTGGCTGCAGGGCACGCCAGCACCTCCAAGGCGTAAAGGGCAAGCTCAAGCCATGTGCCCAATTTGGAGACCCAGAAGTTGAAGGGGCAGACCCGTCATTCACTACATGTAGGCGTGTGCACACATACTGCTCCACCATGTTGGTAAAATGCTGCCTCCTGCTAAGACGTTCCATCTGAGCTGCTGGTGCTGCTGTTTGTTGTGGCGTGCTGACAAAGCTTTTCCACATTTCGGCCATGCTAACCCTGCCTTCTGAGGTGCTGGCGGTGCCCTGGTTGCGTTGGCGACCTCCTCCTCCTCCTCCTCTGCCTTGTGCTTCCACTGTGGCCCCGCTGTCAGATGGGAATGCCAGCAGCATGGCGTCTACCAGCGTGCGCTTGTACTCGCGCATCTTGCGATCGCGCTCCAGTGAGTGAATTAAGGACGGTACGTTGTCCTTGTAACGGGGATCCAGCAGCGTGGCCACCCAGTAATCAGCACAAGTTAGAATGTGGGCAACTCGGCGGTCGTTGTGGAGACACTGCAGCATGTAATCGCTCATGTGTGCCAGGCTGCCCAGAGGCAACGAAAGGCTGTCCTCTGTGGGAGGTGTATCGTCCGTGTCCTCTGTATCCCCCCAGCCACGCACACAGTGATGGCCATGAGCTGGCCTGGGTGCCACCCTGCTGTGAACATGGTTCCATCTCCTCCTCCAGCTCCTCCTCCTCCTCATCCTCCTCATCCTCCAGAACTGTGCCCCTGCTGGACAATTGCGTCCCTGGCGTTTGCGTGTGCAGGAACCCACCCTCGGAGCCCCTTGCGAATGACTGCCCTGAAAGCCTTGGAAATGTTACCTCTTCATCCTCCTCCTCCTCCTCATCCTGTGCCACATCCTCTTCCATCATCGCCCGAATTGTTTTTTCAAGGAGGCATGGAAGTGGGATAGTTAAGCTGAGAACGGCGTCATTGCCACTGGCCATGTGTGGAGTACTCAAAACAGCGCAACAAGGCACACAGGTCTCGCATGGAGGCCCAGTTAAATTAAATAGCGGAATAGAAAATATGATCCAAAAAAAGTGTATGTATATCACACGTACACAACCACACTGGGCCCCAATTACTATTGTTTGTACCCCTAAAAGGCTAGATGAGGAGTAGGGGGAGTATGGAACAGGCAGCACCCTCAAACCTTCAGAAGTATGAGATGAACCCCAACAACTTGGAAAGGTGGATCTCTCTCACACGTACCGACACAGACTATCCCGCAATTCAATTGATCCTCAAAGGTTTTTATTGAATAGCGGAATAGGAAATATGATCAAAAAAAGTGTATGTATCTCGCACGTACACAACCACACTAGGCCCCAATTACTATTGTTTGTACCCCTAAAAGGCTAGATGAGGAGTAGGGGGGGTATGGAACAGGCAGCACCCTCAACCTTCAGAAGTATGAGATGAACCCCAACAACTTGGAAAGGTGGATCTCTCTCACACGTACCGACACAGACTATCCCGCAATTCAATTGATCCTCAAAGGTTTTTATTGAATAGCGGAATAGGAAATATGATCAAAAAAAGTGTATGTATCTCGCACGTACACAACCACACTAGGCCCCAATTACTATTGTTTGTACCCCTAAAAGGCTAGATGAGGAGTAGGGGGGGTATGGAACAGGCAGCACCCTCAAACCTTCAGAAGTATGAGATGAACCCCAACAACTTGGAAAGGTGGATCTCTCTCACACGTACCGACACAGACTATCCCGCAATTCAATTGATCCTCAAAGGTTTTTATTGAATAGCGGAATAGGAAATATGATCAAAAAAAGTGTATGTATCTCGCACGTACACAACCACACTAGGCCCCAATTACTATTGTTTGTACCCCTAAAAGGCTAGATGAGGAGTAGGGGGGGTATGGAACAGGCAGCACCCTCAAACCTTCAGAAGTATGAGATGAACCCCAACAACTTGGAAAGGTGGATCTCTCTCACACGTACCGACACAGACTATCCCGCAATTCAATTGATCCTCAAAGGTTTTTATTGAATAGCGGAATAGGAAATATGATCAAAAAAAGTGTATGTATCTCGCACGTACACAACCACACTAGGCCCCAATTACTATTGTTTGTACCCCTAAAAGGCTAGATGAGGAGTAGGGGGGGTATGGAACAGGCAGCACCCTCAAACCTTCAGAAGTATGAGATGAACCCCAACAACTTGGAAAGGTGGATCTCTCTCACACGTACCGACACAGACTATCCCGCAATTCAATTGATCCTCAAAGGTTTTTATTGAATAGCGGAATAGGAAATATGATCAAAAAAAGTGTATGTATCTCGCACGTACACAACCACACTAGGCCCCAATTACTATTGTTTGTACCCCTAAAAGGCTAGATGAGGAGTAGGGGGGGTATGGAACAGGCAGCACCCTCAAACCTTCAGAAGTATGAGATGAACCCCAACAACTTGGAAAGGTGGATCTCTCTCACACGTTACCGACACAGACTATCCCGCAATTCAATTGATCCTCAAAGGTTTTTATTGAATAGCGGAATAGGAAATATGATCAAAAAAAGTGTATGTATCTCGCACGTACACAACCACACTAGGCCCCAATTACTATTGTTTGTACCCCTAAAAGGCTAGATGAGGAGTAGGGGGGGTATGGAACAGGCAGCACCCTCAAACCTTCAGAAGTATGAGATGAACCCCAACAACTTGGAAAGGTGGATCTCTCTCACACGTACCGACACAGACTATCCCGCAATTCAATTGATCCTCAAAGGTTTTTATTGAATAGCGGAATAGGAAATATGATCAAAAAAAGTGTATGTATCTCGCACGTACACAACCACACTAGGCCCCAATTACTATTGTTTGTACCCCTAAAAGGCTAGATGAGGAGTAGGGGGGGTCATGGAACAGGCAGCACCCTCAAACCTTCAGAAGTATGAGATGAACCCCAACAACTTGGAAAGGTGGATCTCTCTCACACGTACCGACACAGACTATCCCCCAATTTAACTGATCCCCAAAGGTTTTTGATTAAATAGCGGAATAGAAAATATGATCCCAAAAAAGTGTATGTATATCACACGTACACAACCACACTAGGCCCCAATTACTATTGTTTGTACCCCTAAAAGGCTAGGAGTAGGGGGAGTATGGAACAGGCAGCACCCTCAAACCTTCAGAAGTATGAGATGAACCCCAACAACTTGGAAAGGTGGATCTCTCTCACACGTACCAACACAGACTATCCCCCAATTTAACTGATCCCCAAAGGTTTTTGATTAAATAGCGGAATAGAAAATATGATCCCAAAAAAGTGTATGTATATCACACGTACACAACCACACTAGGCCCCAATTACTATTGTTTGTACCCCTAAAAGGCTAGGAGTAGGGGGAGTATGGAACAGGCAGCACCCTCAAACCTTCAGAAGTATGAGATGAACCTCAACAACTTGGAAAGGTGGATCTCTCTCACACGTACCAACACAGACTATCCCCCAATTTAACTGATCCCCAAAGGTTTTTGATTAAATAGCGGAATAGAAAATATGATCCCAAAAAAGTGTATGTATATCACACGTACACAACCACACTAGGCCCCAATTACTATTGTTTGTACCCCTAAAAGGCTAGGAGTAGGGGGGGTATGGAACAGGCAGCACCCTCAAACCTTCAGAAGTATGAGATGAACCCCAACAACTTGGAAAGGTGGATCTCTCTCACACGTACCAACACAGACTATCCCCCAATTTAACTGATCCCCAAAGGTTTTTGATTAAATAGCGGAATAGAAAATATGATCCCAAAAAAGTGTATGTATATCACACGTACACAACCACACTAGGCCCCAATTACTATTGTTTGTACCCCTAAAAGGCTAGGAGTAGGGGGAGTATGGAACAGGCAGCACCCTCAAACCTTCAGAAGTATGAGATGAACCCCAACAACTTGGAAAGGTGGATCTCTCTCACACGTACCAACACAGACTATCCCCCAATTTAACTGATCCCCAAAGGTTTTTGATTAAATAGCGGAATAGAAAATATGATCCCAAAAAAGTGTATGTATATCACACGTACACAACCACACTAGGCCCCAATTACTATTGTTTGTACCCCTAAAAGGCTAGGAGTAGGGGGAGTATGGAACAGGCAGCACCCTCAAACCTTCAGAAGTATGAGATGAACCTCAACAACTTGGAAAGGTGGATCTCTCTCACACGTACCAACACAGACTATCCCCCAATTTAACTGATCCCCAAAGGTTTTTGATTAAATAGCGGAATAGAAAATATGATCCCAAAAAAGTGTATGTATATCACACGTACACAACCACACTAGGCCCCAATTACTATTGTTTGTACCCCTAAAAGGCTAGGAGTAGGGGGAGTATGGAACAGGCAGCACCCTCAAACCTTCAGAAGTATGAGATGAACCCCAACAACTTGGAAAGGTGGATCTCTCTCACACGTACCAACACAGACTATCCCCCAATTTAACTGATCCCCAAAGGTTTTTGATTAAATAGCGGAATAGAAAATATGATCCCAAAAAAGTGTATGTATATCACACGTACACAACCACACTAGGCCCCAATTACTATTGTTTGTACCCCTAAAAGGCTAGGAGTAGGGGGAGTATGGAACAGGCAGCACCCTCAAACCTTCAGAAGTATGAGATGAACCCCAACAACTTGGAAAGGTGGATCTCTCTCACACGTACCAACACAGACTATCCCCCAATTTAACTGATCCCCAAAGGTTTTTGATTAAATAGCGGAATAGAAAATATGATCCCAAAAAAGTGTATGTATATCACACGTACACAACCACACTAGGCCCCAATTACTATTGTTTGTACCCCTAAAAGGCTAGGAGTAGGGGGGGTATGGAACAGGCAGCACCCTCAAACCTTCAGAAGTATGAGATGAACCCCAACAACTTGGAAAGGTGGATCTCTCTCACACGTACCAACACAGACTATCCCCCAATTTAACTGATCCCCAAAGGTTTTTGATTAAATAGCGGAATAGAAAATATGATCCCAAAAAAGTGTATGTATATCACACGTACACAACCACACTAGGCCCCAATTACTATTGTTTGTACCCCTAAAAGGCTAGGAGTAGGGGGGGTATGGAACAGGCAGCACCCTCAAACCTTCAGAAGTATGAGATGAACCCCAACAACTTGGAAAGGTGGATCTCTCTCACACGTACCAACACAGACTATCCCCCAATTTAACTGATCCCCAAAGGTTTTTGATTAAATAGCGGAATAGAAAATATGATCCCAAAAAAGTGTATGTATATCACACGTACACAACCACACTAGGCCCCAATTACTATTGTTTGTACCCCTAAAAGGCTAGGAGTAGGGGGAGTATGGAACAGGCAGCACCCTCAAACCTTCAGAAGTATGAGATGAACCCCAACAACTTGGAAAGGTGGATCTCTCTCACACGTACCAACACAGACTATCCCCCAATTTAACTGATCCCCAAAGGTTTTTGATTAAATAGCGGAATAGAAAATATGATCCCAAAAAAGTGTATGTATATCACACGTACACAACCACACTAGGCCCCAATTACTATTGTTTGTACCCCTAAAAGGCTAGGAGTAGGGGGAGTATGGAACAGGCAGCACCCTCAAACCTTCAGAAGTATGAGATGAACCCCAACAACTTGGAAAGGTGGATCTCTCTCACACGTACCAACACAGACTATCCCCCAATTTAACTGATCCCCAAAGGTTTTTGATTAAATAGCGGAATAGAAAATATGATCCCAAAAAAGTGTATGTATATCACACGTACACAACCACACTAGGCCCCAATTACTATTGTTTGTACCCCTAAAAGGCTAGGAGTAGGGGGGGTATGGAACAGGCAGCACCCTCAAACCTTCAGAAGTATGAGATGAACCCCAACAACTTGGAAAGGTGGATCTCTCTCACACGTACCAACACAGACTATCCCCCAATTTAACTGATCCCCAAAGGTTTTTGATTAAATAGCGGAATAGAAAATATGATCCCAAAAAAGTGTATGTATATCACACGTACACAACCACACTAGGCCCCAATTACTATTGTTTGTACCCCTAAAAGGCTAGGAGTAGGGGGAGTATGGAACAGGCAGCACCCTCAAACCTTCAGAAGTATGAGATGAACCTCAACAACTTGGAAAGGTGGATCTCTCTCACACGTACCAACACAGACTATCCCCCAATTTAACTGATCCCCAAAGGTTTTTGATTAAATAGCGGAATAGAAAATATGATCCCAAAAAAGTGTATGTATATCACACGTACACAACCACACTAGGCCCCAATTACTATTGTTTGTACCCCTAAAAGGCTAGGAGTAGGGGGAGTATGGAACAGGCAGCACCCTCAAACCTTCAGAAGTATGAGATGAACCCCAACAACTTGGAAAGGTGGATCTCTCTCACACGTACCAACACAGACTATCCCCCAATTTAACTGATCCCCAGAGGTTTTTGATTAAATAGCGGAATAGAAAATATGATCCCAAAAAAGTGTATGTATATCACACGTACACAACCACACTAGGCCCCAATTACTATTGTTTGTACCCCTAAAAGGCTAGGAGTAGGGGGAGTATGGAACAGGCAGCACCCTCAAACCTTCAGAAGTATGAGATGAACCTCAACAACTTGGAAAGGTGGATCTCTCTCACACGTACCAACACAGACTATCCCCCAATTTAACTGATCCCCAAAGGTTTTTGATTAAATAGCGGAATAGAAAATATGATCCCAAAAAAGTGTATGTATATCACACGTACACAACCACACTAGGCCCCAATTACTATTGTTTGTACCCCTAAAAGGCTAGGAGTAGGGGGAGTATGGAACAGGCAGCACCCTCAAACCTTCAGAAGTATGAGATGAACCCCAACAACTTGGAAAGGTGGATCTCTCTCACACGTACCAACACAGACTATCCCCCAATTTAACTGATCCCCAAAGGTTTTTGATTAAATAGCGGAATAGAAAATATGATCCCAAAAAAGTGTATGTATATCACACGTACACAACCACACTAGGCCCCAATTACTATTGTTTGTACCCCTAAAAGGCTAGGAGTAGGGGGAGTATGGAACAGGCAGCACCCTCAAACCTTCAGAAGTATGAGATGAACCCCAACAACTTGGAAAGGTGGATCTCTCTCACACGTACCAACACAGACTATCCCCCAATTTAACTGATCCCCAAAGGTTTTTGATTAAATAGCGGAATAGAAAATATGATCCCAAAAAAGTGTATGTATATCACACGTACACAACCACACTAGGCCCCAATTACTATTGTTTGTACCCCTAAAAGGCTAGGAGTAGGGGGAGTATGGAACAGGCAGCACCCTCAAACCTTCAGAAGTATGAGATGAACCCCAACAACTTGGAAAGGTGGATCTCTCTCACACGTACCAACACAGACTATCCCCCAATTTAACTGATCCCCAAAGGTTTTTGATTAAATAGCGGAATAGAAAATATGATCCCAAAAAAGTGTATGTATATCACACGTACACAACCACACTAGGCCCCAATTACTATTGTTTGTACCCCTAAAAGGCTAGGAGTAGGGGGGGTATGGAACAGGCAGCACCCTCAAACCTTCAGAAGTATGAGATGAACCCCAACAACTTGGAAAGGTGGATCTCTCTCACACGTACCAACACAGACTATCCCCCAATTTAACTGATCCCCAAAGGTTTTTGATTAAATAGCGGAATAGAAAATATGATCCCAAAAAAGTGTATGTATATCACACGTACACAACCACACTAGGCCCCAATTACTATTGTTTGTACCCCTAAAAGGCTAGGAGTAGGGGGAGTATGGAACAGGCAGCACCCTCAAACCTTCAGAAGTATGAGATGAACCCCAACAACTTGGAAAGGTGGATCTCTCTCACACGTACCAACACAGACTATCCCCCAATTTAACTGATCCCCAAAGGTTTTTGATTAAATAGCGGAATAGAAAATATGATCCCAAAAAAGTGTATGTATATCACACGTACACAACCACACTAGGCCCCAATTACTATTGTTTGTACCCCTAAAAGGCTAGGAGTAGGGGGAGTATGGAACAGGCAGCACCCTCAAACCTTCAGAAGTATGAGATGAACCCCAACAACTTGGAAAGGTGGATCTCTCTCACACGTACCAACACAGACTATCCCCCAATTTAACTGATCCCCAAAGGTTTTTGATTAAATAGCGGAATAGAAAATATGATCCCAAAAAAGTGTATGTATATCACACGTACACAACCACACTAGGCCCCAATTACTATTGTTTGTACCCCTAAAAGGCTAGGAGTAGGGGGGGTATGGAACAGGCAGCACCCTCAAACCTTCAGAAGTATGAGATGAACCCCAACAACTTGGAAAGGTGGATCTCTCTCACACGTACCAACACAGACTATCCCCCAATTTAACTGATCCCCAAAGGTTTTTGATTAAATAGCGGAATAGAAAATATGATCCCAAAAAAGTGTATGTATATCACACGTACACAACCACACTAGGCCCCAATTACTATTGTTTGTACCCCTAAAAGGCTAGATGAGGAGTAGGGGGAGTATGGAACAGGCAGCACCCTCAAACCTTCAGTATGAGATTGTGTTCACTGTACCCCACAAAGATTGAGTTCACTGCACCCCACAATGATTGTGTTCACTGCACCCCACAAAGATTGTGTTCACTGCACCTCACAAAGATTGTGTTCACTGTACCCCCCAAAGATTGTGTTCACTGCACCCCACAAAGATTCTGTTCACTGTACCCCACAAAGATTGTGTTCACTGCACCCCAAAAAGATTGTGTTCACTGCACCCCAAAAAGGATGTTGTTCACTGCACCCCAAAAAGGATGTTGTTCACTCCACCCCAAAAAGATTGTGTTCACTGCACCCCACAAAGATTGTGTTCACTGCACCCCAAAAATGATTTTGTTCACTGCACCCCAAAAAGGATTTTGTTCACTGCACCCCAAAAAGGATGTTGTTCACTCCACCCCAAAAAGATTGTGTTCACTGCACCCCAAAAAGATTGTGTTCACTGCACCCCACAAAGGATTTTGTTCACTGCACCCCAAAAAGATTGTGTTCACTGCACCCCAAAAAGGATGTTGTTCACTGCACCCCAAAAAGGATTTTGTTCACTGCACCCCAAAAAGATTGTGTTCACTGCACCCCACAAAGGATTTTGTTCACTGCACCCCACAAAGATTGTGTTCACTGCACACCAAAAAGGATTGTGTTCACTGCACCCCAAAAAGATTTTGTTCACTGCACCCCAAAAAGATTGTGTTCACTGCAGCCCAAAAAGATTGTGTTCACTGCAGCCCAAAAAGATTGTGTTCACTGCAGCCCAAAAAGATTGTGTTCACTGCAGCCCAAAAAGATTGTGTTCACTGCAGCCCAAAAAGATTGTGTTCACTGCAGCTCACACACAGAAAAATGGATGTGGATCACTGACACCTGCCTATCTCCAATCCCACACCACACAGCAATATCGATTGTAGTTTGTAGAACACAGTTTCCCTAAAATTCAGCAGACTCTGTCCCTAACAGGATTGAGAAGAGATCGTAGATCAGGATTGAGTGCAGACCCCACCCCCCACACAGCAATATCGATTGTAGTTTGTAGAAGACACTGACCCTATATAATTCAGCAGACTCTATCCCTAAAATGCCTACAACTCGCCCTGCCTAAACACTCCGACCTGTCCCTCAATTCTATCCGGACACAAATGGTTTTTTCCTGCCTATCTTTCCCTAATCAGCAGCCAGCACGTTGATGTGTGCTCTGTCCCTGAATCTAAGCAGCATAATGACGCCGCTGCGGCTGCCTCGAACTTATAAAGACTTGGTCACATGCTTCAGACGGCCAATCACAGCTACTGAGACATTTGCAGGCATGGCTGGGATGGCTTAAGGCACACCAGTTAAACGATTGTTGATTGGCTGTTGAAAGCCCGCCATGAAAAGAGCGCCAAAGCATGCAAAACCCGGAAATAAAACGACCGAACACGGATTTTTACCCGAACATACAGTAAAGTGTCCGTGTCCGTGTTCGGGTACAAAAAATCCAATTATTCGGTACGAACACGAATAATACAGTCCGTGTTCGCTCAACACTATTGGCGACATCTACTTGAAGGCACCCGATTACCAATACTCATATATACAGATCATAAAAATCTTCAATATCTTCAGACTAACAAAACCCTCTCCCACCGGCAGGTACGATGGTCACTATTCTTCCTAAGATTTAACTTCCTAGTGACCTACACACCTGCAGACAAGAATTAAAAAGTGGATGCGCTATCACGATTAACTGAAGATAATTGCTCCGAAATCCCTTCCGTTCCTATAATACCCTACAAGCGTATTATTGGGGTTGTCCGTTCCTTGAAGGAAGAGATTCTGCACGGTATAGGTTTGGATTCACCTCCACCACAACTAAGTGCTGATGCAGAAGGCATCCTCTACTACAACGACAAACTCTACATACCCCCTACTATGCGCACCAAGATCTTGGAATTGTCACATGATGTGCCTATGGCAGGACATATGGGTATGACAAAGACCCTTAATTTGCTTACCAGGCAGTTTTGGTGGCCTGATATGAAGACATCTATACAAAAATTTGTCTCTTCATGCAACGTCTGTGCCAGGTCCAAAATTGACACTACAAAACCATCCGGTCTACTATGCAGTCTACCAATACCCCAGACTCCATGGGAAGTTGTGTCCTTGGACTTTATAGTAGAACTACCACCTCTGGGTTTACTTAATACTACCATCTCACACGCTCATAGTCAACAAAAAAAGTACTATGACCTTCGTAGAAGACCTTTTCCTCAGTATGCTATTGGGGACCTCATTTGGCTATCAACAAAAAACTTAAGATTAAAGATCCCTAGCAAAAAGCTTGGGCCTCTATTCTTGGGACCCTTCCCAATCAGGAAACTTATTGGAAAAGCTGCAGTACAGCTCACATTACCAACAGACCTCAAGATACATCCCATCTTCCATGTGTCGCTACTGAAGCCCCATGTTCCTGACCAAGGAATAAGGCCTACCATCCCACCTCCACCTCCTGTACAGGTTGAAGGCGGAGAAGAATATGAGATAAAGGAGATTCTGGATTCTCGTATCCACAGAAGAAGACTCCAATATCTAGTACGATGGAAGAACTATGGGCCCCAAGACGACACCTGGCTGGATACCTCTGATATACATGCCCCTAGACTGATTCGCAATTTCCATGCGAAATACCCGGAAAAACCAGCTCTAGAGGCCTTCAGGAGCCGGCCTTAAGGGGGGGGGTACTGTAATGTTCTGGTACCTCTGGTACCCTTTATTCCACTTTCCAAGTCAGTGTATGCGTCCCACCATTCTCTTCTGGTAGGTGCGCATACACCTTTAAGACCGATGCTGTCATCACTGAGCGCCGCAGAGCGGCTATTTCAACCGCCGGCGTTCTCACTCACATGTTCGTTCAACCTGCCTTGAAGCTCACATGCTCACAAGCGTACCTCGCTGTCGGAACCTCGCTACTGATCCCTGTATCCCGCTACCGGATCACTCGCTCATACCGAACCTCTCTACTACTGCTGGCTATTAGTGATAAGTACCCCGCAGGGGAATCCTCCATAAACCTTCCTACTAAGCTTACACTATCTAGCTCTGCATATTAAGGACTGTTACTATCATCTGCACTGTTGTTTAGATTGCTAGCTCTTGAGCCTACTAACATCTATCCTTGCACTGGGTTAGTCTCTCCTGTATGTCATCTGCTATCCTACCACCTACTACCATACATGATTGCTAACCTATCTGCATCCTACCTGTTACCATCTATACTCTCATGGACATTTCTCTCAAGTGCTGTTCACCTATTGTCACTGTGCATACCTGTCTCTTTAGCTCATCACCACTATACTGCTATATACATCTATCACTCCAGGAACATCTTATTGAGTGTGTATATTTGTATGCTGAATCAGACAGACCACAGTGATGAGTCTTGGGAGTTGGAATTGGTATTTCAACGTATCTCTACATGACTACTGAGTGGAGTTTTTCTGCAGCTGCAAATCCATCTTGTTTCAGAAAACGCAGGAGCGTTACAGGCACTGCTCATCACCTGTCCAATACAGTCCCAACAGTGAAGCATGGTGGTGGCAGCATCATGCTGTGGGGGTGTTTTTCAGCTGCAGGGACAGGACGACTGGTTGCAATCGAGGGAAAGATGAATGCGGCCAAGTACAGGGATATCCCGGACAAAAACCTTCTCCAGAGTGCTCTGGACCTCAGACTGGGCCGAAGGTTTAACTTCCAACAAGACAATGACCCTAAGCACAGCTAAAATAACGAAGGAGTGGCTTCACAACAACTCCGTGACTGTTCTTGAATGGCCCAGCCAGAGCCCTGACTTAAACCCAATTGAGCATCTCTGGAGAGACCTAAAAATGGCTGTCCACCAACGTTTACCATCCAACCTGACAGAACTGGAGAGGATCTGCAAGGAGGAATGGCAGAGGATACCCAAATCCAGGTGTGAAAGACTTGTTGCATCTTTCCCAAAAAGACTCCTGGCTGTATTAGATCAAAAGGGGGCTTCTACTAAATACTGAGCAAAGGGTCTGAATACTTAGGACCATGTGATATTTCAGTTTTTCTTTTTTAATAAATCTGCAACAATGTCAACAATTCTGTGTTTTTCTGTCAGTATGGGGTTCTATGTGTACATTCATGAGGAAGAAGAATGAACTGAAATGATTTTAGCAAATGGCTGCAATATAACAAAGAGTGAAAAATTTAAGGGGGTCTGAATACTTTCCGTACCCACTGTATATATATATATATATATATATATATATGTTTGGGGGGTTCTAAGTAATTTTCTAGCAAAAAAATACTGATTTGGACTTGTAAACAGCATGTGTCAGAAATAGTCCTGGTCCTTAGGTGGTTAAATACAGCTCAATATTGTTTTGGATTTTTCATAATTTTGCTACTTGTAAAATATGAACATTACTTGTTCGTAAAGACTCATTCAGAATTCTAAAAATGGTAATACTTTACCACAATTTACACACTTTTTTAACCCAAAAGCGACATATTTGTTGGCTTTTCAATTAAACTTGATTGTTCTCAAAATCATACACTCTACGTAGCCTTCCTTTTTTTGTTCAACCATTTGATTAACACTGATATATTACACAACTCAATATAGATTATATAAATCACATCAATTTCTGTCACCCAAAATGATCTCACAATCTAATGTTGCTACCACATTCATAAAGGAAAGGCAGTCAATCTACAATTATGTTTTTGGATTGTGGGAAGAAACAGAAGTACCCAGAAGAAACCCAATAGTTCTGAATCATTTACTTGTATGTGAAAATGTAAGATTTAGCTATTGGCCTCTTAACAACAAGCGTTTTTCAGCAAAGGGGCTAAGGAGGAAAAAAGTGAAACAGAGCCAAGAGTTCCATCTGCAGGCTGTATTCATATTACAAAAAATAAATATACTATGCTTTATTTATATTTAGGCGACTAAAAAAAGACAGTGCTCAAAAAAAACGAAAGGAATTCGAGTGTAGCAGCAAGTAAATTAAGCTCCTGTGATATTGATCTGGTCAGTTAAGTAGCAGAGGGGGTTGTTAATCAGCTGCTAACGAGACAACCTCCAAAACAGGAATGGTTTTACAGGTGGAGGCCACTAAAAAATGTTTCTCTACTCATATTTTCTGACTGTTTTTCACTAGTTTTGCATTTGGCTAGGGTCAGTGTCACTACTGGTAGCATGTGGCGATATCTGGAGCCTATAGAGGTTGCACAGGCAGTCCAACCCCTCCAGGATGGCACACCATGGAGGAGATTCCAGGAGACAGGTAGTTACTCTAGGAGAGCTGGACAGGACTATTTAAGTTCATTAACCAATCAGCAGGACCGGTATCTCCTCCTTTTTGCAAGGAGGAACAGGATGAGCACTGCCAGAGCCCTACAAAATGACCTCTAAAGAAGGGCCCGAACTTCTTTAGTGGGCCTTGTGCTCACTGCCTGGTACTGTGGAACTGGATTGGCAATTGCCATTGAACACCAGAACTGGCAGGTCAGCCACTGGCGACCTGTGCTTTTACTGATGAGAGCAGGTTCACCCTGAGCACATGTGACAGACGAGAAAAGGTCTATAGATATCTAGCATGATATTTTTCCCCATTAAAATCTGATGTGTTTTCAAAGTGTTCCTTTATTTTTTTTGAGCAGTGTATATTTAATACACTTGCTATGGAGATGCCCAAAGCTTCATCGCTACTAGAATGTTGTGATTACTACGGTGAACTCCACAATTCAGATCTTCAAAGACATGAATCCTAAACACTGTATACTAGGTTTGCTTGATGCTGTAATACCAGATAGTTATGTTAAAGAGGCCGCATCCAGAGCATTGTTTCAGGCTTGCAGGCTCATTTTACTTCATTGGACTTCCAGTACTTCCCCTTCGCCTCAAATAAGGCTTACATAGTTACAAAGTTACATAGTAATTGAGGTTGAATAAAGACGATAGTCCATCCAGTTCAACCTGTGTAGGTGTGTGTGGACGTATTCATTTCCCATTCCCCTGAATGTTTTGATCTTGGAGATGTATGTCCAAGAGTCTTTTAAAAGTAGCCATATTACCGGCAGTTACTACCATTTGTGGAAGAGAATTCCACAATCTTATTGCACTTACTGTAAAAAAGCCCTTGTGTAGCCTGAGGCTAAATCGCTTCTCCTCTAATCACATTGTATGGCATTGTGTCCTCTTACACTCCATGCCATTGAATCGTTTTTTTCTATGCTGAAATCACCGTTAAGGTATTTGTAAATCGCTATCATGTCACCTCTCAGGCGTCTCTTCTCTAGGGAGAATAAGTCCAGTGCTTGTAAACACTCCTCATAATTTAGGTCCTCCAAACCCCTAATTAGCTTAGTTGCCCTTCTTTGGACTCTTTCCAGCTCCAGCACATCCTTTCTGAGGATTGGCGACCAGAACTGGACAGCATACTCCAGATGTGGTCGGACCAGAGTTTTATAAAGTGGCAGGATTATAATTTTATCTCTGGAATATATCCCCTTCGTTATGCATGCTAATATTCTGCTGGCTTTGGCAGCTGCAGCTTGACATTGCATGCTATTGTTAGTCTATCTTCTACTAAGACTCTCTACTAAGGCTTGCACAGATGCGCACAACATTAAGGTTAGAAAAGCTGATGTATGGGGGGCGTGGCCTGACCGTGATGGTGTGAGGACGCATCTCGTGCGAGCTCCTGCTTCCCTGAGCCTGCTGCTTGACCTGTAGCGGCCACCGATCATCTACTTACCCGCTGGCGATGCCACCAAAGCGACCGTCCTCCCAGCCTCCCGAAGGGCTCTCTGCACGCTCCACGGACCTCCGCGATCTCTTTTCAGCGACCCCTCGGAGCCGCCGCGAGGCGGCCAAGATGGCGGCGCCCCGATCCTCTCCGGCCTCCACGCTGCTCCCGGGACCACCTTACTCCTCTGGAATACAGCTATCTCAGGTACAGGGGCGCAGCCCCAACCCCTTCTTGCCCTATACTGCGGTATCTCCTCACTCCACAGACTCTGTGGACACGGAGGAGGACTGGGACTGGAAGGCCCACATTAAGGCCTTGCCGACCAGGACGGAGATTGTACACCTGATTACCACTACGGTGGAGCAATCAGTCACTCAGGCCTTGGAGGGGCTGAGGGCGGACACTGAGGCTCTGGGACACAGGGTGGCTTCCCTAGAATCCGGCCAGGATGATATACTGCATTCCCTATCCTCCTTTCAGGAGTCTACTTGCACGCATGACACTGTCCTTAATACACTTATGGATCAGCTTGATGATTATGAGAACAGAGACAGGCGCCAGAACATCCGCATTAGGGGACTCCCTGAAGCCACCAGAGCTCCTGACCTGGTCCCTTCTGTCCAGGGTATTTTCGCCAGATTTTGGGAAACAGAGCCCCTGATGTCATAGACATTGACAGAGCGCACAGGGCCTTGCTTCCCCCACCAAAGGAGGGAGAGCCACCCCGGGATGTCATATGTAAACTTCATAAGTATGCTGTGAAAGAGGACATTATGAAGGCCGCGCGGTCTATGGCTGTGATTGACTTTGATGGCGCACAACTTTCTCTGTTCCCCGACCTGTCTAGGCGGACACTCATGCAACGGCGCTCCCTGCGCCCCCTACTGGATGCCTTACGCTCTCATCAGGTGGTGTATCGATGGGGCTTCCCCTTCCATCTTACTGCCACCAGGAATGGCAAGTCGGCCGTTCTCCGCACCAAGGATGACCTGCAACGCTTCTGTGCTGCCCTGGATGTCCCCTTGATGGACTTCCCTGACTGGAGACTGCAGAGTACTCTCCCCTTGCCGCAACGCTCTGAGCGGTGGCAACAGGTCACCCCGCAAGGAGGGAAACGTCGCAGAGGCTCGCGACAGGGCTCTGCCCGGGCCTCCCAGCATGAATGAACGCTGCTCACTCTCATTGGAGACTTGCCGGACGGCGGGCTCTACAATCTTCTGCTGCTCTGGGGGGCCTGACTGGGTCCCTCTATCGTTATGGTGGTATTTGCACTACGTTGTTAACTATGTTTGACTTATATATTGATGGTTTCAGGGTGGGACTCTCCCCCCTGCGGACTGGGGCTGACCTGGGTCCCTTTGGGGCCGTGGGTCTCCCCCAGCCCGGCTGCAGGTCATGTTTACTTCATTATTGTTGTTCTATGGCTCGGAGATGCATTGCTCCTCTCACTGGTGGTTCAGTCACTACCCCACAGTAGGTGGCCCCGTGGGTCTGGGTAATTCCGAGTCCTCGAGGGTTTTTTCTCCCCTTTTTTTTGGTCATGGTTAGTTGGAGCGGCCCCCTCTTTTTTTAGGCTAAGGGGGCGTGTCCCTTCGGGATGGCTCTCCATGCTGGGGACGGTTTTTGTCCCCTGCTCTTTCTTTTCTACTCCTCGTTTCTGCTGTCCCATTCTTTCTGTCTGTCTCCCCCCTCTGCTTTCCCCTCTCCCCCTTTCCACATTCCCTTCTCTCTCTCCTTTTTCATGGGTGGTCTGGGGGGGGGGGCTGAGGCCCATGGTGGATGTGTGGAGCAATGCGTCTTGGAGTTCTTTTTGCTTCCCTTACTAATCGGGGCAAGGCTTTTGACTGCATATTATTTGCCTGTTCTCCCCGACTGCCCATTGATGTCTCATGGCTGATGTACTGCGAGTGACCTCGTACAATGTACGGGGGCTTTGCTCTCCCAATAAGAGGGGAAGGATGTGGCAGGAACTGCGTCACTTACGCCCTGATATACTTTATTTACAAGAGACGCACTTCACTGCCTCCTCCACCCCCCGCTTACCTACCCAGATGTTTTCCCAGTGGTATCATAGTGTATCCCCAATTGCCAAAGCCAGGGGGGTTGCCATAGCTATCCACAAAAAGTGTCCCTTTGTACTCATGGACTCCCTTACGGATCCTGAGGGTCGTTTCCTTTTTCTGAAGGGTACGATTCACGGTCACACGTACACTCTTGCTAATGCGTATGCACCTAACTCTAGAACAGTCTCCTTTTTGTCCTCAGCCCTCACCAAGCTCAAGGGGTTTCGGGAGGGCACTGTTGTCTTAGGGAGGGATTTTAATGTGGTCCTTGATTCCTCCCTGGACTCCTCCTCAAGGTGCTCCCCTCTCTCTTTCCAAGCTCAGAAGCACCTTCGGAAGCAGTTCAAGGCCCTGCATTTGGTAGACTGCTGGCGGATCCTCAATCCTGGGGTTAGGGACTACAGTTACTACTCCAAGGTTCACGACATGTACTCCAGACTGGATTTGCTCATGAAGGACCAATACCATCTGGACTCTGTCCGTGCCGCTTCGATTGGGTCCATTACTCTCTCTGATCACTCCCCGGTCTCCCTGACGTTCGCGCCCCCGGTACTCACCGTGTGACCCGGACGTGGCGCCTTAATGAAAACCTCCTGGATGACCCCTCCATTTTGGGTCAGGTTACTGAAGAGGTACGCTCCTATTTTGAGCTTAACTCATCGCTTGATGTCTCCCCGTCCGCTGTCCGGGAGGGCCATAAGGCTGTGATCAGGGGGGTCCTCATTTTGCACGGTGCCCGATTGAAGCAGCAACGACAACAGGAGATTTCTGATTTGTTGGACCGGATCCACGAATTAGAAATCAAACATAAGCGTGACAAGGCTCCGGAGGATGCTCGTTCCCTAGAGGAGCTCAGGAACACCTTGTCATCCTGTCTGGACAGACGGGCCCGGGACAAGCTGCGCTTCTGGGCACACCGTTTTTATGAGCATGGGAACAAGTGTGGCCGCCTGCTGGCCCGTATGCAACATAAAAGGTCGGAAGCCCGTCATGTCCACGCCTTGGAGACTCCAGAGGGAAAAGTCGTCAGTTCCCTTCGCATAGCCACTTGCTTCCAACGATTTTACGAGTCCCTGTACCATCTCCCGCAGGCTGGGGGGGGTGGGCTGTCCGACATTCATGACTACATGGCAGACTCCCTAGGCTCCCTGACGGGGTCCTGGAGGAGCTGGAGGCTCCCATTACCGAGACGGAGGTGAGCAGGGTGAGCAGAGTGGTATCTGGTTTGCCTGCAGGCAAGAGCCCGGGCCCGGATGGCTTCACGAACCACTATTATAAGTCCCTGCTCCCTGTTCTTGGCACCCATATGTGCACTTATTTTAATGCGGTGTCGGGTGAACGACCCCTCCCACCTGAGGCGCTGTTGGCCCACATTGTGGTACTCCCGAAACCGGGTAAGGACCCCCACCACTGTGCCAGCTATAGGCCCATCTCTCTCCTCAACGCTGACACCAAGATTTTGGCCAAGATTATGGCGCTTCGCCTCCAAGACCAAGTCGCGTCCTTGGTCCACCCTGACCAGGCGGGATTCGTGCCCCTCCGAGAGGCCCGGGACAATACTGTCAGGGCTCTCCATGTGCTCCACTGGGCACAGCATGAACCGAACAGACTTCCCTGTCTGGCTCTATCCCCGGATGCGGAGAAGGCTCTCGACAGGGTGGCCTGGCCATACCTGTCGGAGGTTCTTCGATCTCTGGGGCTCGGGTCCCGTATGTTGGGGTGGATCTTGGCCCTGTATCACGGCCCGAGTGCCAGGATCAGGGTGAACGGGTTGCTGTCGGATCCCTTTCCCATTTACAATAGCACCCGGCAGGGGTGTCCCCTGTCACCCCTCCTTTTTGCCCTGGCCCTGGAACCCTTTTTGAGGAGAGTGAGGGCAACGTCTGACATTGCTGGTGTTACGGTGGGTTCTACGGAACATAAGGTGTCGGCATATGCCGATGACCTGCTGTTCTATCTTACCCGACCACAGCTCTCCCTCCCAGTACTAGTACGTGAGCTGGACCTGTTCGGGCGGCTTTCCAATTTCAAGATCAATTATGATAAATCCGAATTGCTACCTATTCATGTGCCCCCCGATCTGGCTTAGACTGTACGGTGATCCTTTGGCTTTAGATGGCGGGAGGACTACCTCCCATACCTCGGCGTGAACATCTCCCCTGACTTGAAAACTCTATATGACAGGAACTTCGGCGACCTGTTGGCGCGTATCCATCTTGACCTGGAATCGTGGGCGTCCCACTCGGTAACGTGGTTTGGCCGCATTAACGTGCTTAAAATGACCATCCTTCCCCGACTGATTTATTTGTTTAACACGGTCCCCATGCATTTACCTTTATCCTTTTTTTAAACGTTTGCGACGGGCTTTTCTAAAATACGTCTGGAGGGAAAAGAGCCCCCGCTTGGCCTATATTGTCCTCAGAAGGACGAAAGCCGACGGTGGCATCGGTCTTCCGCATGTCACACTATACTATAAGGCTATGGCATTAGTTCGTATGCTGAACTGGGCGCACGATGGTCAGTCTAAACCTTGGGTCCCCTTGGAGAAAACGCTGGCGGGACGGAATCTTGCGGGTGCCCCGTGGATTCCGCCGGGTGATCGTGGACTGTCGGCCTGGACGTCACCCCTGACTATAGCCACACTTCGTATCTGGGATGGCCTTAACGCGTCTGGCGCCATGTCTTCCGGCGTGTCCCCTTTGGCTCCCCTGGGTGGATTTCCTTGGTTACCCCCGGGGGAGGATGTACGCTTTTTTTGCTCTTGGAACGCTGATGGCAAACTGTACTGCAGGAAATTTGCTCCTGCAGGCACTTTGCTACCCCTAGCGACTCTGCGCGATCGCTTCGCGATTTTCCAATGTCCGACTGGCGATATAGGCAACTGAGTGACTTCTTCGCCACACTCCCGACTGCTCCACGCCCAATTACTGGCCTCTCGGCCTTCGAGAAGTGGTTTGTTGACCCTCCGGAATCCCGCCATCTACTTTCGCACATGTACAAATTGTTATTGAGTGGGGTTTCCTCCTTGCCTCCCTATTTCATGAAGGAATGGGAGAGAGAGCTGGGGGTAGAATTCGCTCCCCCACAACTCTCTCACATTCTGCGATTGACCCATGTCTCCTCCATTAGCACCAGGATACAGGAGTCGGCCTATAAATTTGTAGCCCGATGGTACAGGACCCCTGCTAAATTAGCCCGGATTTTTCCGGGCTCGGACCCCCATTGTTGGAGGGGCTGCGGCCAGGTGGGCACTTTCCTCCACATTTGGTGGGAGTGCCCCCTACTGCAGCCCTTCTGGGACGCTGTACATCTTAGGGTATCCAAGCTGTCGCTTACCCCTCCTTCCCGCACTCCCCTTCAGTACCTGTTCCATGATACACGCTCCTCAATCAAACGCTACAAACGTAGTATAGTTCCTTTCCTGCTGAACGCCGCCAAGTGCCTCATACCGAGGCATTGGCGGAGTTCCACCTGCCCCACGCTTTCTGAGTGGAAACGGGAGGTCAACCTGGTGATGGAGGCGGAACGGCGAGTTCTCACATCACAGGGCAGGGAGGAACGCTTTAAAGACACTTGGATGGGGTGGATGTATTATTCTGATGAGATCTCAGATGTGCACACACCTATTATTAGCGGCTGAACTCTAGGACTCCAGCCTGATCTTCTCCTACCTGGGGCCCACCCCCAACTCGGACCTCCCCTTCCCTACCTGTTTTATCCTTCCTGTTTGTCTCTTCCCCTCTACTGTCTCTCTTTTTTTTCTTGACTTTCTTTCTCTCTCACCATCTCTTTTTCTGAGGCCAGTGGCTGATTCTGCGGAAGTATATACTGTAACATGGATACTAATGTGCACTGATGTTAGAATTATGTGTGGTGTCTGTCGGGCTCCCAGGCCTCCTTTGCGGAGATCCCTTTTTTTTTTTTTTTGGGCGGCACTGACAGACACGGCGCATCATGGGGGTCCTTGAATGTACTTGCTGTTTGGCCGATATTGGCACACGCCTTCACAATGCCTGTTTGATTGACCCCTATGGACATTCCTGTTTCACTAATGGTGTCCGGACTGAACATAATACCGATTGTGCCTTCTCTGTGTTTCTTTTTCTAAATGCACTTATGCACTCCTTTGCTATTTTATGTTTCTGTATGTTATTTTGAACTTGTTAAATAAAGATTATTTAAAAAAAAATAAAAGCTGATGTATCAGCATTGGGTGCAGCTTTTCCAAAATTTGGAAAGGTATGGGGTAGTTGGTTGGCTTCTCCTGGTTTTGCCCCAGCTGATTTAGTAATGGACAGGTTATTGTTGTGAAATATATCACAAAAATGGACATGTTTAATTTAGCTGATAATGTTATGGCTGAAGTTTGCATGCCCTTGTTTTCCAAATGTTTAATGCTTGTCTGCCTGCTTTGTTATGGTCGCCCTACTGTCCCGGTTGTGCACGGCCCTAGATACGGATCTAAAGGGCGATTAAAGCTTTCCCATGGCATGAACTACAATACTGGTATGCTGAATTGATATCTGATGTGAACTACATTACCTTTTAATGTCTGGTTGTACAAATTTGTGACATCTCAATAAACCTTTATCTGGTTTAAAAGAAAAAAAAAAATATATATATATATATATATATATACAGTATACAGTAAACCCCCGCCCCATAGCGGTTCAGTTTTTGCGGTCCCGGTATATTGCATTTTTTTTTGTAATGTTATTTTACTATATAAATCATTAAAAATGAAATATTTGTGTGTTTCCATAGCTCTTGCTATGTCTCTCAGTATCTTTTATGTGTTTAAATGAGTTTCTATTGTTTTAAAAGTGTGTTTAACCACTTCCATACCGAGTCATGTAAAATGACGTCAGCAAAGTGGTTGTCTAGATCCGGGCCGCCGTCATATGACGTCGGCCCGTTCTAGCTGCTACTGCGCGCCCCCGGCGGCGCGCAGCGGCGCGATCAGGGATGAGGCTCGTCCCTCGGACATAGCCCATCCCTGATCAAGGTAAACAGCCAATAGAAATTGGCTGTTTACCACGTGATCGGCTGTGTCAATCACAGCCGATCACATGAGCGGCTCCAGCACGAGCCGCTCGTTCTCTCTGCAATGCGCGCCCCCGGGGGCGCGCAGAGCAGCGATCGGGGACGAGGCTCGTCCCTCGGACAGAGTCGATCCCCGATCTAGGTAAAGAGCCAATGAAATTGGCTCTTTACCACGTGACCGGCTGTGTCCAATCACAGCCGGTCACAAATGTCAACAGAGAACACGGTAACTAGCTGTCACCGTGTTCTCCTCCTCACACACTGATCCTGTGTGAGGAGCTCTAGAGTGTATTGGTGCTCTAGGGCCTTGAAAAGTGTGATAGGTAGTAAGAAAGTTTTATGTGTATTTATGCTCCTAGAACGCCTGAATGTGCTTCTTGGACGTGGAGTCTCTTTTTGTGGCCAGGCTGTGTAAAAGTCTCACACATGTGGTATCGCCATACTCGGAAGGAGTAGCAGAATGTATTTTTGGGTGTAATTTTTGCTGTGTACATGCTATGTGTTAGAAATAGCTTATAAATTGACAACTTTGTGGGAAAAAAAAGAAAAAAAAAATTTTTTCTTCATTTTCCCAAGAATTGTGGGAAAAAATGACAACTTCAAAAAACTCACCATGCCTCTTACTAAATACCTTGGACTGTCTACTTTACAAAAAGGGGTCATTTGGTCGGTATTTGTACTGTCCTGACATTTCAGGGCCTCAAGAAAGGAGATAGGCAGTCAGTACATCTGGTGTGATCAATTTTCAGTAATTGGTACCATAGCTTCTAGACTCAATAACTTTCACACAGACTAAATAATATACACTAATTTGGGTTAATTTTACCAGAGACATGTAGCAGTATACATTTGGCCCAAATGTATGAAGAAAAATTTATTTTTTGCAAAATTTCATAATTGAAACTAAAAAAAAGTGGGTTTTTTTCAAAATTTTTGCTCTTTTTTTGCATATATCACGAAAAAAAAAAACCCCAGTTGTGATCAAATACCACCAAAAGAAAGCTCTATTTGTGTGAAAAAAATGATAAAAATTTTGTTTGGTTACAGTGTAGCATGACTGAGCAATTGTCATTCAAAGTGTGAGAGTGCTGAAAGCTGAAAATTGGTCTGGGCAGGAAGGGTGTCTAACTGCTCTGTATGGAAGCGGTTAAAGACCTTAAAATACTTTTACACGTACAGTGACAGTAAAAAAAACATGCCTACAATGCATTTTAATAGGGTTTTTCTATTTCGCGGATTTTCACTTTTCGCGGCTGGGTCCGGAACGTAACCCCCGCAATGGAGGGGGGTTTACTGTACTGTATATATGCTATTTGTTTGCCTTTACAATAAAAACATAGCCCATTTAAAACCACTATACATTCTCTTTATTAACATATTGCTAATAGTAAGGAAAAGAGTAGCGAAATGTAAAGTGTAACACATAGCAGCACAAATTCAGCTTTTCTCAGCTTACAATAAAAACACTGGCTGTTATAGTTTACCATACTTCACCTATTGCACTTATTATTCTTTACTAGCTGCTTATCGACCTTCTCACTTAGAAGTACGATGGCAAAGCGGCATCGCTTCACTGGATCACGTATCTGATATGTGATCCAGCACTTCCGGGTAGCGGGCACACGCACCTGCCTCTTTGGCTGTGCCGTGATTAGTCAAAGTACAAGCAAATTAGCGGGTGGCAGCCAATGACTGAATGATAGCCCCCACTTATCGGCTCCGACATTCAGAGAAGGGAGTTCTGTGATGTTAACAACATAGAGCTCCAAATAGTGACTGGCGATCTTGCTGTTTTTTATTCCCTGCAAAGCCTAGGGGAAAAAAACAGCAAGATCCAGTAATAAAACGACTGCATAATTACACAAATTACATATTGTTAACATATTTAACCCCTTGATCGCCCCTAGATGTTAACACCTTCCCAGCCAGTGTCGTTAGTACAGCGACAGTGTATCAATTCCAGTATCTATATCAGGCACTATAACTTTCAGGCAAACCAAATATTATCCACTTATAAGGATTTTATTTTACCAAAATCAAAAAGCTGAATAAATTTTAGCCTAAATTAATGAAGAAATTTGATTTTTTAAATTTTTTTATTGAATATGTTTCATAGTAGAAAAAAAAAATCGTTTTTTTTTTTTTCAAAATTTTCAGTCTATTCTAATATTCTATTTTCCCTCTAATTGCAAAAAATAAAACATCCAGTGGTGATCAAATACCACCAAAAGAAAGATCTATTTATGTGAAAAAAACAACATATATTTCATTTTTGTACAGTGTTGAATGGCCGCACAATTGCCAGTTAAATTAGCGCAGTGCCGAATAGCAAAAAATGCTCTGGTCATGAAGTGGGTAAAATCTTCGGGAGGTCAAGTGGCTAGTTTACAAACAAACAAATACAACTCAGACTTGGACAGTCATATATTACCATGGAAGACTTTTTTACAATCTGGCTCTACTAAACACAAACAATTTCTATTCAAAAAAGAAAGAGTTTAGGGATGATACCTTCAAAATGTAAGTGCTTTTTTGTGCACTTGAGACGAAGACAATAAAGCAATCCATCCATCATCTATGACCTGGTTCACCCCTGCTTGTTTATAGTAAAAATAAACCATAGATAAGCCTTGCGTTTTATGTGCTGCAAAACTGCTGTAGTAATGGTAAACTGAAGCAAAACAGTTTACATGGCTTTTAATGAATATTAGTGTTTCAGATCTTAGAGCCTTTCACCTAGTCCAAGCAAATTCTAGCTGAGAATGAAAACAGATGGATACACACAGGAATGCAGTTAATAAGTCACACTAAATGACTCAGGGCACAATTTAGAAATCTGAGTTTTCTTGTAAACTGATTAATAATTTGCTATTCATACGTCTAAAAAAATTTAAATTAAAATAAATAAAATAACAGGATTTTCCAGGGATGACTTTATAGTCAAAAACTCCAATAGAAGGTTCTGAGACCCTCAAAAGATCTCTCTTCTGCCAATGCATGTTCAAAAAGACCTCTACTATAGGATTCAGAAGTAGACATAGCCACCAATGCTACCACATAAGCAATGTTATTGGGCTTTCTTGCCCCCAGATACGTCATATTGACCAGGATACGGAGGAATTGTCTGGAGCCAGAAATATACTGTAGAGTTTGAGAACTGAGTAAAAGATGGCAGAGGTTCTGTAAGAAGGGGGAGAAAAAAGAACATCACAGATGCCTCACCACTGGATAAGATCTTTTGTACTGGCAATGAAGCAGATTTTATCATAAAGCATGTATTTAGATTCATTACAGATAAAGACAGAGATGAAGCAGCAGATGAAGGTGCTCTCGTATATCCATAGACATGGACCCTGTACCTATTTATAAATATGGCCTGCACTGTAGTCACTGATTTCTTCTGTCTTTCAGACATTGTATACACTACAGAGCTGAAGAAGACTCCCCTAACCTTCTCCTCAGCTTCTGATCTGCGTATCCAAGGGGAGAAGTTCCCCTCATAAAGCACTGAGGACTGGTGGGTGAATTTTAGGGTGGGGGTGAATCACTATACTGAGGGGGTTCTTTAATGGGAGTGTAGCAACCTCCTAGGTAGGTGCTAGAAGAGAAAAGATAATTTTTGGATCTTTTCTACTTATCAGAGAGATTGCCAGGTAAATTGATATTGTTCTCTGCCTACCTGAGAGCAGGACCTGCTAGTGAAGTCTGGTCAGGGTGCTCAGGTGCAGCTCAGTTTGTCTGAAGTGTTTCACACTGGTCCAATAAGGAGGCGCATTGGAAAGTGGGAGACAACCTGAAAAATCAGTGCACAGGCATATAGTACAAAATGTGCCTCAGTACATGCTGGGATACTGTATAAATGCCAAGGGCACCTGGTTTTGGGGTCTTTCAGCTGGAAATCGGGGTCCCAGGGGGAGAGGGCAGCTGCCCCTCCTCTGTAGAAGCTGCCATGCGGCCTCAGCTGGTCGACCTGAGGGCCGGAGAGTCAGAGAGAAGCTGAACCCAAATGTCCTGCAGAACTGACTGGAAGGGAGAAACTGGAGAGGATCTGATTCTGCCTAAAGTGAGTACAGATCTGTGCCGTGGGACCTGTTCTGAGAGGGCCACCCCTTCTGCTACTATAGTCAGTGGACGGGTGTCAGTCAAGGGGATGCTAGAGTTTGTCCTGAAGATAAAGTAGTGGCAACAAGTCTGCTGCTAGAGAGAGCAAGAAGACTTAATTCTTCTATACAAGTGACATTATGGTTAAAGCAGTGTGTCTGCTTCCACAAATAACCTGCTGATGCCAAATGACAGTTGTCCTTATCAACTGTAAATAGTACAAGTTGGAGTATCCCACTATTCCCATCCCCCGTCCAAGTTCCACAATAAATATAAAACCAAAACCCCTGGACTATTTATTGAGTAACAAGCAACTGGGAGTAAGGATGGATGAGTGAACTGTCCCTAAGTGACTGTCTGCAGGTAATCAGAGGAGGCCCAAGAAGTCATCACACAGCAAGCCCTTCAGGGACAGTGCTACAGGAGGGCTCCAATGAGTGGGGAGCTCTGTACTGGGGAGATCTGTACTGGAGGGGGAAGGAGAGAGTTATACTGGGGGGTTTCAGTTGGGGGTTGGATCTGTACTGAGAGGATTTGAAGCAGGGTGAGAGATCTATACTGGGGGGTTGTACTGGGAGGAGGGGGCCTTTTAGAATAATCTATTCCCTCCCAGGCTTTGCCTAGAGAGAATGTAATTGTAAGGGATCTATGTCGTTGCCTCCTAAGCCTGTTGCCTGGGGAGGGTGTAGCTGTGAATGGTCCAGTTTTGGCCTCTCAAGCTTACTATTTGGGGAGTTATATATCCACAGAGGTCTGGTTCATTCTTCTCATGCCAACTAGGGAAGAAAGCTGAAGAAGAGCTCCGTTTCAATTGCTGGAGATTTAGGCTATAGAACAAAAATTCCATCAGGATTTTTAATGCAGCGGAGACATGCTTTGTCTCACCTGCATTAAAGCTACTTACCTGCCTGTCCCCCCTTGTACAGTGAGCCGCACATGCACAGCTTACTGTACAAATTTGGCAATGCCAAATTTGACTGAGCTCCCATGCATGCATCATCCCCATCCGGCCAATGACTGTGGCCAGCAATGGAGACCCGGAAGCCAGCCACCCAAAAATGCTTAGGGACACCACATCGCTGTAGCTGAGGTCAATATTGTTCCACTTTAAATGTGCACAACTGAAAATTGCTAGACAATGGAAAAATTCCCCTAGTTGTGGGACTTTATAGGCACTCAAACATTAGTGTGAATAACACTGTAAACATATTGATAAAATGTAATTGACTTTTTATTAAGAGAAATACAAAATGACATATAAAAACATGGCAAGCTAAGTAAAATACATCACGTCAGCAGCTATTTATTGACCACAAAGTCCCGGGGTATTGACCCAACTAGTTTCGGGGTGGCGACAGATACTCCTTCTTCAAAAGAAACCCTGGATAGTGGTCTGCAAATAGTTGATCAAACAGAGAGTCATATTATAATAATGACATCATACCACAAAGGAACAACTAGTGCATTTAAACAATTCATTGGTCGTCAAAACACAACTTACATATTCTGCTGTGATGATTGAAACTATAGGCCTGCCACCATGATGTTAAAACCAAGTAATCAAACTGCTCAACCGAATCACGAAAGATGTTGTGTCAGAGATGTGCCGAGAAATGTTTCCTCAATTACACATATTCATGCAGGGTAAAGGCTTGTTGTTGTATACTAGTCAGCCTTAAAATGTGCTAGAAGAGGACAGCTGAAACCCACATTCGGCGATCCTTCTGGATAGAAATCAAGGGTGGATGTCAGATAGTCTCCCTCTCTTGAGAGTTTACTGTAAATGGGGGTATAGGTAGCCCCGGATAGTTTGTGACAAAAAACAAAAAGGGGGGGAACAGTCAAAACAATCTTCCTTAGAAAGAAACAGAATTAAAATGAAGCTGACTCTTAAGATGGCTTTATATGGAATCTTAGTTAATATTCGCCCATAATATAAGGGCCTGGCTTTAAAAGGCAGATAAATGCTGCATTGTTCTAGCAGGGGGTTATCTTAATGCTTTACATTTTTTGTAACGATATTAACTGTGCATATTCTTGTCAGTCTCACCAAAAGAATATTACAGCACAAGCAGCTCCAAGGAAAGAGTTACAGAAAAAAGTATTACCTTGTGGGAACTTCAAGGCAGCAAAATGGTATGGCTGAACAGCCTGCTGGGTTCACGGCAAATGAGCAATGCAGCCCATGTGCTGGCTAATTAGTGAGTACCAGCTGTGTGTACTTATCTGACAATTGATTTCTTCTCCACTGGACGCTCAATGGATTCCCTGGTGCGGAGGGGCCGGCCGCTTTCCCAACCTTGCATGTATGATAGCATGACAAGGCGGAAGTGCGACCGCCTCCTGCGCTCCACCGGCACGGATTGACTCCGTCGGCGTGGAACGCAGGCGGAGTTTACATGAGTGTGTGCACTGAGTCTCAGACGAGACATGGATGATATGGCAGCTGCTCATGTGGAGGATCGCCACAAGGTGGCGACCGCTTACCATGCCGGGTTGTCCCCCAGATGCACATTTCATGGAGACACCTCCTGTCCCATAAGAATGTCAGAACAGGGGTGTCAGTGGAAATCCAGATCCAAAGCAATGAAGAATGGTCTGGAATCGTGCAAAGGTATAACAATGGCAAGGACAATTAGAATTAAAGAAAGAGGTTATATTATTTTTTTGATGGCAAAAGAATATTCAAATATTTCTTTATCCATTTGTTCTCTATGTTACACTGTCCCCCACAGGTCTTCATTATGCTCTTGTCGAATCACCCTATTGAATGCTGGTCAAATTACAAAGATTTATTCATTTAAATCTGGTTATAGTGCAGATCAACCTTTTTCTTTCTTTAATTCTAATTGTCCTTGCCATTGTTATACCTTTGCATGATTCCAGACCATTCTTCATTGCTTTCAATTTAATTCATTGGGCGATAGGAAGCCAGTGTAGGGACTGGTGGAGAGGGGTGGCAGACACTGAGCAGTTGGTAAGGTAGATGAGTCTAGCAACAGCATTCATTATAGACTGAAGAGCGCATAGCCTATGGAGAGGTAGGCTTATGAGAGGAGAGTTGAAAAAATCAAGATGAGAGATAACAAGGGAGTGAATGAATAGCTTGGTGGTTTCCTTAGATAAAAAGGGGGGCCTTTAGAGGTGTTATGGAGGTGTAGTCTACATGCTTTTGACAATGATTGGATTTGGGGCTCAAGGACAGGTCAGAGTCTAGGACAGTAAGGGAAAAAAATTGGCACCCCAGATATTTTGGAACTACATTTCCCATGATGCTCATGCACTCTTCGGTGTATTTGAGCATCATGGGAAATGTAGTTCCAAAACATCTGGGGTGCCAAGTTTTGCCATCACTGGTCTAGGATAACACCTAGTACCGTGGCATGAGGGGAGGTATTGATGGTTGCATTATTGATTTTGATGGAAAAATCATTGAGGGGGTTATGGGCAGGAGGGATTATCAGCTCGGTTTTAGAGAGATTTTGTTTAAGGAAGTGTTGTGACATCCATGCTGATATGTCAGTCAGTAATGCGAGAGGAGATTGAAGGAGTTAGGTGAGGAGTAGACAAATAGATTTGGGTGTCATCAGCATAGGGGTGGTATTGGAAGCCGTGGGAGGTTATCAAGTGACCAAGGGAGGAGGTTTAGATAGAGAAGAGGTCCAAGAACAGCACCTTGGAGGACCCCTACAGAAAGAGGAAATGGAGAGGAGAAAGAGTTGTAGGCAACACTGAAGGAGCATTGTGATAGGTAGGAGGAGAACCAGGATAAAGCAGAATCTTGGAGGCCAAGAGAAGGAGTGTTATATTTGGAAACATGGGAAGTCGACAGTTTATCAAGTTGTGAAGTATCACACTAAAACCCAGGAGGTCCATGGGTAATGCCAGACTCTCCAGAAGGGAGATCTCTGGTGAAGTAACAATTGCCCCTGTTGGAAAGTGTATTCATGAGCTAGATACAGAGCTGTCTGACAAAAGCCCCCATTCACTTCATGGCATCAGTATGAATGCTTTGCCAAACCAAGTATGCATATTTATGGAACCAACTGACAGGTTCTTTTTTATGTTAGCTTGGCAGTTAATCGAAAGAAGTAAATTTGTTACAAACCTGGACTATTCAAACTGAAGATATTATAAACAACTGCATAACTAAAGGCTACTTTTTCAAATAAAAAGGCATAGCAAAATACACAAAACAATGTGATGAACGGCCTAATTGTCCCTTTGAGGGGTCTGCACCCAGCTCAGCTTTACAGGAAATTACAGATTTGGATATAACTTCCTTCCCATTTCCCTATGGATATACTAATCATTCTCATGAACATTTATTATTTAACGGTGGTAGCCACCAATTATTTTCATTTATTATACACCCAATTTTCATTGTCCAGATCTGCAGCAAATAATATTTACAGTCACACACAAAACATAGTATATCCGGTTTGAGATACCGGTTTTATGTGTTAATTTAAGTTAAAAAAAAAAAAAAAGTGGCTGTTTAAGTGCACAGTTCTACAGAATATATACACAATAAATTAGTATATTGTATCATAAAGGGACAAAAATATGCTTTTTTGTTTACTATAAAGCTATAACAGTACAAATACCTAAAATGTATATTTTTGTGCTTGTACATATTCATGTCTATTGTTATAATAGCATGTAAATATTGTCTAATGAATGGAATGAACAACATATTAGAGAGGAAAAGAGAATGAAAATCTGTTTCAGGCTTAGTTTACATATATGCAATCTGGATACCTTTTTAACCATATTTGAATGTGACCGGCTTTCAATGGAGATAATTAACACGTGTGGGGCAGCTGCAGTGTGGTTTTGAAAAGTGTCCTGTGCATTTTTTGGGTCTGGTTCAGAAGCGAATGTAGGTAAAAAAATTTGCACCTAAATAGCATCTGAACCCCTGAACAGAAACACACCGGACTCCGGACTGCAAACCGCAGTCGCATATATGTGAATCCAGCCTAAAACTGCATACAAGTCATAAATCAATTGTATCGAAAATAGTTTTTTTTTTGTTACTTTAACCACTTTTGGAGCGGACTTTTTGCTATATAACATTCCCAATAAAAACAATTTGAAAATCCAATTTTTTCATCATTTTAGGAGAATTTGTATTCTGCTTTATATTTTCGGTAAAAAAAATCCCAATAAGCGCATTTTAATTGGTTTGTGGAAAAGTTATCGCATCTATAAACTAGGGGAAAGATTTGTCATTTTTATTTTTTTTTACTAGTAATGGCGGCAATCAGCGATTTTTAGCGGGACTGCAACATTGTGGTGGACAGATCGGACCCCTGACACTTTTGAGGGGACCAGTGACATTACTACAGTAATCAGTGCTAAAAATATGCACTGTAACTGAACTGACACTGGCAGGGAAGGGGATAACACCAGGGGCTATCAAAGGGTTAAATGTATGCCTAGGGGGTGTTTTCTAACTGTGGGGGGGATTGACTTATGGAATCAACACAGAGACCTGTGTTCCTAAATAGAATGAACACAGGAGCCCTGTGTTGATTGCTGACAGAGCGGTCCGCTGTGTTTACATTATTTACAGCAGAAGAGATCGAATGGAAAATTTTAATATTTTATTTCTCAAAGCATGTATGACCACCATTAATCCTCAAACAGTTTGAAAAGCAAAACAGAATCTGATCCCACTCTGTTGTATATAATCGCAGCCGCCGGCCCTGCAGATCAGCTTCCCCACGGGCGAATGAGCGCGCGTCCCCATGTTTCCTCTTGCGAAGCGACGTACTGGCACGTCGTTTTGCAGGAACCTGCAGACGCCTGCCGCTGTATATCTGCGGTGGCTGGTTGGCAAGTGGTAAAGCCTAAGTTTAAACTTTCTTTTTTTAATTATCACAAGGAACAGTACTTACACTGAAATAGAAGCGTTCCTTGTACTGGTGGTACTTTAATTAAATCTTCAGTCTTCTGGAAGCAGACCTACCTACACCATGTGAGGAGCTCTGTAAATTGTGGTTGCAGAGTTTAGATTAAAATAAATCTGTTGCAAAATAAAAGAGATGCCACTGCCAATTTTCTTGCTATAGTTTCTTGCCTGTTTTTGCCACCCACTGATTCAGCAATTTGGAGTCCACAACAGTAATGCCAACCATAAAAATAACACATTCATAAAATAATTAGAAAAAAACAGAAAATTTATACTTAAAGCGATATTAAACACACACTGTTTAATTTACATTGTCCCTTCTATTTCTTTATGTGGATGATGGCACTCTAATGATCTTTCCCAGGCTGTCTGCAAGGAAACATAAGCAGGAGGAGCTTCTAGTCCTCTGCTTCTGGTCACATGATCAAAATGAAACAGCCTTTGGAGTAGAGTAAAAATAAATAATACCAGTAAAATGTTATAAATTGGCATACAAATATACAGTGTGTTTAAAATGAAATCTTTATTATTTTGTGGAAATAACATGGTGTGGGTGGATTTCTGCCAGTCAAAGGCTGTTTTACGCCCCTCCAGTCTGTGTCTTAGAGGGAGGTAAAGCCTCCATTAATCTCCATGAATTATTATGTTTAGTTGTTTGGAGGGCATGGAAGAGGCGGGAGAGAGTGGGCTGTCATTTACCACTGTGTATACGCCCACCTGTGTAACTCTAAAGTCACATGGGCTGCTCAGATGCGATAGGGAGGAAAAGCCCAACATAGAAACTCACTGAAAACTGAGCATGTGCAGAGTTGTCACCACAGCTGCAAAATCCCTAGCTGAATTGGGGACAGAAACAAAAGGGGGCGATAAGAGAGCAGCAGGATCAACCAGGTTTGTTTTGTTTTTTTTGCAGAAAACAAATCTGATAGGGAGTATACTATTTATTGATCGTTTTAAATGTTGTGGGTTTAGTAGCACTTTAAGCTAGAGCTAATCCCTAAAATGACTTTAGTGTAACTAGAGGGAAAGCTTTTTTTTAGTTTTGGATAGAAGGGAGAGAAATTAGAAAACCAGTCAGGTTTTTATTGTTGCATGTGCCCCCATTAGGGAGATTCACCATCTCTCTTTACTCTGTTTAATGCTATCTACAAAATCCAAATTTTGGACTGTCCCTAGAACAGGAATAGAGAAAATTTTTGCAACCGTAACACTAGCTCTGGTGATACTGGTGACAACCAGCAATTCCATCACTGGATGAATTTCCTCTCAGTTCCTGTTTTGGCTATAGAAAAAAGTGAAGTAAAATCTCCCTAATGGGATGCATATTGGGAAAAAAAAATGACAATGGTTATAAAATTCTCCCTTATGCTGTCCAAAAGGAAAACATTTTGTTTTTAGCTCTACTTTAACAAAAAATAGGAATCCATAGTCAGTTCCCAAAAATAAACAAGCCATAATGCAGCAAAACCTTGGATTGAGAGTAACTTGGTTTGAGAGCGTTTTGCAAGACAAGCAATTTTTTTTTATAAATTTTGACTTGATAAACAAGCGATGTCTGATATACAAGTAGCATCACATCACAACTGAGTATAAAAGAGGAGAGGCAGCTCTAAGTCTAGCAATATGGTTGCATTTAATGAAGGTTCAACATTTATCAACTCACGCGGTTGATGAGTAAAACAGGCACATCTAAGTATGCAGGCATCCGGGGTAAAGCTTTCCACATAGACCGTCCACCACACCGCCATCAACGTTATCCCTTCCACACTGCATTTCATGCTTCGCTTTCAGATTGCTCTACTGCAGGGTAGTCTTCCCGGTCACGACTGCAGACTGACAGCGGGGAGAAGGACAGTCTATGTGGACAGCTTTACCCTGGAGGCCTGCATTCTTAGATGTGCCTCTTAATCATCAACCATGCGAGTTGCTAAATGTTGAACCTTCATTAAATGTAACTATACTGATACACTTAAGAGCCATACACACTATAAGATTTTCTGAAGACTTTTTCCTTCAGATTTACCTTTTCTTTGTAGTACAAGGGCCTGCCAGATTGCATACAAATTGAAAGTGTTTAGGTTTGACCTCATATTATCTGGTTTTGGTAAATCTAAAGGAAAAAGTCTTCAGAAAATCTTATAGTGTGTATGGTCCAATAGAGGCACCTCTCGTCTCTTTTATACTCAGGAGCTCCTGCTGGATTTTGTTCCAATCCTCTTGTGAAGGCTGGCATTTGTGGATGGACATTTTATGGTTACACAACCTATCACATTGCTATAATCTTTTTATATGGACTATAAACTGAAGGACTTATGAATACAAGCGGTCCCCGGTTTGCAAACAAGATAGGGTCTGTAAGTTTATTCTGAAGTTGAATTTGTTTGTAAGTTGGAACAGGTACATTTTTTAAATGTATCTCCAGCCAAAAGAATAATTTTTAAGTTTTGTGGATAGCATAGGGAAGGGTTAACACCCTGTCTGTACTCCAGTTAAAGAGGTTGTAAACCGATAATTTTTTTTTTTCTTTACATCCTGAAAGATAAAGACATAATGAGCTAGTATGCATCGCATACTAGCTCATTATCAAATACTTACCTTAGAACGAGCCCTCGCCGCGCCGCTCTCTTACCTCTATGACGGGCGACATGTACAGTCGCCCGTCTTCCGGGATCGCGGCATCCGGCCATCTGATTGGCCGGAGCCGCGGTGACGTCACTCCCGCGCACGCGCGCGGGACCCGACAGTCACGGCACAGGGCTCTGAAGGAACGGCACGATCTGCCGTTCCTTCAGAGCGCATGCGCCAGTGACGTCACTGGCTGCATCAAATGTAAATATCTCCTAAACGGTACATGTTTAGGAGATATTTACAGTACCTATAGGTAAGCCTTAACATAGGCTTACCTATAGGTACAACTTCCTGAGGAGGGTTTACTTCCTCTTTAAGAAGATTTCACCTCACTTTCTGTCCCTGTGAAAATTGGATTTTGAAAATTTTGGTTGTTGTGGAAACAAGGATTAGTGATAAAGCTTCAGTGGAGACACCTTTTTCCCATGAGAACTCTTCCAGGAGTGAATTTCCCTTCCTAGGGGTAAATTTCCTTTCAAATCCTGTTGTCTCTCTCCGTTTGTAAGTAGGAGTCATTTGTTTGTAACCCGGGGAGCACCTTTTAATGGTTGTGGAACGAGTCATCTGAGTGTCTATTATTTCTTATGGGGAAATTTGCTTTGATATAAGAGTGCTTTGTCTCACAAGCATGTTTCTGGAACGAATTATGCTCGCAATCCAAGGTATTACAGTACCGCCCTATTTTGTTACGAAGCAGAATGTGTATTATCTTATGAACATATTCTTCTTAAATAAGTTGGGATATTACAAAAAAAAAAAAAAAAAAACCCCAAAGAAAACATTAACTCCAAGATGCTAAATCTTTGAATTGAAACACGATTTATTCTTGCAGGGTTAAAAAGAATCTACAACACACAACATTGCTGCTTCTTCAACCAGATAAGATTTTCTTGAAAACATTTTGAATTTCTCTTCTTTGCAATTGTGCCAACAATGTTCTAAAGAACTTCCCACACATTCCATCTCATTCCCTGCTAATACGATTGGTTTACTGCTTTCATTGAGATGATCACAGAGCTTGCAGTCATATTACAGGTATCCCCTAAAATGAATGAATCTGTGGCAGAAAAACTACGATGACATCTTATGCTCATATGTTGATTAGCACTTACCAAGCAAAAAAATTATACATTTAAGAAGTTTTTGTTTAGGACAAAGTAGGGGGGGGGGGGGTTCAGAACCATTTGATTTTTTTTTTTTAAATGTCTGTCTCCACTGGGGAGAATTCCCCCACTAACTCTCCTGGTGACCACACAAGAAGTGAGGGGTATATGCCCAATGCAGGCACATTGAGACGTAAAACCAAAACTACGTTTTTAACCCTTTCCTGTTCTGTCCAAAATTGAAAAAATAAAAATATTAGTCTAGAGTTGATCTTAAGGTCTGCACAAAATATAAACCACTACCTCCAATCCACCTGTTAAACAGCTTTCAGTTTTGAACTTGATCCAAAAAATAATTGTGGGAACAAAATAGAAGTGGTTGTAAATTAATACCACTGAATAGAATCATGCCTCGTATACAGAACAAATTGTTCAGGATTCTGGCTGATCTCCATTAATGCAAATGTGACAGCTTTGCGTTTCACAATCTGCCTGTACGTGTTTTTTAAATTCACAGAGCAGAATTTTTTCTAAGATGTAAGAAAATACTCTGACTATTGCAAAGGGCTTGAAACACATTTGTAAAGGGTTCCAGAAATTGCACAACCAGACGCATTAATCTGAAGTACATTTCTCTGAAAAACTGTAATACTAATCTGTTTATCACCAAAAAATTAGATAACCCCACTGGACATGAAACTAAGGAAACATTTTAAAGAGGGCAACCAGTGGTTAGCCTTTTGGTTATGCAGCTCACTCTCATCACCCATATTGTATCCAAATAGATTTTTACAAAAGGAATACATTAATGTGGTGTTCCACCCAATTTCTTTTTTATGATTATTGCAAGACAATGCCCACCCACAGAACAATATGTTATGGTCATTTTTTTATTTTATTGCTAAATACCTTCTTTTTCTCTTTGCACTTCCTGCCCTGGCCGCCTAGGCAATTCCCTAGAGTCATATTGGCGTCATCTATCCCAGAAGTCATAGGGACGGTTAACAAACAAAATCTCATGGTATTCAGAGACAGGAAGTTCTATGTTGATCTACAGGTTGCCATAACAATGGGGCGGGAAATTCCACCGATGCCGACATTGTTATGGCAACCTGTAAAAAACACGCTGCACCGTGTCATTACTGCGCAGGTGCGAACCAGCTGCTCGGAATCCCGGAAGCAAATAGGAAAGGGCTTCAGATGCCCATATCGTGAATGGTCGCTGCCTGCCTTCTGGGATCCTGTGGATAATGACAAAATTGGTAAGTAAAAAGGTGGTTTACACTTACAGCAGTAACCTATTTATATAGTAGAAATATCAAGAAGCACAAGGATTCTTTTTGAAAAAAAATTGTCAAGGAGGATAGAACTCTGCTTTAATGACTTGAAAACTTTGGGAACATTTTATTCTAGTGTTTATTTAAGGTGCAATCATTCTTGAACTCTTGTATCATATCTGGTTTTTGACATCAATATACAATCAGGGGAAATAAAGTGTGTTCAGCACTCCTTAGATCACGGACATGCCTCTGCATGACAAGTGTTGGTGCGGATGACAAATTAATATACCTGTTCTAAACAAGAACATAAGTCTGGAGGGGGGGGCAAAGACACCGCAATGTCCATACAGGCACTCCATCTTTAATGCAGCCAAGCTCCCATACCACCCTTGCAACTGTCACACACAGTGCACCAGGAGAGGAGTTTTCATGTTGGGTGGTAGGAGCCTGATGGGGATTCCCAAATACTGGTTCTCCATCAGGCCCACTCCCCTTGTGATTTACAGAAGGCATTAAGTGAATCCATAGACAACAGATAGCCTGTTATTGGCCTTTAGACTTTACCCACTGTCTGCTGTCAATCAAAAGAAGAGCGTGAACCTGATGGGGAATTCGTCTCAGCTGACCCATCAGGCTCCACCCAGTGTCAGCATCACTGGTTGCTAGGAGGCGGTTGGCTGTGAAGTCGACAGCATCCTTAAAGTGAAGTAAAACCGCCTATCGTTTTCAGCCAACTAAGCTGCCATCTTGGCCTCGGTTTAATTTTCAACTGCCATGATACTGCACATGTGATCAGTTATGACACCAGCTACTGGATGGTTTGACAGTTTGGTTGAGAGCACAACCAATGTAACAGTTACATTGCCGGCATGTGCTTGGAATGTAACTTTTTTGAAACGGTTAAACGATGGGTTTACATTCACTTTAACAACCAGTGACAAGAAGGGAGGAAGTAGAGGTGACACATATGCCGCTTGCTACACAGCATATAGAGACAGGTACTCTACCGCTCTCTGTATGCAAACTTAGAGCTAGTCCTAAATAACTCCAGTATCTACGAATTGGAGGTAATTATTTTTTAATTCAGTGCAGTAAGAGTCGATATTAAAAACTACCCAAATCTGCTGCATGTGTCGGTAAAGCTACTGAAATTGGTGGCAGGAATTTTTGAACATTTTAAAAGGGCCATACCGCTAGAAAAATAACTTTTTATTAAATCCCCAAAAATGTTTAGTAAAACATATCACACATAACAAAGGATTACAAGAGCACGAAGGGCACAGCAGAGTAGTTTGCTTTAATGCATGACTTGTTTATTGAAACTTCAGACTTAGTTGATCGACAAAAGATAAGTCACTGCTGTTGGGGGTTGGCTTACTAAAGATACTACAGAGTTTGTTACCTTTGTAAAGTGAATAGTAAATAAGGTGCACCAGTGTTTACTTTGCATATTTAATCATGCATAGGGGGAAAAACTTTGGAATTTTGATGGCACCATTTACTGAGCCTCTGTGAAAATTCACTTTCTAAACGCTGTTCCATTGAGTTATGTAAACAGTAAGATTCTTTCATCAAAAAAGGAAAATGGAGAGTCATTAACTCATGGCTTGAAGAGAAAATATTAACTCATGGCTTGAAGAGAAAATATTCAAATTTGCAGTCCTGGCAATGGTTTGATGACATGACTTTTAAAAGCTGGATTTGGTTCCTTAATTTTCAAATACATGTACAGCAAGGGCTCTAGATTACGCCTCCTGGGCAGTTTGCCATATAGCTCTACAGATGAAGAATACAACCTATCTTTATTTACCAAATATTTCACGTTTCTTGCTCTTTGGCATTGTAAAAAAATTGAGGCGTAAGAATCCAGGTCATGTTATCTTGCCAGTAAGGCTGCTATATCATTACAGTTGCTTCTGAATGCTTCAAAGACCTCTGGAGTAGACATTACTCCCACATCCATGTTGTGTTGACAAGCAAAGCTTCAAGATTACTCTTCAAAGCCTCATATTCTTATAGAAGTAGAGATCTCCTTTGGTATTTGTGTTCCTTGATGTTTTACATACTTCTGAACTCAGGGTTTCTGGATCATCTTGGTATCTTTCAGGTTTCACTAGACGCTAGAACATAGAATGCCTTCTAACCATAAATGGCAAAAAAAAAATGTGTTGGCCTTTATCCTAATACTACCATGTACCGGCTGTAGCACAGGGGGCTGTGTTGCTTCTAATGTATGGAAATAGTATAGCTGAAACCCCAATGGTGAGTAGAGGCCTGATGGGTTTATGAACACTCTAATTTCTTTCTTTTAGATGTCATATAGTTTAAAGGACAACATAGATGCATGTGTGTTTGCAGAATGCCAAACTCAAATTATGAAGACGTGTACATAATTATAATGCATCTACCCTACAGACTTTTTTTTTTTTGTATAGAGTTATTAATGATAAAACCTCTGTTAGGCATTTGCTGAAGTCGGTCTGCCCAATAGAAAGAATCACTCAAAATAAAAAATTTTAGTTGCCACAAAAACAGAGGGAAAATGTCCAAGGGGAGCACATGTTCCAAGGACAACTGTCTAACAGGGGTTTATCACACTTTGAAGGGATCTTACGCTTTTTTTTTTTTTTAAATAGGATTCTGGTCAGGTACAAGGATGAAAGATCCATCTACCCATCTTCGTACCTTCATCCTGCTTCTGCCTTCCCTGCAATGTTCAAAGCTGATATTAAAAGCAAAATTTAGTATACTTTTAGTGAGCACATTTTATGAGCTTACCAGTTTCACAAATGTCTCTTATTGTACCTTGTCAACTACCCATATCCCCAAGGTCTCAGCAGCCACAGTCATGTATAATCTTGTAGAAGAACATGATTGTGTGAAGAATTCTTTACACGTTGGTTGCCCGCATCATCACAGCACTGTTTTTGGCAAGTTCAGTTATTTGTTGTGGAGTTAAACATGTGCCTTAAAGTGTTTCTTAACCAAACTAAATTGCATAGCATTGCATCTATTTTTCAGGCTAAGAAGGTTTTAGCAAGTATAGAAAATACTCATTACCCTCTAGTGACTGATTATTATTATATTATTGCCTGAACACAATTAAACAAAACTGTGCATATCATCACTCTACAACTACCCTGTGTATCCCAGTGGATTATACCTTGTTTTTATTCAGGACAAATTGGGCTTTCTTTCAGTGGTAAAGGGTAGCGGAGATCTCCCGATTTTTTATTGTCAAAGGAAAACTGTCCCTAAATAGTGAAGTTTAGCTGTATATTTCTTGCTATTACCATAATTTACCACCAACGCAAAACACATTTCTACTCCTCGCATTTGCGATACCACATATGTGTATGTTAGTTGTTGTTTGTACCTGTAAGGGCCAGAAATAATGGTGTGCTTTTTGCTTCTACCTAAGGCTCCGTTCACATGTAGGCTTTTTGGGGTGTTTTTGGGGAGTTTTTCTGCTCTAGGATCAGCTCTCAAAACGCCCAACAAGACAAATCCTATTCATTTCAATGGCCCCTGTTCACATCTGAGCGTTTTGACGCTGTGAGCAAAACGCTCAAAAAAGTACATGAGCTTCTTTTTGGGCAGATTACAGGCATTTTCCATTGATCTCTATTCAATCTAAAAATGCCTGCACAAAAAACGCCTGTAAAAAATGCCTGTAAATCACAGTAAAAAACGCGTGAAAACGCTACGCTCAGGTGTGAATGTAGCCTAAAAAACAACAACACAAATTTAAACAAGGTCTAAAAGCTAGATTGTTTTCTTTATTTTTTTACATCTTCATCTCCTGCAAAGAAAGGAAGATACAATGGGGCTGATTTAATACAGGCAAATAATCTGTGCACTATAGATCTGGGGGGGAACAAGCAAAGAAAGAAAAAAGCATTTTTGTTTGCACATGATTGGATGACAGAAATAAGCAGAGCTTTGCCACATTTCAGAGCATCCCCTCAGATCTAGCGCAACTGCACTTGCAGTGCACAGTATCAGGTGACCCGGAACAGGGAGTCCCGGGTCCCGATCGTTAGTACAAGACCTGGGGCTCTCGGTGACCTTGCGCGCTTCCAACACAAAGACAGGTAAGCAGATATATGACCTCATGGATAAAGGCGCACTTCCGTGAGGCTGCTTATCTGTGTACCATAGGCGGATGGGGTTAATCTTGCCAGAAATGTAGAGTCTCTGTCACTTCCTGTGAGCTGAAACAGGAGCATACAGAATGCACTCTCTTTTATAAACTTCTAATCCCATCAGTCCATCATATAATGGAGACTAGCCTGAATGACATCCATGGCTCCTTCCATAGATACATAGGAGAAATGAATGTAGACACAAACAGGAAGTGTGTTACTTTCAGCATTATCAGGTGAAAAACCAAGAAAACCTGAACAAAGGAAGCTGATGCAGCTACCACATATAACAACTGGTATGCTGCAATATATTATTTTAGTTCGATATCCTTTGTTACCTGAATAATTTGGCACTTTGTCGCTTTTGATAAATCGTGCAAGTGTTTAAAAACAGATGGAGGAGTACCAATCCTCAATTTTTTTTCTGACTGAAATGTACATTTTTCATTTTGAGTAGAAGCATAGAAAACGTTACACTTTTCAAATGTTTTCATTGTTTTACCTGGGCATTGGTGTAATTCTTTTCCTTATGCTTGCCTTACCCTGTAATGATGGGCTCACATGTTGTTTCTGAATTTTATAGTGTCATGGCTGATCAATTCTCCTACAGTGGGTACGAAAAGTATTCAGACCCCCCTTAAATTTTTCACTCTTTGTTATATTGCAGCCATTTGCTAAAATCATTTAGGTTCATTCTTCTTTCTCATGAATGTACACATAGCACCCCATACTGACAGAAAAACACAGAATTGTTGACATTGTTGCAGATTTATTAAAAAAGAAAAACTGAAATATCACATGGTCCTAAGTATTCAGACCCTTTGCTGTGACACTCATATATTTAACTCAGGTGCTTTCCATTTCTTCTGATCATCCTTGAGATGGTTCTACACCTTCATTTGAGTCCAGCTGTGTTTGATTATACTGATTGGACTTGATTAGGAAAGCCACACACCTGTCTATATAAGACCTTCCAGATCACAATGCATGTCAGAGCAAATGAGAATCATGAGGTCAAAGGAACTGCCTGAAGAGCCCAGAGACAGAATTGTGGCAAGGCACAGATCTGGCCAAGGTTACAAAAAGATTTCTGCTGCACTTAAGGTTCCTAAGAGCACAGTGGCCTCCATAATCCTCAAATGGAAGACGTTTGGGACGACCAGAACCCTTCCTAGAGCTGGCCGTCCGGCCAAACTGAGCTATCGGGGGAGAAGAGCCTTGGTGAGAGAGGTAAAGAAGAACCCAAAGATCACTGTGGCTGAGCTCCAGAGATGCAGTCATGAGATGGGAGAAAGTTGTAGAAAGTCAACCATCACTGCAGCCCTCCACCAGTCGGGGCTTTATGGCAGAGTGGCCCAACAGAAGCCTCTCCTCAGTGTAAGACACATGAAAGCCTGCATGGAGTTTGCTAAAAAACACCTGAAGGACTCCAAGATGGTGAGAAATAAGATTCTCTGGTCTGATGAGACCAAAATAGAACTTTTTGGCCTTAATTCTAAGCGGTATGTGTGGAGAAAACCAGGCACTGCTCATCACCTGTCCAATACAGTCCCAACAGTGAAGCATGGTGGTGGCAGCATCATGCTGTGGGGGTGTTTTTCAGCTGCAGGGACAGGACGACTGGTTGCAATCGAGGGAAAGATGAATGCGGCCAAGTACAGGGATATCCTGGACAAAAACCTTCTCCGGAGTGCTCTGGACCTCAGACTGGGCCGAAGGTTTACCTTCCAACAAGACAATGAGCCTAAGCACACAGCTAAAATAACGAAGGAGTGGCTTCACAACAACTCCGTGACTGTTCTTGAATGGCCCAGCCAGAGCCCTGACTTAAACCCAATTGAGCATCTCTGGAGAGACCTAAAAATGGCTGTCCACCAACGTTTACCATCCAACCTGACAGAACTGGAGAGGATCTGCAAGGAGGAATGGCAGAGGATCCCCAAATCCAGGTGTGAAAGACTTGTTGCATCTTTCCCAAAAAGACTCCTGGCTGTATTAGATCAAAAGGGGGCTTCTACTAAATACTCAGCAAAGGGTCTGAATACTTAGGACCGTGTGATATTTCAGTTTTTCTTTTTTAATAAATCTGCAACAATGTCAACAATTCTGTGTTTTTCTGTCAGTATGGGGTGCTATGTGTACATTCATGAGGAAGAAGAATGAACCTAAATGATTTTAGCAAATGGCTGCAATATAACAAAGAGTGAAAAATTTAAGGGGGTCTGAATACTTTTCGTACCCACTGTATGTGCATGGTTGGTTACAGCTAGTCTGATCCTATTTATCAAAAGGGACCAGACAACTTTCTATTACGGGTCACAAAACATGTGTTGCCATCATGTTGCATCACAAATGTAAGAGTATGTTTGTAATAAAAAAAAAATCTTCCATCTGCATAGTAAGCTCTCTGCGTGTCTGAATGTTCCGTCTACTTGTGGCTGTGTCAGATCTAATTACTGTAGAGCTTCTACCTGCATCAGCACAACAGTAATGAGGGATTGTTGGATATGTAGGTTTATCCCCAGGAAGTGTCAGTTCTCAGACTGCGGACAACCAGCCGTGGTTATTCATCAACTTGTGCAGCACCAAGTGGCATGCTTAATGTTTGAACACAAACTGCTGGCACAGAAATATGAAAATTGACTCTAATATAGGATGCGTGTACAGGGCAACAAATGACACCATGAAACTACTGGATTAATGCACATCTTATGCAAGTGAAAACACACAATGCAGGTGGGAAGGTTTAGAATGCCTTTAGGAATGAACTTTGCAAACACTCTGGAAAAGGATTTACAGAGATCCCATTTATTGCATACTCAGTGCATACCTTCATGTACGGTATTTTAACATATCCATCCAAATCTGTTACCCTCTCAACCCATATAACCAAAAATTGTCTATTACACCTGACAGTTATCTCCATGTTCAACAGTATTAAAATCCTTCCAATTAATAGTTAGTTTTAAGTTAATAGGTTATCATTAAATTACATGGAAAGGATCTGAAACAATACACTGAAATCTGCAGGTGGGAAGTGTAAATCTGTAATTACATATAAAACTGAAGACAGACAGGATCACGCCAACAGACGTACCTAGTGGCATAAAACTGGCTTTGGCCTGCCTGCTTTTCATAGTATACTAGCAGAAGTTTTAGGGTTCATGGAGAGCTAATTTATAAAGTGTCTAAGAAACAACGTATCTGTGCTGTCAATCAATTTTTCTCCCATTTTTATTAAAAGTGAACTCCAGGCTAAAACAGATATGCACAGATGAAATACTGCCTGAAGATCTGACTTTTCTCTACAGCAGTGAAGTAATACAACAAAGTCTTGTCTCCTCGCCACTAGTCAGATTGGATAGCAAAGGAAAAACAGTAGACTGCTGAACTCATCTCGGTCACTCTGCTCTCCACCTATCAGCATGTTGCTGGTTAGAACAGAAGCACTGCAGCAAGCCCGATTGGCCAACTTGTGATGCTCCCTCTCCCAGTCTGAGCTCTGTTGCACAGAACATAGCAAGTGGTTCACACCAAGTCAAATTCAAGCACTTACACCAGTTGCATTAAAAAAAAAAATATCAACTTTTTTTTTTTTAATGAACCTGCATAGATAGGTACATCTGCCTGGAGTTCAGCCGTAATAAAGATTTGAAGATAAAGCAAAGTACCTGACTGACTATCTTGGAAGACGCTTTTCAGGTACTTATAGAAGATCTGCACTGACAAAGCAATGAATATATTCTGCCGTATCCCCTCTGCTTGTGATCCCTAGAGTCCTGATTTTGGCGTTACAACACTAAGAAATCTGGTTAATTTACATAATCGTTAAGTGCATCTTGTTCATTGCCTTATTATTTCAAAATTAAAAAAAACAAGAAAAAAAAATAACCTGAGATTAATTTATAATAATAATAAAAAAAAATGCTAAATCAGTTGTACTGCCATCTCAAAATGCCTATGGCTACAGGCAACAGTGCAGTCAATGCTTAAAAAGGAAGCACATACAAGCCGATCATACTGTCCCTTAATTGTTAAGGAAAGCTGATAAAGTAAGGGATGGACCTTGCACTCCTTCTTGGAACTGTGCACATCAGTCCCTGGCCAAGAAAGTCAAAGGATGCAACTACTGACTCAGATCAGATCCCCTGGCTTGAACCTGGAGGAGGTATACTTGTATGTACCTCGTAGTACAGTAGTGTTAAGAATTACATTAAAGTATGCTCAGATGTCAAGATTCTACACATTAGATTCAGATTTGTAGGATTAGGCAACCTGCTAATTAAAAAAAAACTATCTTCTTGGTGTTTCCATGAGTTACACTCGATTTATAGGCTTTCCATTAACATCACTCTAAGATCCAAACTCCTCTGTGTCTTCAGTGATTGGCTTGAAAACATAATTTCCTCGGCCATCCATGTGGAGGTAGTACTGCAAAGACAGAGAGAACATACTGGTGAATAGAAGGAGACATAGGAGTAGAAATTTAGAGGATATCTAGAAGTATATAGCATGCATTCAATTTAATAAACAGTAAAGCACAACTTCATAGAAAACTGAAATTTTAGCTTTGTATAAGCGCTAGTGGGTTTATTTACTTGCCCATTTCTTTTATCTCTCAGATATCCTGCAGCCACAAATTTTTCACACAAGCTTCCCACATATCTGAATAAGTTTACTTTAGAGAAATTATTTTAAACTAGCAAAAGTGTGCCTGGTACAGAACAAGCAAGGGTGGAGTGGTTTAAGCTTTGGGGGTGTAAGGGAGGAAAGTGTGTAGGGTAATAGGGGGGGGGGGGGCTGGAATAAGTGGTGGGAGAAGCATAGACAGGCTTGGAGAGAAGAGGGGTGAATGATAGTAAGAGGGGGTATCTTGCTGACATTGCAGAAAGGGGAGTGGGTGAAGTTTAGGGATCTGGTAAAGTTTGAGTGGGTGAGGTGACGTCGGATGGATAGGGTAGGGGGATAGTATAGGAAAGGGTAAGGTGCACCAAGTAGCAGCTACAGAGATGCTGCCAGCCAGCCTGGATTCTGATAGGAGAGCTGCCTCCCTACACAGATCCTGCTCCATTACCTGCTCACACTGCAGAAGATTCTGACAGAGTGCCTAGGAGCTTCTCTTCTGCTGTTTCAGCGGTCTCCCCCTCATGCCTGCCTGTTATCGGAGACTGATTATACTGTGTAATCTGTCAGACTTCAGACAGTAGTAGGCTGCAGAGGAGACCGCTGCAGGGAGAAGGGCATGCTCTGTGCACAGAGGGAGAGCTCCTTTTAATCATCCATGCTGGTTGACAGCAATATAAGGAGAAGAGAGGGTTGGGTGTAAGGGGTTGCTTCTAAGCTCTGTAATGTGGCTGCATGAAGTGACCAGAACTGACATCAGAGCAGTGGTGGAGCTGAAGGGCAAGCTTCTGTTACTGTTGTGCTATCAGCCTTGCTTCCACCAAGCAAGTAGCTGGATAAAGACTAGTAACGACACAATGAAGATCCGTAAAGAAGGGCTGCAGGGGGCTCGTGAAAAAAGTAAGACAGACACATTTGATCAGAGGAGGGGACTAATCAGGGGGATGCATTGAAATCTTCTTACAACATGACTGTCCAATAGAGATAAAAAGGTGGGGGCGTGGAAAAGGAATTTTGACTTACCTGAAAACATATCTTGGAGATACAATACAGGACACAGGCAACTTATTCATATATTGTGGGTTATAGGTTCCTACCTCCAGGTGATTGGACATTGGCAAGCTTTTGGAGGACACCACCCCCCTAGTGTGCCTTCCCTGAAACCCTACCCCACACCATGAGTCCTCAGTTTTCATGGATGGCTCGGTGGATGGGATATTCATGGAGTCTGTCCTCAGCCCCTCTTCACATCACAACCCCCCTTTAAATCAGTGTCCTCAGTTCCCCTTTGCATCACAGTGCCCCTTTACATTAATGTAATGGGGACTGCCCTGTAAAAGGGGCAATGTGATATAAAAGAGACTGCACTGTAATGATTACAGTGCCCCCTTTACAGACCAGTCCCCCTTCTAAACAACTACGTTTACGAGGGGTAAATTATTGGGAGATCACTCGAAAGATTAAAAAAAAAAAGTAAGCTCAAATAAAAAGTTTTGGAAAAATTTACGTTCAGTATTGTCTTTCTGGAATACTGGATTTACCATTTTCTTGTGACAGAAATCCCTCTGAAAAATCACATTCAGATTCTTTTAGGAAGCACTAAAAATCCTGTATTAGGATTCTGATTTAAAATTAAGCGGCAAAGGCAGGTTTGTGTAAAATTCAGTGCTAGTAATTTATATTACAGAGATTTAAATCAAATCATAAAACAAACAGGCAACTGTGATCACATACTTTATTTAAAAATAGGTATATAATAAAAGTGGCATGAAAACTGCATCAAGTTGTCAATGTAATGTGCTTTTGTCATACCTCACGGCTTGCACGACAATGTCATTATCAGCAGAGCAGGAGGAGCGACTCCTACTGCCCCCTGCCCTGCTGATTGGAAAACATTGTCAGCTGGGCTGGCAGAGTAGTCAGGAAAGGTCACACAAACATGGTCGCACAGCAGGAGGTGAGCAGCGATCGTGGTCTGTAAAGGCCTTGTGCAGACCACAGTTAGCTGCTCCCCCTAGCCTCCCCCCGCTCACTATGCAACCTGGTCATCAACAGGCTGCGGACCGGAAAAAGTCCGCAGCCCGGGGGTTGGGGACCCCTGCTTTACAGTACTGTATTTCAAGATATGGAATTTACAGACAAGTCAAAGTTCCGGTTTTTAAAGATAGGTGTATTCTTAACCTTATCATTGTGAAGTAGGCTTCCAGTTAAGTAACATGTCTGACAGACGTGCTGGCTACCAAAAAGCCTACTTTGCTAGCTGGGTACACATGGGCCAAATAGCTGCCGGCTGACATTTGGTCAGTGGGTACAGCTGTCTTTCCAACAGAAGCTGGTCTAACGTCTGACTTTTGTAAAAGGGATATGTTGGACCACCAGCATCCAATCTACACTCACAGTCAATGGCTGCGAGCGCTGATCAGTGTGTTCTGATGTGGGGGCAGTCCCCATCAGAACAAAAAGACACAGGGGAGGGATCGCAGCACCCGCACAACTTGTGTTAGTATGGCAATCGGTCAGTCTTTTTTTTTTTTTTTTTGGTTCAGCCTGCTGGGTTGAACGAAAAAAAAAATGTTACATGTGTACCAGGCTTCGGAGAATATCCTTGATGGGTTCTAAAGGGTGGTTTCTGCAGTACGAAGAGAACCAAATTAAGGTCAGGAAAGCACAGGGTGCTATAAGGGGGGCTTAATACAGTTTCAAAAGCATTTGGAAAAGGATGTATAAGGCTGATACCTTCACTTTTAGGGTGCTAAGAGCTAGATTCTGGTCAATACCTGTTTGCAGGGTAATCTTTGGGACGGAATAAAATTAGAAAGGTGCATCACTTTGTGATATCTGAAATTAAACGTGATAAACAAAAATTCCAAAGTGATATATTGTGAGTCCCAATATTTGGATCGAGCAACAGTCCTGGACAAGGGATGGCGCTCCAACGTGTATACAAATTGAAGACCAATGAGAAATTTCTACTCGATTATGTACTCACCAGAAGCATGTGCATCAACAGCATTAAAAACCAGTGTGTTCCACCAGGTGTAGTAAAACCAGATCAACACTCGTGAGCCTCCACCAGCATATGCAATCACCAGAGGTTAGATGAATGTAAGCTTTAATAATCTCCTTTAGAGTAGGGTCCCTCCCTATTCCTTTTGTCAGTGAAACGAGGGGATCAGCCAGGGAAACAGTAAGCTGCATAAAAAAAACTTACCTCGGGAAGAGTGAACAGAAGTTACAGCTCCTGAGCACACAGATGCAGCAGCAATTAAGTCAGCACTTAGGCTCCTCCCAACACATTTCATGCGCAAGCACACTATCAAGGGATCTGCCTCAAGGAATTGGGAGGAAGCCCAAATGGAAGACACAACACATCCAGGAGGAAGAAGCCCAGCCCGTGACATCACACCACCAATGTGATATTAGTGTAGTGTGGTGTGCTGGCTGGCGGATTTGATTTTAAGCATAGCCGACTGTTTTCCCTGGAAGTGTTTTAATTAGAGGGGGATCAAATAAAGTATTTTAAATGAAGAGGACTATGATATGTCCAAAGTCTGAGGGGGACCAATTGGAGGTTGACTACCTGGGAGAGTAATAACAAATGGGTGACAAAGATGAGCTTACTTGTATTGCATTGGAGGTGAGCAGATTTTTCACCTGATGGTGGATGAGCATTATTCACAAGAAGATTGGGTAGGAATAATCACACACAGGGCACTGTTTGGTGCAGGACTGTTTTATTTAACTTTTGAAGCTATTCACAACTTCTATATGGACTTAAGCAGATTGTATTTCAATTAGGCACGTTTTATTGGTTGATTTTTATATATTGCAATATTGGTAGTTATCAAAAGTGTTACGCTTCACTTGAGTTGGTTTTAATTTATAGTGGAAGGTGAGGTTGAAACACCTTATAGTGTTAAAGCTAGTAATTTTTTGTTTGGCTGCGCTGATTGAAATAGCTTTGATTTTTTGGTTAATAATTTTAGATATTTGGTCCCCACCATACAGGAGTGTGGAAAGAAGTTTTGCTACATTTGTGTTTTTTTTTTTTTGGACACTATTACTTTGTATAATATTCAGCTTTATCTGTGACACTGTTGAGTTCTTTGGGGATATCTATGTACGCTATTATTTCTACTAGTTTCGGGTGATATATGCACTTAAAAATATATATTTTTTGGGACACATTAACATTTTTGTTGGTTTGTTGGAATCATATTTGTATAGTGTGTTGATTGGCATCAGCCATCAGCCTATTATCTTTGAGTACTCACAAAAGCGCAATGGGGGTTATAGATTACTGATAACTGATTGAATACATCTGGATAAAGAGAACATTTCTCCAGCTTGAAACGGTGTTCGCTAAGATAATCTGCTTGCCAGTTGTCCACTCCTAGGATGTGGACCACAGAGATCATTGGGGCAGTGAGTTTCTAGGCTCCTAGTGCACCCCTTAATGGTTGATATATGCTACTGTAGTGGCATTGTCTGACTGCACCCAAACCATGGAACACTACTACAAACTGAGCACTATAAGTAGGGAGATTGGCCCTGCCATATGCACTTCTTGGGCCAATCCAAGAGGAGTGGTTTGTGGGACTTCTGCTGCTGCACTGTTCAATTAATTGCTGCAATCTAAGGGACCGGTAAGGAAAAAAGGTTCCTTGATGATTTTTCTATAGGTGTATTCATACACAGGCTATACATACAATATATAAAATTATTTGTGCAGCGTTATGCAAATTAATGAATGAGATTAAAACCCTTCTGGGCATGTCTCAAGATGTGTTCCAGGGTTTCTACACAAACAACTGTTAAAATTGCTCTATAACAGCACGATCCTGAAAGATAGGGCCACGCAGGTCATTCATTGTTCCTAGTCCAGTTAGCTGCAGTTTGACGTACAGAAATAGCAGCGAGAGCTGGTTGCAGGGATGGTCCTGCTAGGCTAAACAGAGCTTTTAAGAAGGTCCCACATTTTTTGCAGAATCCTTGAAGGAACACCTTGAGTAGATACAGTGAGAGGTTTGTTTAGGACAGAAACAGCAAGTATAGCCCACTTTCTTGCAAACTCCCTTTCCACAGGATAGAGTAGTAAGCAAAGAATTTTGTGGGAGGGAAACCTATTTCAGGAGTGACCTAATCGTCATAAGCTCACATTCGGTTCATGAATAGTAAATGTTTTACATGTTTTTGTAGGTCTCTTTGTACCCATAGGGGCATGATGAGACTGAGGAGTGTCAGATTGCACAATGCCACCTTTTGCAGGCAGAGGGAATGAGAGGCTATGAAATTACCAGGATGGGGAAATAACTTCCCTAAGTTTGGCCAATCATTGGATAAGGAAGGGATTTCTACAGGAGGCCTTTTTAGAGCTTTAAGTATTCGGGGGCTGTGCAGCTCAAGATGTATCTATTCAGGAGACTAGTTAGCACTGCCTCAATTAATGAATCCATGGAAATTTAATTATGGCAAAATGGCAAGCAAGTAATTTCCTTAAACAGTGGAGAAGAGAAATCTCAAGGCGCCTTTGGCTGAAAGTGCACATCCCCATTGGTTTGTGCTGTAGCGCGTGTGTCAGGTAATTCTATTTTGTTTGGGAAGGATTATAATCAGGGAAATGGGAAGGCAGAAGACATCCTGTGGTTGATAGCCTGTAGCAGACTCAATGTTCATGTAAGTAGAAAAGAAAGTGGCACTTCCAGACCCAGGAACTTAGAAACTTGAGTTTTATTCTTCAAATCAAAGGTACAGCATCAGACAGGAACACAAGACAAACTGGACAGCAGATGCGTTTCACTCCTTGTGCTTATTCATTGCAAGCAATGAATAAGCACAAGGTGTGAAACGCGTCTGCTGTCCAGTCTGTCTTGTGTTCCTGTCTGATGCTGTACCTTTGATTTGAAGAATAAAACTCAAGTTTCCAAGTTCCTGGGTCTGGAAGTGCCACTTTCTTTTCTACTTACATGGACTTCTCAGGTTGCAGACCTTGATGAGCACCCATTCCTGCAGGACTGCCACAGTTGCTCGGGATCCATTCGGCTCAGCTGGCTGCTTTCAGAGCGGTGATTTGTTTCTTTATGGTTTCGCAGACTCAATGTTGTCAGTCCCGTTTCCCACTGCCAAGCACCTGTAATTCTCCACTGTTAAGTGAGGGTCTTCCCCTGTGCGGTACTCACATAATGCACGTGGATTGGGAGATTCAGCATGTCTGTATACACCGGTCACAGTAACCCAGATGCTAATCTTGTTACATGTAGCGCAACTGTAAGGGAACTGGAGTTATGGGGTTTGTTAAGACTTTTCATTCAGGAGCAAGAGAACTACTGGTAGCCTGGGAGAAACTTGAACTTTGCTTTGGGCCTGTAGCAGACTCAATGCCATCTGTCCTGGGCTTGTAGCAGACTCAATGACGTGTGTCCTGTTTCCCACTTCCAAGCACCTGTAATCCTACACTGCTAAGTGAGGGTCTTCCCCTGTGCGGTGCTCACATAATGGACGTTGGTTGGGAGATTCAGCATATCTATTTACACCAGTCACAGTAACCCAGATGCTTATCTTGTTCCAATAGCTGGTTCCTATTGAAGTTGGGTAACAGGCAGTGTGGCAAACGATCATCTTGCGTTGTTGGCACAAAATGGTGGCTGGATATGCACAGCTAAAAGTTTTATATGCACTGTGTCAATAGCCAGAAAGGAACACTTGTTTGGAAAGTGGCAATTTAAATAACTAAACGTTATAATAATGTTACCTATTAAAATGAACAGTGACACAATATAGTTAGAGAAAAACATTAAGAGTGCAAGTCCCTTTACATGTGTGCCCTTAGAGCCTGTGTACAAGGTAACACTGTTTTTTTACTCTGTGTCACTGGTCAAGTCCAGGCTTTTCCCATCACGGAGGGCATACTCTCAAAGGGGTCTTCAGAGTCTGGGTGCCATAGGCTGTGACCACGACCCTGGATCTGTATAGCACCATGCAGCTAATGACACTCAGGGTTCATACACATTTTTACCAATAAAATTCCATGACTTTTCCATGACTTCACGTAAATATTCATGACCTAAAGTTTCATGAAATCTCTATGTATACACGTTAAATAAGAAGAAAATCCATGTCACACCCAGCATATTTTTACTAAAATAAATGACAATCTTTGTAGTGTACATGGGGAAAAAGCTTCAGTTTAGGCAGTCATGATGGAGGTGCTCCCGGACTGGTATGGATGGCACAGTCAGATGCACAAAATGCAGCGCTTACTCTTTAGGCCCAAGCCACAGTCATGATGGAGGTGCAGGTGGACTGGTATGGATGGCACAGATGCACAAATGTGGCACTTACTCTTGTCTATACTCAGGGGTCAAGTCCTGGAAAAAAAGTGTGGGGCTGTGGACATGATACAGGAGGTGGTCAAAGGCTGCGTACATGATACAGAAGATGGTCAGAGACTGCGTACATGATACAGAAGATGGTCAGAGACTGCGGACATGATACAAGAGATGGTCAGAGACTGCGGACATGATACAAGAGATGGTCAGAGACTGCGGACATGATACAGGAGATGGTCAGAGACTGCGGACATGATACAAGAGATGGTCAGAGACTGCGGACATGATACAGGAGATGGTCAGAGACTGCGGACATGATACAGGAGATGGTCAGAGACTGCGGACATGATACAAGAGATGGTCAGAGACTGCGGACATGATACAGGAGATAGTCAGAGACTGCGGACATGATACAGGAGATGGTCAGAGACTGCGGACATGATACAGGAGATGGTCAGAGAGTGCGGACATGATACAAGAGATGGTCAGAGAGTGCGGACATGATACAAGAGATGGTCAGAGAGTGCGGACATGATACAAGAGATGGTCAGAGAGTGCGGACATGATACAAGAGATGGTCAGAGAGTGCGGACATGATACAAGAGATGGTCAGAGAGTGCGGACATGATACAAGAGATGGTCAGAGAGTGCGGACATGATACAAGAGATGGTCAGAGAGTGCGGACATGATACAAGAGATGGTCAGAGAGTGCGGACATGATACAAGAGATGGTCAGAGAGTGCGGACATGATACAAGAGATGGTCAGAGAGTGCGGACATGATACAAGAGATGGTCAGAGAGTGCGGACATGATACAAGAGATGGTCAGAGAGTGCGGACATGATACAAGAGATGGTCAGAGACTGCGGACATGATACAAGAGATGGTAAGAGACTGCGGACATGATGCAAGAGATGGTCAAGAACTGCGGACATGATGCAAGAGATGGTCAAGAACTGCGGACATGATGCAAGAGATGGTCAAGAACTGAGGACATGATACAAGAGATGGTCAGAGACTGCGGACATGATGCAAGAGATGGTCAAGAACTGCGGACATTATAGAAGATAGAAGAGCACTAGGGAGGCCGGAGAGCACAGGGGAAGCAGAGAGCACTGGAGGAGCTGAATGGCACGGAGGGGGGGGGGGGGAAATGGAGAGAATTAAGGGGGGGTTTGGAAAGCATTGCAGGGGGGTTGGAAGGCGCAGGGGGGTGGAAGCAGGGAAAACCAGGGGGATGGAGAGCACAGGGGGAGGGGGGGGGGAACTGGAGAGCACTGTCTGGGGGGGAACTGAGGGGGCTAAACAGCACTGTGGGAGCGTTAATAGCACCGGGGGGGGGGGGTTATTAGCACTGAAGGGAGGCTAAAGAGCACTGAGGGGGGCCTAAAGAGCACTGAGGGGGGCCAGCAAAGGAAGTTGTATAGGAGGGGGATGGGGCAGCTGCATATAGATGAATTGAACTTTCCATATTCCTAGTGCAGCTTCTGAGAGGAGGAGTAACAACATTCAGCAACATGAGGCATGAGGAATAAATATGGAAAGTTCAATTCATCTCTATGCAGCTGCCCCATCCCATCCCCCTCCCATCCAGCACACAAAACGAGACTCCTCAGGCACTGACCTTCTTCCTGCAGCTGCTTTCTAGGAAGTACTTCACACTGAGATGCGGACACCGGCCTGACACCCATCAGTGCGGCGAAGCGGGCAGCCTGGCGGACACCTGCCTGACATCCTCCCAGTGCGGCGATGCGGGCGGCCCTTCAGACACCCCCCAGTGCGGCGATGCGGGCGGCCCTTCAGACACCCCCCAGTGCGGCGATGCGGGCGGCCCTTCAGACACCCCCCAGTGCGGCGATGTGGGCGGCCCTTCAGACACCCCCCAGTGCGGCGATCCGAGTGGCCTGGCTGATATCCCCACCCAGTGCGGCTATCCCAGTGGCCTGGCTGACATCCCCACCCAGTGCGTCGATCCCAGTGGCCCGGCTGACATCCCCACCCAGTGCGGCGATCCCAGTGGCCCGTCTGACATCCCCCAGTGCGCACGCCTCCCCCCTCCCCCGCCTGCTGGTACGCCCCTGGGAGCGGGACAGTAAGTGCACTTCTCAGTTTCAGGTTTCAGCGGATCAATCCGCCGCAGAGTTCCTAGCCTGTCACGGTCTATTCATATTGAAGAGACCAGTGATCAGGCTTCAGCTTTGCAGTGCGCTGCGGCAGATTAATCCACCTAAACCCGAAACAGAGAAAATAGTCCACTTACTGTCCCCCGCTCCCACAGAATACAGTACAATACAATACATTTTCTAAATAAAATAGGTGCACAAAATTCCATGACTTTTCCAAAACTTAGTGGGTTTTACTCATTTTCCATAACTATTCCAGTCCTGGAAAGTGTCATGTCAAAATTCCATGACTTTTCCAGGATTTTCATGACCGTACGAACCCTGGACACTATGTAACACAGAATCCAGTGCCTGAAGCAAACACTGCAGGCCAGCCCCGCCACTGTGGGGTCCGGGTACGGTTGCCAAGGTGTGTATGAAAATCTCAGATCCGGAAACTGCTATTGAACCATGAATTAAATAAAGCGGTCAGATTGTGATTATTTCACAGTTAATCTGTCACTGATCAATGCCCTCAAATAATGTATACATAAAGACACTTTACCTCATGGTGTTTCCACAGGGACTTTCTGTGTGACACTGTGAAAAGAGTTATTCCAACCTGAGAATGATAAACAAAACAGACAAAGAACAATCAAAAATCTGTCTTTGACTCTATCAATATTAATCACTTCACTACAGCTACCGTTTAAAGCAGAATTAAACCAAAAAGCACACATTTATTACATTGCAGCTTACCAATTCTTAGATGTGATGGCTGTATTAGTTTTCTTTTTTGGGCTCTCTTTCCTCTATTTTAATTTGCTAGTACATAACACCCACCCCCCCAAGACTGACAATGCTGTTGTCAAAAGGGGTTTATGTTGCTCCTTCATCCAGAGTGGATGCACTCTAATACAGGAGATGTGTTACTGGCCAGATCTCCAGGTAAAAACAGAAGGAAAAATCCTAAAAGAAAACAAATGCAGGCACCACATCTAATGAATAGTAAGCTGCAATAATTATAAGGCTGGAGTCACAGTATGTATATTGCATTGCATGCATTGGCATGCCTATGCCTTGATTTGGTCGCTGTATTCTGTGAACACTTCCTACATCTGTAATATAAGACAATGGAACATTAGAGACATTGGTTACGATTCCTGAGAAATGGGTGACACAGCTAAACAATGTGTTACAACACTTGTCAACACTTGGTGAACACATGGGGTATTTTGATAAGCTCGGATAGCGGAAGAAGCCCTTAGAGAATTGTGTACACAGTTTTTTTTCTCAGGGTACTGTTAAGGCATACACATGAAAGGCTATAGATCAAGAACGAAAGGCAACAATTCATATACTTGAAAAATATATAGATGTGCATTGACATACGTTTTGATCCATTTCCATTGACGTCAATAGATAACACATCAGGGGAAAAAATGCAAAAAAGTGTGAAAGGCCCTAATTCTAGAAAAAAATGATGTTGAGGTACCAGCAATGGCTCTTATCTCAGTGGAGGTTCGGCTCCCCTCCAGACCACCCACAGCCTCCTGGGACATGTCACAGGTTCCAGGAGGCCGTGGGACCATGCACAGGGCGGCTCACACTTGCACAGTGGGGAGCCAGCTGTGAAGCCACAGGGGGTTACAGCAAGCTTTCCTCAGTCAACATGGAAGCACTGGGGACCCGAGGACCAGCCTGGGTTAGGACAGCACTGGATCCCTGGACAGGTAATTGTCTGTTTATTAAAAGGTAGCAGCTATAGTATTTGGAGCTGCTGACTTTTATTTATTTTTTAAATGACTGAAGATTCTCTTTAAAGCCAAACTGCAGCCTAAATGTTTTAGTTAAGGAGACCATGCAGAAAAGTCTGAACTTCTGATGGTTGTCAGACAGCACATGAATGAGGGAAGATCTACCAAAAGCAAAACTGAAATAAAAACATGACTGATCTTAATGTTGTCACTTTAGACAAGCTTTCAGCAGAGTTCTGGGTAGTCCTAGCATTTAGGGCAGTATGCGCCCAGGAGTAAATGGCAGAAAAGCAGACTGCTTGTATTCAGGGCATTCATCCCTGGGCACATGCGGCCCTAAATGTTAGTACTATTCCCTACACCTTCCAGCCGCAGCAGCGCTTAACAGTCTACCAACAGTAGAGCTGGGCAGTGCATCTGTGCCTTTCATTCGTCCAGTGTGCATGAGTCCCAAAGCTTCTGACAGCCAGCTCTCATTAAGATCTGCATTCTACGCACCTGCTTTAAAAATACAGGGTGCTTTAGTGCCCTAAAGAAAGCAGTTCAATATTTTATTGAATGCTTTGTAAAATGCTTTCTGAAACTGAATACCATTTACAAACAAACAATACCCATGTGATAGGAGCCTTATTGCTAAACACATGTGAATGAATTAAAAAAGTTAGGAATTAGGACCAGTGTATAACCACTCATTCTGAGGCGGCCATGTTGTATCTGTGGACAAAATGACAGCTGTGTCTACAAAAACAACATGGGATCCACTAAAGCATATTTTCAGAAAAGGTTAGGCACAAACAGGTATCTAGGGCTGGTATAGGAAGAGAGCTAATTTTTTTTTTTTTTTTTTTTTTTAGGGGGGGGGGGGGGGTTCTAAAACCGGGATAAATCAATTTAAACAGTATCTAACATTTAGAAATCTCAACAGATCTGCCATTACAGATTTGAGGTCTAACCTAAAAGATGAATGTGGACTACCTTGGGAGTGCAATAAAAAACAAACCATCACATGAGTTATACTACCAGGAAGAAAACATACAAAAAAAAATGCATACACAAATTATATGTTAAGGTGAGAAAGGTCCGTCTAAAATGTAAGCATCTGGAATATCATCTGGTAAACCCAGAGGGTGAGTCAATTTCAAAACATAGATTTTGGAGCCGATGGTGGGAAAAGCCAATTCTCAGATCTTCCATGAAGAAAGACTGGAATGGATGGAATAGGGTATACAGGAAAAACATGAGCAAGCCTGCCTACTAATCAACCACCAAAAAGCCCCAGGAAATTCTCGGTTTATGTAAATTCATAAAGAAAAACTATAATACCATTAACTACTCCACTCCCACACCCTTTTTTTCCTCTTCTCTATAGGATTAGCATGTTTTCTTCTCCTGTTTCGGAGATGTGTTAGCTGAATGCCCTGTAATGTTTTGCATTTTAAAGGCTAAGTCCACCTTTTACAAAAAACAATTTACAGAAAAAAAGAAAAACAAAAAATTGCATTTATATTTTAGCATGTGAGCCTGCAAAACATTGCAACCTTGATTAGTGAATCATAGGTGCAATGACATGCTCATGCAGCTCTGTGTCCATACCAAGGTTTGGACTTAAAGGTACTAATCAATATACTTGTGTTCCGTTGAGAACTACATTTCTGTTTGGCACCGTGGAAGATGGGACCTGCAGTGCATTCATTCACAGATCACTGAATGAACGCAGCTTCGTGGGCAAGGCCCTATACAGCAGCGCAAATTTCAAAAGTGACAGCTGCCATGGAGGAGAAGGACCTCTGCATGTTGTTACGTCCAGCTTTTACCATGTATCTTGGTCCCAAAGAGACCTTTGAAGGGCAAGTTTACCTTTACATGAAAAATGAAAATGTGAACTAACTTCAAAAAGGGAGTTAGTTCATCTGCAAAGATGGATTTTTTTTTTCATTTTCATGTAGCTGACTTTTAAGTAACCTAATCCCATACAGAACAAGAAAAAGGAACTCCATCTCTAGAATGACTGTCAGAGCAGACATTTGCCTCTTCAAAACCATCAAGACAGACAACTAAAGTAGGGACGGTTTGCACCTAAATGGGAAGGGTGCAACCGTACTGGGAGAGAAGATGGCCAACAAGTTAGAGGGGCTTTTAAACTAGGTGATGGGGGGGGGGGTACAGATGTAGAATTAGCCAGCGGGGAGCAAAGTACAGGGGGCACAAATGGAGATATTAGCAGTAGTGTGTTCAGAGTTCCTAAACTCAAGGTCCGTATGGGGAAAAATCGCAAGAGCTGACTAAAAACATCAAATGAGGATATAGTATGCAACCGGACAAAAAGTATGAGGTTTGTATACCAATGCTAGAAGCCTGGCCAACAAGATGGGAGAGCTGGAGCTGCTGATGTATGAGGAGGACTTAGATTTTGTGGGGATTACAGAGACTTGGTTTGACAGCTCTCATGATTGGCTGGCGACCATTCAGGGATATTCCCTTTATCGCAGAGATAGAGTAGGTAAAAAAGGGGGAGGGGTATGTCTGTATATTAAAGTGGAGTTCCACCCTAAAATTGAACTTCGGTCCATCTTCTTGCTCCGGGTCACCTGAAAAACAAATGGATAATCGCAATTTTTTTTTTTTTTACTTACCTTGTTTTAGAAGAAAATATACTTACTTAACTTCCTCTTCCTCCCTCTGCGGCCACGGCCGCCGCCATCACTTCCTGGTTTGCAATGATTCCTGGGAGCTGAACGTCATCGCTCCCAGGAATCAATGCGCCTGCACCGGCCCCGACGTCAGTTCCGGTGCATGCCCAGAAGCTGTGCAGGGATGACGCTGCAGCCCCGGAAGTGACGGCGGGGCCGGTGCAGTGCATCGTGGGACCGAAGAGGATGCAGAAGGGGATCGCGCTGGCTTCAGCTGCCCACACCTGAGATGGCAGCGCTGGACAAGACATTTTCAAGGTAAGTATTTCTTCTAAAAGGTAAGTGCAACCTTGGACAGTTCAGAGGCTATCCATTGTGGAATGCACTAGCCCTGACTGTCCCGGGGGTATTTTTATGTAATTTTTTTTGTTTTAGGTGGAACTCCGCTTTAAGAACAGTGTACAGCTAAATATGATGGACGATATTATTAATGGAGCTAGGGATGAGGTAGAATCTCTATGGGTAGAACTTCAAAAGGGAAGGCACTATGGGGAAATTAATATTGGGCATATGCTATAGGCCCCCCAACCAGAGGGAGGAGGGGGAGGCAGCGGACCTCCTATTACAGCTTGGAATGGCAGCAAGGATGGGAAATGTAATTATAATGGGGGACTTTAATTATCCAGATATAGACTGGGCAGAAGGAACCGCACATTCATCCAAGGCTCGGCAGTTCTTAAATGTTTTGCAGGACAATTTCATGGGTCAAATGGTGAATGCACCGACAGCAAACAATGCAGTACTAGACCTACTGATTACCAACAATACAGACCTCATCACGAATATAGAAATACGGGGCAACTTAGGAAACAGTGACCATAGGTCAATTCGTTTCAGTATAAATCATAGTAATAGGAAACACAAGGGTAATACAAGGACACTGAATTTCAAAAGAGTCAACTTCCCTAAACTGCGCTCTTTGCTAGACAATATCAAATGGGATAGAACCCTGGGAACAAAGAACACAGAGGAAAAATGGGAGTGCTTCAAGAACATACTAAACAAAAAGATTGGCCAGTGCATTCCAAAGGGGAATAAATTTAAAAGAGCTAAAATAAACCCTGGGTGGCTAAACTCCAACATAAAAATGCATATTAATACTAAAGAAAAGGCCTTCAAAAAATTCAAGGCTGAGGGGTCATTGGCAGCATTCCAACATTACAAAGAGTGCAATAAGAAATGTAAAGGCAAAATCAAGGCAGCTAAAATAGAACACGAGAGACATATAGCGGAAGAGAGTAAAAAAAAAAAAAAAAAAAACCCCAAGAAATTATATAAATAGTAAGAAAGCGTGGCCAGAACACATTGGCCCCATAAAAGATGACAAAGGGAATCTGGCCACAGAGGACAGAGAGAAGGCAAAAGTGTTAAATAATTTCTTCTCTTCAGTCTTCACAAAAGAATTGGGGGGCTTCATTAACCAAGTTTGTAATGATAAATTAAATAATACACCTCAGGAAGTACCCCCATGGTTAACAGAAGATAGACTTAGAACTAAACTAGAGAAACTGAACATAAATAAATTACCGGGACCAGATGGCTTACACCCGAGGGTTCTTAAAGAACTCAGCCAGGTGATAGCCAGACCATTATTCTTGATAATATTCTTGTAGACGGATAGTCTACAGAAGGGTATGGTGCCAGCTGATTGGAAAAAAGCCAACGTGGTACCAATATTTAAAAAGGGCCGAGATATATACTGGGCAACTATAGGCCAGTCAGACTAACATCAGTAGTCTGCAAGTTTTTGGAGGGGATGTTAAGGGACTATATACAAGACTTTTGTAATGAAAACGGTATTATTAGTAGTAATGAGCATGGATTCATGAAAAATCATTCTTGCCAGACCAAGCTAATAACCTTCTATGATGAAGTGAGTTGCCATCTAAAGGAAAGCCTGTGGATGTGGTGTATCTGGACTTTGCAAAGGCATTTGACACCGTTCCCCACAAACGCTTACTGTACAAACTAAGGTACGTAGGTATGGACCATATGGTGAGTACCTGGATAGAGAACTGGCTCCAGGGGCGAATCCAGAGGGTGGTGATACATGGGGAGTACTCAGATTGGGCGGGTGTGGAAAGTGGGGTCCCCCAAGGATCTGTCCTGGGACCAATCCTGTTATTTATTCATAAAACGATCTAGAGGAGGGGATATCTAGCACAATCTCGGTATTTGCGGATGATACTAAACTAAGCAGGCCAATATATTCTATGCAGGATGTGGAAACCTTACAAGCAGACCTGAAAAAAATAATGGGGTGGGCAACTACATGGCTGATGATATTTAATGTTGAAAAATGTAAGGTAATGCACTTGGGCGTCAGAAACACGAAAGCAAGCTACTTGCTAAGGGGGGACCTTCTGGGTGAATCTAAGATGGAAAAGGACCTGGGGGTCCTAGTGGACAACAGGCTTGGCAGTGGCATGCAATGCCAAGCCGCTGCAAGCAAAGCCAACAGAACACTGGCATGTATAAAAAAGGGGATTCACTCCAGAAATAAAGAGATTATGCTCCCACTTTACAAGACTCTGGTCTGGCCACATCTGGAGTATGCGGTCCAGTTCTGGGCATCGGTCCTCAGAAAGGATGTGCTAGAACTGGAGAGGGTCCAGAGAAGGGCAACAAAGATAATTAGGAGAATAGAGGACATCAGCTTATTCTCTCTGGAGAAGAGACGCTTGAGAGGGGATATGATATCAATGTACAAATACTGTACTGGTGATGACCATAGCATAAGGTACAAACTTTTCAGAGAAAGGGAATACAATAAGACACGTGGCCACTCACTAAAACTAAAGGAAAAACGGTTTAACCTTAAAATACGTAAGGGGTTCTTTACTGTCAGAGCGGTAAGGATGTGGAATTCTTTTCCACAAGCAGAGGTATCAGTGGGGAGCATCGATAGTTTTAAAAAACTATCAGATGGGCACCTTAAAGACCACAACATAAAGGGGTATACAAAGTATGGTTAACGGCAAAAACACACACACATCATAGGTTGAACTGGATGGACTGATGTCTTTTTTCAACCTCACAAACTAAAACTATGTAAAGTAAAAAAAAAAAAAACTCCTTAGGGGTGGAACAGTGGCTTCTGAGACCATCTAGGAGAGGAAAACTGAATTTTTGTAAAATCTTACCTGTAAAATTCCTTTCTCTGAGTCCTCCGACAGTCGCCGCCTCTTCATATTCGTCACATATGGGGTATTAGACTTTGCTCCGAAGGAGTAGCTAGGCAACAGAATATGTTAACAATAAAGCTTTAACATATCCCACCCTCAAGGGGTGGTCCCCTCAGTCAATACCCTCCTACTTCCTGCAACCATATCTCAGTTTTAGTGGAATAGCAGTAGAGTATACAATCAAACCCCAAAAGAGGGGCGGGGGCGGCGACTGTCGGAGGACTCAGAGAAAGGAATTTTACAGGTAAGATTTTACAAAAATTCCGTTTTCTCTTACGTCCTCCGACAGTCGCCGCCTCTTCATATTCGTCACATATGGGGACGTCCCAAAGCAGTGCAAACATGAGGGGTGGGAAACGCATCCGCGCCGAAAGGCAACGCAGTCTCCACATCAAAGAAAGGAACCTTACCAAAGGAAGGAAACCAGCTGGGCAACAGCAAAAATAAGTGCTCAACAGGAGCAACAACCCAGGAAAAGACAAAAAAACCAGGGGATACAAAACTTATCCCAACAGCCAGGAGTCCCCAACAAGGGACCTTAGGGAACAGCCGCACTAAGAACCTTGCGGCCAAAGGAAGCATCCGCCGATGCCTGAACATCTACTTTGTAGAATTTTGTGAAAGTGTGCACGGTCGACCAAGTCGCCGCCTTACACACCTGGGCTACAGAAGCCCCATGACGACAGGCCCAAGACGTACTCAGAGATCTAGTAGAGTGCGCCTTCACAGGCACAGGGGGAACCTTCCCCTGCAAAGCATAGGCCTGTTCAATGGTCTGCCTGATCCATTTGGCGATGGTAGAGGCCGAAGCCGCCATGCCCTTCCGAGGACCCTCTGGCAGAACAAACAAGGAGTCCGTCTTTCGAAAAGACTCAGTCGATTTAAGGTAAACCCTTATCGCCCGAACAACATCCAGAGAGTGCAATCTCACCTCCTTTGGATGTTTAGGCTTCGTGCACAATGAAGGCAAGACAATATCCTCATTAAGATGGAATTCCGAAACTCGTTTCGGCAGAAAAGAAGGATTAGGTCGTAAGACCACCTTATCCAAATGAATAACCAGGTACGGAGACTTGCAGGACAAAGCCGCCAGTTCCGACACTCTGCGAGCCGAAGTGATCGCCACCAAAAAGGCGACCTTTTTGGACAACATAGACAACGAGATCTCCCTGATCTGTTCAAAAGGAGCACGTTGTAACACAGAGAGAACAAGATTCAAGTCCCAAGGGGGCAGAGGATCCCGCCTCGGGGGAACCAGATGCCGCACACCCTGAACAAAGGTGCCAACCAATGGGTTGGAAGCCACGGGACGTTGAAACAGAACGGCCAGAGCAGACACCTGACCCTTTATCGTAGCCAGCGCCAAACGCTGATCAACACCCGTTTGAAGGAAAGACAGCACACGGGACACCGAGTACGTGCGGGGTGAAAACCCCCTGGACTCACACCAGGCAAAATAGGCCTTCCAAGTACGGTAATAAACCTTCCCCGAGGAAGACTTCCTCGCGTTGATTAAAGTATGAACGACCTCCGGAGAGAGACCCCTCTCCTTCAGGACCTCGGTCTCAACAGCCAAGCCGTCAAAGCCAGCGACTGTAAAGCAGGATGGTATATCGGTCCTTGAGACAGTAGATCGCCTCGAAGAGGCAGACGCCACGGGGCGTCGACCGCCAGATTCACGAGGTCTGCGTACCAGGACCGGCGAGGCCAGTCCGGTGCCACAAGAATCACCGTGTTGCGTTCCGAGTGTAACCTGCGAAGGAACCTGGACAGCAACTGAATCGGTGGAAACGCGTACATCAGCCTGTACTGATGCCACGGGGCCACTAACGCGTCCGACGCGTCTGCCCGAGGGTCGCGCGTCCTTGCCACGAACCTCTTCACCTTGTTGTTGAGGCGAGACGCGAACAGGTCCACATCTGGAAGACCCCACTTCGCGCACAACGTCTGGAAGACAGCCGGATGGAGAGACCATTCCCCCTGATCCAGGGTCTGGCGACTCAGATAGTCCGCCTGCCAGTTCTCCACTCCCGGAATGTGAACCGCCGTTATCGCCGGGACATGAGTCTCGGCCCAAGACAGAATGTCGGCCACTTCTCGAGCCGCTCGGGCACTCCTGGTGCCCCCTTGGTGGTTGATGTAGGCCACCGCCGTGGCATTGTCCGTCTGCACCCGAACCGGGCAACCCTGCAGCCGGTCCGTCCAGCGATGAAGACAGAGCCTTATCGCACGCAATTCCAGAATGTTGATCGGAAGGGAAGACTCCCCCTCCGACCAAGTCCCCTGAGCGGACAGAACGCCCAGAACACCACCCCAGCCCGACAGGCTGGCATCCGTGGTGATTACCGTCCACAAGATCGGACGAAACGACTTGCCCCCGGACACCAACGGGGACTGGAGCCACCACAGAAGGTTTTCCCTGGTGCGAAGACTCAACGAGATTTGAAGATCCAGAGATTGAGGGCGCCCGTCCCACCTGGACAGGATCTCCGCTTGGAGACCCCGCGTGTGAAACTGTGCGAAAGGAATCGCCTCGAAGGCCGAGACCATCAATCCCAGACATCTCATACACGTCCGCAGAGACGAGTTTGGAACGTCCCTGAGGGACCTGACTTCCTCCCGGAGAGTCCTGAGTTTGTCTTCCGGCAGGAAGACCTTCGCCTGCACCGAGTCCAGTATCATTCCCAGATAGGGGAGACGAACCGACGGACTCAGTGTCGACTTTGGAAAATTTATCGTCCAACCAAACTCCTGCAGAGTTTGCATTGTGACAGACAGGTCCTCCTCCAGACCCTGTCTGGTCGCAGACCGAACCAGAATGTCGTCCAGATACCCCAGGACAGAAACGCCCTGGGCCCTCAATAAAGCCAGAACCAGTGCAAGCACCTTGGTGAAGACCCGCGGAGCCGAGGCGAGACCAAAGGGCAACGCCACGAACTGGTAGTGATCCTCCGCAAGGGCAAATCGAAGGTACCTCTGATGACCCTCGAATATGGGGATGTGAAGGTACGCATCCTTCAAATCGATGGAGGCCATGAATTCCCCCGGAACCAGGGCAGCCACCACCGACCGCAGGGATTCCATGCGGAACTTGCGAACCCGCACAGAGCGGTTCAGAGCCTTCAAGTCCAGAATCGGACGAACCTTGCCCTCCTTTCTGGGCACGGTGAACAGATTGGAATAAAACCCCCGAAACCTGTCCCGATGAGGCACCGGAACCACCACTCCCTGAGCCCTCAGGTCCCGCACCGCCAGGTGCAGGTCCCGCAGGCGCTCTGGAGACAGTTAAAGATTTGAGGGAAAAAATCTGCTCTCCGGCCGAGAGAGAAACTCGATCTTGTAACCAGATCGAACGATTTCCAGAACCCATCTGTCCCGCACACGGGCCAACCAGGGCTGAAGAAAACCGAGCAAGCGTCCCCCCACCCCAAAACTGGGTGAGGGCGCCCCTTCAGGCCGAACTGTTATGGGCTGCAGGTCCGGATTGGCCGGACTTCTGTTTCCCAGACCAGGGCTTCTTCTGAGAGCCTTGACCTTTGAACGGTTTGCCCTTGTAGTGCGGCCGAAAGGCATGAAAGGACCCCTGAGGGGGCCGAAAATTTGCATGCTTCTTCCCAGAAGCCCCCTTAGCCTTGGGGAAATGGGGCAAGAGAGTGCTCTTACCCCCGGTGATCCCCTTAATCAACACATCCAGGGACTCCCCAAAAAGGCGAGACCCATCATAAGGCAGATTGGCTAAGGTCTTACGTGAAGATTGGTCCACCGACCAACATTTTAACCAAACCAGGCGGCGAGACAACACCGCCACGCTGTGCACACGTGCAGCCAACGGAATCAGGTCCAGGTCCGCATCACACAGATACATGACACCCTGGTGGATCTGATCCACCATATCCAGGGTCGCCGGCGAGGCCGAATCGGCCACTAGGACGCGCCTAAGCATCTGCGTCCAACTTGCGATCGCCTGGGCCGCCATGAGAGAAGCAAACAGAGCCTTAAGCATAGAACCCGTAACAGAATAAGTATGACGGGCAAGAGACTCCAGTCTCCTATCCGTGGCATCACGGAAAACAGGGGAACCCTCTGCAGGAATCGCAGTGGCTTTGTTCAAAACCGCAATTGCATGATCCACTGGTGGAGGCACACACCACCTTTCATCAGTGGCAGGCGAAAAAGGATAACGCAGCTTGAATTTACTTGGTACCGCAAAAGGTTTGCGCAGATCGCGCCATTGATCCTTAACAGCGCGCTGAAAATCAGCATTGCAGGGAAAAACCTGCGGCGTCCTGCGTTTTCTCTGCGTCCCATAAGCCGCCAAGGCAGCGGGGGGACACACTTCGTCCTGCAAACGCAGCGTTTGCTTAATGGAAGCAATCAACTCATCCATGATTGCAAGCTCTTCAGGCGAGCCAGGGGGAGAATTATCGACCCCCTCAACTTCAGCCTCCACCTCAGACCCCACTAGATCAAGAGAGGAGCGGGACCCCGATAAGGAGGCCCCTGCCAGAACAGCCCCATCACCTTCACCCTCAGAATCAGAGGAAAGAGCAACTCTGGGCCTTTTAGTAGATTGAGCAGCCACCAGCATTTGCACCTGAGCAGCAAGGCCAGCCACAATAGTGGCTAAATCCCCCCCTGGGGGGGAAACAGCGGTCCCCTGGCTTTCCACCAATACTGTAGGAAATTTGCCCTCCTGAGAATCCATTGCCCCTGTAATGCCAGACAACCAAGGGTTAACTGCCCCTTTTTAGCAAGCGCGGCAAGCGCAGCCCACCGCACCACACTCAAGCACAATGAGACCCCCACAGGGAATATGCAAACTGAACACAGGCAATGGATAGCAAGAACAGAAGGATAAAACCTGAGGAGACCCTCGCCGCTGCTGCTGCCTCGATCGGTGTTCCTGGAAAGAGGAAGTGATGCTGCCAGGGCGCTCTATGTAAGCCTATGGAGGCTACAAGAAAATGGCCGCCATGCATGTAAACCATGCGGCCGGAGCGGGTGTAGGCAAAATGGCGTCGTTTGGCGCCGAAACCGCCGCTCCACAGTGCATTAAAACACACATTACATTCCAATATAAGAATACATGTCAGATCGCCGCAGCGATCGCTGTATATGCCCAAACATGCCAAAAAAACATGCCCCACAGCACACAGCTTCTCACACTGCCCAGTCTGACACACACAGTGTCATACAGCTCCCCCCCCCCCCCCTTGCAGCCCACAGCATGCAGCCGAGAGATAGGGAGACAAGCAGTGTGAATAGAGGCAGGTTACACAGTCCCAGACTGACACCCCCCCAGACAGACAGGTCCCCACATAAATACACTTACCTCACATGGCGTGGGGGACCCGCACAGGCGAACAAGCCGCTGCACATGAGGCAGGGAGAGTCGCAATTCAAGACGCACAAAATGGGGGTTAAGAAACCGCACAGCGTCCAGTGAGGTAGCCACCTCACCAATCATCCCTGCACCGAACAGGGATGGGTCGTTCACTATGCCAGGAGCGTTACCTGGCTGAACGCTCGATGGCAGACTGGGAAGCCACTGACCCACGACCTGCGACCAGGGGGATCAGCCCGAGACCCAGTCCGCATGATCCTCTTCGTCCGAAGAACTAACTAACGCTGACAAAATAACAGCTAATTAAAGGTAGAGAGAAAAACTCAAACAAAATATTAAAAAGAAGAAAGAGTCTGGGACAGAAAGTCCCAGCACAGAGAGAGCCAGCCACTCCTGACAAGCTAGACATTAAAACTGAGATATGGTTGCAGGAAGTAGGAGGGTATTGACTGAGGGGACCACCCCTTGAGGGTGGGATATGTTAAAGCTTTATTGTTAACATATTCTGTTGCCTAGCTACTCCTTCGGAGCAAAGTCTAATACCCCATATGTGACGAATATGAAGAGGCGGCGACTGTCGGAGGACGTAAGAGAAACCAAGATTCAGTCCCACAAAGTCAACACAAGCAATAGAGAAAAAAAAAACATGAGAAGTTTCCAAGCCACGGTTGACAGAGAATGGATGGCAGACTTGCTCACCAAAACAATAAGGACACAGTCACCAGCAAAGATGAAGCCCTGAGGAAAACTTGCTGAATGACATAACTTGGCCATAGACGGTTCGAATCTCAGCCGGTTTAGCAGGAACTGGCCAAGATTCAAATCATGTATGGGACAAGGTGAATGTACCCAAGTTGATTGATTGACTGTTATACCCGCTAGCAATAATCCCTGTGTTCTTCCGGCAGTGACAGATTTCCCTGCCGGGAGAACATATGGGGTCTGCGGGAGGGATTTCCCCATAAACACTGACTGTGGCTGGCTTTATTGTACCTATACTGGAAACTCAAAAAGTCATAGGATTAGAGCAGCTCTGGACTAAGGGAGAAAGTGGGTGAATTTGGCCACAATGCCCTGTGGGAAAGTGGCAGGTCTATAAGGTAGGGGACTTGGCCTTACTCATCTGAGCTAAGGAGGACTTTGATGGCTATGTAAACCCTTATATCATAGGGTGACACGATTCCAGGATAGCAAACATCAGTGCTTTCAAAAGGGACTGATAAAACGTCCCCAGAACTGTTAGAAGAATGAAGGCTGGGACCACACATTACTGCGAAAACCATGGTCTTTGTGTCTGGAAACAGACATGTTGTGGCAATGTGGTGGCAAGGCAACTAAGCTCAAGGCAAGAGGCAAATCCTCAGTTACAGCTGGTGAGGGTCAAAAGGCCGGTGCTGACCAAAGTCACAGTAGATATGCCATGGTAACAGATCAAAGACTGGAGTTTCACGTGGCACTTTGCAAAGCGGGAGTAGCAGGGGGAACATGCTTCCTCAATGCTGAATAGTAGAAGAGCACATAATGCATATGTGACACTCCCCCAAGAAGATGATATGTACACTCTCAAGCCCTTAGTGTTAACCCCAGTAGAAAACAAACCGCAAACAGACAGAAAGCGAGACAAAGGAGCCAAGCAGTCAAAGTAACAAAGCTCTTGCTGCTTAGCCAGATTACCCAGGGCGGCAACGGAGCCCGCAATGAAGGAACAAAATGTCAGACACCCTGAAGAAAGTTACGCACCAAGGAGTGTGTGGCCAAAGGTCGCTGGGAAAAAAAAAAAAAAACGCCAAAGCAGATACCCGGCCCTTGATACTCAAGGACAATTGCTGTTCAACTCCCCGTTGAAGGAAGGTTAAGACCTGATCCACCGAGAAGGAGCAAGGATGAACCCCAAGAGACTCGCACCACACAATGTAAGTCTTCCACATTCGATGGTAGATCTTCCTAGAAGAGGATTTCCTAGCTTTCAACAGCGTAGGAATCACCGCTATCCTTCAGCACCAGGCGTTCAACAGCCAAGTGACTGAAAAGCAGGATGGAAGATTGGTCCTAGGAACAGCAGATCCTCCCTGAGAGGAAGTCCCCAAGGAGCATTGGCAACCAGCCGTACCAGATTAGCGTACCAAGACTGGCAAAGGCCAGTCTCGAGCCACTAGAATGACCGGAATCCTTTCTGCCTTGATCCTGCACAGGAGTCATAGCAGGAGTTCAAGAGAACTGTAACGAATCGGCAGCACACCTTAGAATGCCGACTACTTAGCGAGCCGCCAGGACACTTCTTGTGCCCCCTTGGCGATTGACTTAGACCACGACCGTTGCCTTGTCCGAATGAATTCGTACTAGAAACCCCTGAAGATGAATTGTCCAATGAGCCTGACAAGTCTGATTGCTCAGAGTTCCAGTACATTAAATCAGCAGTCTGGACCCTGCCAGAGTCCAGACCCCCTGAGCACATCTGTGCTGAGGACACCTCCCCACCCGGAAAGGCTGGCATCTGTGGCGACAACCGTCCAGTACAGGGGGAGAAGGGTTTTCCCTGTCGAAACGCCGGAGAACAATGCCACCTCTAGAGACCGTGGATTCTTGTCTCATTTCACCAAAATCACCTTGCAGAGATCTTGTGTGGAACTGTGCAAATTGACCGCCTCTAAGGTGGATACAATCAGACCTGGCACCCGCATGCAAGCCTGCAGGGAGGACCATCTGCTGAACAACAGAAGCTGAATTGTATCCTGCAATGTCTGGAGTTCTTCCAGAGGAAGAAACACTCTGGCTGAGGCCGAGCCCAGAGTCAGACCCAGATAGTCCAGTTATTGAGGACAGAACCAAAGCAGACTTCTGAAGGTTCAGAATCCAACCGAACTCCCGCAGAGTTAGCAGAGTAATCTCCAGATATCCATCAGAGCAGTCGGAGACTCTGATTGCAGAAGATAGCCCAGGTACCCCTGTACTGCGATCCCCCCCGCTGACTCAAGCAATGCCAGCACCGGGGCCAACACTTTTGTGAAGACCCGAGGAGCAGAGGCAAGACCAAAAGGTCAATGCCACAAACTGATACTGCTCCTCGCCCATGGCAAAACCGAGGAAGCGTTGGTGACTGACACTTTAGAATGTGCAGGTAGGCGTCCTTGATGTCGATAGAAGTGAGAAGAAAACCCCCTGATGTAGGGACGCCAATACCATGCGAATAGACTTCATGCGGAATTTCAGTACCCGCACAAAGCAGTTTAGCGCCATGAGGTCCAGAATTGGATGTACCTTGCCCTTCTTCCTGAGAACTGTAAAGAGGTTTGAGTAAAAACCCCTGAAAAAGTTCTGAAGTCGGGACCAGAACAATCACCCCTTAAAATAACAAGTCCTGCACTGCCCCAAAGAGACTCTGTAAGCGATCTGGGGACAAGTGCAGGTTGAAAGGGAATAACCTTTCCGGAGTATAAGACTGAACTCGATCTTGCAGGGTGACCGAATAATTTTGTGGACCCAGTCATCCTGTACCAGGGAGGTCAATGGATCCGTAAACCAGCGAAGATGTCCCCCCCCACCCCAGATACAGGTGATGAAGAGGCAACTTTGTCTGCAGGTTTGGAAGAGCCCGCTCGTGGCTTGTTAGACCAGGTTCTCTTGGAACCTCCAGTGGAGGCCCTGACTTTTGATCCCTCGTCTTGAGACCCTGAAGGACGAAAAAAAACCTCACAAGAGAGGAGAATGGCCCACGTCTACGAGGGGGCTCCTTGCCCTTGGTAGGCCCCACTGTGAGACCCTTAACAATGTCATCCACGGAAGCTCCAAACAGGCAATCCCCGGACAAGGGGGAGATCAGATAAGGCCTTTTTAGAAGTGCATCCACCAGCACCTTTTTCATGTGCGGCTAAAGGAGCAGAGGAATCATCCTGGCTATCTGAGCACTCAGGGTGCGTGGACGCAGACCCAGCAGGGTGATTCGCGTCCACAACAATTTCAGAATCTGATGTAACAATCAGGGGAGGGCCGCCGACTCCGATCCCTTAAAGGGTTGAGCTTTCAAGAGTTGCGCTAAGCTGACCTCATGGCCTAGCAAGTTAAACCATCCGCTCCCCCAGCCCAACGGACATCTCTGCCCTAGTGACTAAACCCCAGGGGGGCAGGGAACCCTGTTAAACCCCCTGTTGAACACCAGGAAAAACCCAGTGAGCAGCAACTCCAACAAGCCCCCCTTTAGAGTATGTGGCAAAAGCCAGCTTATAACCTCACCCAGGGAGGGGAGGGGGGCAGTGAAAGACCCACAGTGACTACCAAAAGTTTAGAGGAGCTGGGGGGGGCGAACCCGGGGGTCCCACTGTCCCAGGGAGAGGCCCACGTCCTACCCAAAACCCTCCAGGAGCAGAGGGGGGGGGGGACACAGCTACTTACCATACAAGAAACAGGGTGGGCACCGCTTTATCATAATGTGGGTGCTGTCGGCCAGGAGGAAACGCTGCGACTCAGGCGGAGGCCAGGTCGTAAGCGCCCTCGCGAGACATTTAACTCGCAAGCAAGCCCCCGTCCAGTGGGGCTATGTCGCAGCGCACCTTGCGTGGAGCGGAGGCCTGTGCGCACACTTGCTGGCCAGACTAGGGGGACCCTCTGGATCTAGATTATACAGTCCGACAATTGATTGCAGATTCTCACAGGAACAAAATAACAAAGATAGGAAAAAATTCCATTTAAATAGAAAAAATAAATAAAATCGCCAGGACCAGAGATCCCACCAAGGAACCAGGTCCTCACTCCTGACTAGGCAGAAAAAAACTGAGTACCTATAGCTGAGAGTAGGTGTATACCCCCTTCAGCCAATGTCTATAGTGTGTATGTGCTGGGACTAACAGGGAGGTGAAGCCTCCATCAACAGCTTATATCATGCCGCCACAGTGTTTAGCAATATGAAGGAATGGAGGAGGAGGGAGGGAAGGGAGTGTCATTTACCACTATGTATACACCAATATGTGTGACTCCATAGTTGGGCTGCACAGAAAGGGAGGAAATTAACCGCTTGGAAGGGAACTGAAACTGGATCATGCTCAGTATATGTGGGAGTGGCTGATTTACACAATCTTAGACTATAGCATGGACACAGACAAGTACTGTAGGTAGGGGCATTGAACAGAAGGATTACAAGGGTTTTTGAAATCTACAGAAAACAAAAGTCTCTAGTGGGAAAGAGTATGAATACAATGCAATATAGCAAGTATTGAAAGTTGATTTGGGTTTAAGGACACTTTACGGAATTTTTGGGATTTTTGTATGTTTGCTGAAGAGCTAAGGAATAATAAGATCTAGGTTAAGAAACATTTGCATTTTGTTTTACCATAAATTTTAACTCCTGAGACATTACCGCAGCATTATACTATTCTTTACCATGCTTCACAGTTGGAATACATTTTGTATTAGCATTAAACCACGCTAAAGCACAATAAAATTTACCATAAAGTTAAACATTGGTCTCCCTTGTCCACAGAACATTATTACAACAGAGTTTTAGAACATAAAAGGGACATTTTTCATGCAAGTAACAGGTAAGCTAAATAGTGTAATATTATAGGCAGAGCATATTAAATTCGCATCTGCCACAACTATGGAATTGCTGCACTACCCATGGCAATATGTCAATATTCCAAATGCTTTTCCAACAAATACCTTAAAAAAAAAAAAAATATATATATATATTTTTTTAAAAAGGATGTGTGAATACAAAATGGTGTGAACGCAGTTACGACTGCTATTAGTTACAATTATTACTTAGAAGAAAACAAATGTTATCACAGCTTAATTTATGCAGAGTAAATTATGCACAGATCTTTAAAGTTTTTCCCACATCTGTAAATCTTCGAATGCTGGTTTAATGAGACCCAATACCAGTTTACGATGCTGTCTTAATGTTATTTCTCAATGTTTCCCAGTGTATTGGAAGGGTGTGACAGCTACATTCTTGATTGAGCTGTGCAGACTGCTGGCAGTGATCAAAACTTTCTTCTCTAATTGAGATGCAAGCTCCAAAAGTTGTTTGTGTGAAGGACGACACTCATACATTAGCTGTGCAGACTGCTGGCAGTGATCAAAACTTTCTTCTCTAACTGAGACGCAAGCTCCAAAAGACATTTATGTGAAGGAGGACAATTAAACATTAGAGTAAAGAATCCCCTAAGCATTATCAACACCTGCACCCCAAATGACTCTGCATTGTAAAAGACTCAAACACTTGTTCTAGAATACTCCTGTATACACTCAGGGCTAAGAAGATATAGTGAAAAAAGGTCTGGTGTGCCAAATAAAATAAATTATCCTGATGTACAAGTTTGAATTATAAATGTGTATAAAAACACAGTGATAACAAGTGTACAAAGTGAATATGTGACAAATTCCAAAAACAAAATGATGCTCTAGAACTTCAAAGTGAATATAACCAATGTGATATAATCAGAAATAAAAGTCCATTTATCCACGTGACCGGTGCATATGATCATTCAAATAAATGTGAATAAGTGACATGACAAATGCCAAAAACAAAGTGATGCTCTAGATCTTCAAAATAAATAAAAATGCACGTGGTATAATCAGAAATAGAAGTCAATTTATCCACGTGACCAGTGCATAACCATGGCATATATTCTTACCAGACGGATATGGTTAAGTGCATATCCGTCTGGTAAGAATATAACTTGCAAGGTGGTGGGGTTCTGCACCAACCACGTGGATAAATGGACCTTCATCATTGAAACACATCGCGTTTTTTGTTCACATGCACTCGATAAATTGACTTATTTCTGATTATATCGCGTTAGTTATATTCACTTTGAAGTTCTAGAGCATCATTTTGTTTTTGGAATTTGTCACATATTCACTTTGTACACTTGTTATCACTGTGTTTTTATACACATTTATAATCCAAACTTGTACATCAGGATAATTTATTGTATTTAGCGCACCAGACCTTTTTTCACATATATTTATTTGTCCAATTCAGTTATTGGATTTTGGTAGCAGCTTTATCATTTAATCAGCGCACCTTTTTTCATTTTGCATGTAAGAAGATATAGTGGCTTCCCAATTTTTGGCCTCAAATAAGACCTATAGAAAAAGCTGAGCAGCATTTACCCAATGTCCTATCCACTGGCCAATTATAATAAGAGAACAATGTGCATCTGTCTGGGGGCCTGAGACTCAAGAGGCGGCTCCATTGGAATGCCTCAAAGGTACTGCATGATCTAAACAGTTTCCTTCACTTACCGTCCTACAATGGCTGTAGATAAAACCTTCTACATCCACACTAACAGCACTTGTGCATTCATCCAAGATTGCAAACTGAGGCTTGTGGTAGAATAAGCGTGCCATCTAAAAAATCAAAAGAAGAAAAGCATTGAACAAAAAGATGCAAAGCATAAAACAGACCTTAGACTATAAGAACTCTGATCTAAATGGTCATTTGTAAGAACACTGCAATAAAGGAGCTTTTGAAATTTCCAAATAGAATTGTGATTCCATTCTTTTGCCATTCCTGGCTGCCCAATATGCGAGTTGGCAGCTCCATGACCCTCTACACAATTTTGGATTAAGGTACACCTGTCAGAAAAAAAAAATAATATCAAGGATGCTATTTCCAGCCCCTTCTGAAAATGCTAGTTGTCTGGCACTAAACAGGAATATACATGCAGCACATAACTGTCAAATACCTTATCCAGGGGCGTCCAAACTACGGCCCTCCATCTATCACGCAACTACACGTCCCATGAGGCATTGTAAATCTGACATTCACAGAAATAACTAGGCATGATGGGAATTGTAGTTCCTGAACAGCTGGAGGGCCATAGTTTGGACACCCCTGTAACCTGAAGCTAAATTATGACAGTCAGGGAATTAGCATTTTCAGACAAAATTATTAAACTGCAGCCTACCTACTTCTCTCATTACAAGTTTTTTTAAGCCCATCCCTGGTGACAGCTATTTTTTTCCTACGCCCTCACTCTGATTTTTTTCTTTAGGAGCTCTCTAAACTAGATATGAAGATCAGGAAGCTGCACTTTACCTCCCTGCTGTATTGGAACTATATCTATGAACACCACCAGTTTCCATGTTCTGTTGTGCCATTCACAAAGCACAGTGATGACATTTGTGCTGTACTTTATAAATGACAGAGGATAGGGAAGTGGGGCGAGGAAAAACAATGGAACTGATGTTCACAGATACCTGATCTACATATCAGGATTTCTCAGGTGAGCTTCGAGTGATCTTAAAGAAAAAAAAAATAGAAGAGTGGGAATGTAAAAAACAACATTGTCTGAGGTTTTTTAAAAGGATGATTAAAAGCAACTGGATGAAACATTACAGCTAGCAAAGCCTGTTTTTGTGAAACTTACTGTATTTTCTGGCGTATAAGACTACTTTTGAACCTCCAAAAAAATCGCCCAAAAATGGGGGGTCGTCTTATACGCCGAGTATAATATCTCCAAGGTAACCTAAGTATAAGTATTACCGGTAGATGAAAATTAGGGGGGGTCGTCTTATACGCCGGAAAATACGGTAGCTGCCATTTACAAAAAAAAAAACCTAGGGGGGGGGGGGGACTCTTTTTCTATTTACAATGTATAAAACACACAGCGCAACAGAGGAGAGCAATTGTTTTTATTACATCAAGGAGTTTTGTACTGTCACTTAACCACTTAAGCCCCGGAAGATTTTACCCCCTTCCTGACCAGGGCCTATTTTGCGATTTGGCACTGCGTGACTTTAACGGACAATTGCGCGGTCGTGCGACGATGTACCCAAATGAAATGGATGTCCTTTTTTTCCCACAAACAGAGCTTTCTTTTGGTGGTATTTGGGTATTTGATCACCTGTGCGATTTTTTGATCATGCGCTATAAACAAAAAAAAGAGCGACAATTTTTCATAAATAACAATATTTTTCACATTTTTTATATGAAATTCCCCCCCCCCCCCCCAAAAAAAAATGTAAAAAATAAAAATTTTTAGGCCAATTTGTTTTCTGCTACATTTGTTTGGTAAAAAAAAAAAAAAAAAAAAAAAAAAATCGCAAAAAGTGTAATTTGATTGGTTTACGCAAAAGTTATTGCGTTTACTAACTAAGGGAAAGATTTTTGTCATTTTTATTTTTTTTAACGAGTAATGGCGGCGATCTGCGATTTTTTTTGCGGTACTGCGACATTGCGGCGGACAGATTGGACCCTTGTCTGACATTTTTGACACTTTTGGGGGTACCAGTGACATTACTACAGTAATCAGTGCTATACATATGCACTGTTACTCTAAAAATGACACTGGGAGGGAAGGGGCTAACTTTATTGGAAAGGGAGGGGTTAAGTGTGTCTCTAGGGGCGTGCTTCTAACTGTGATTGATGTGGCTTTGTGTGTAACAGCACAGATCAACTGTCCTACATAGCAGGACTGAGTGATCTGTGCCTTTACACAGGGGAGAATGACAGGCGGCTTTGTTTACATTAGCCGCCTGCCTTTCTCCCTCTCCACCCGACGATCGCGAGTGACCGGCGGACATCGGGTCCGTCGGTCACACGCGCCGGCTTCTTCGGGTACGAGCAGGGGCGGGAGCGTTCCTCAGGCAGCGCGAACTCGCCCCCTATTCGCTCCCAGGCTAGTGATGTACCGGTACGTCACTTTGCCTGAGAGGGACTGACCGCCGCCGTATATAGTCGGGCGGCAGGCGGCAAGTGGTTAAAAAGTGATCAGTAAAGATTTTCATTTATTTTTTTATTAATAAAAAATGTTATACTAACCTGCTCTGTGTACTGTAAGGCTTGGTTCACACCAAGTCGTTCCGACTTAGGGGGCGACCTGTGAAGTCGCGTGCAGCGCGACTTCGGCACGACTTGCCCGGACTTCATAAAATGAATGTCTACGCAAGTCCCCTCCAGGTCACCCCGAAGTAGTACAGGACCCTTTTTCTAAGTCGGAGCGACTTGTGTCCTCCTATTAGAATGGCTCCTGTACCGCACAATGGGAGCGTGACGGACCGCTGACAAGTCGCGGTCCAAGTCAGATCAGTGTGAACCGACACTAATAGTTTTGCACAAAGCAGTTCCGATCCTCCACTTTTCGGGTCCCCAGCTGGTGCTCCTGGCTCCTCCCCCCTTTTTAGTACTCCCAAACCAAGCCAATTGCTATGGGGGGCACTCGTGCATGTTCGCTCCCAAGCCCCACTACGTGTCTGTAAAAACACAGAGAACAGGGCTAGGTCCCACCCCGCTCCCTCCTCACTGGCTGTGATTAACAGCAGCAGGAGTCACTGCATCTGAGCCAATGAGGCGGCAGAGAGCCACGAGTCTTCTCTTTTATGCACATTGCTGGATCAAGATTGGACTCAAGTATGTATTTAGGGAGGGCTGTGGGGGGAGCTGCATGGAGAAGGATTTTTTTTACCTTACTGCATGGAATGCAGTAAAGTAAAAAAAACAAAAAAAAGAACAAAACCTTCTGCCTTTACAACCACTTTAATTGAACGGTTGCCTCAGAAGTAAACGAAGCTTTACATGGATGAATGTGCATCAGCTTGCTTTACTGCTGCATCCCAAGATTTATTTAGAGAAATGCACATCACTCTGCCCTATTACTGCTCCCCTGGTGCTCAAGTTCCCACAAGAAAGCACTTCTGTATTTTTTTACATTTTCTTTTGGGTGGGTGGGGAGTATTAAAGTGTCCATTTTCAGGACACATTTCTTAGTACAATTTAAACATATTTAATTAGTCACAAGTGATACCATACAGAAAATAATTATTATTGGAGGAGAAGTGACACTAACTTTTTTTTTTTTTAAATTAAACAGCAGGCAAAACAAGATTGCTTATGAGTAGATTTGGAAAACAAATGTATCTGTATCATATAATTATTTTTAAAGGTTGCATTCATGCAAATCCAGGTAGCACTCTATATAAATGAACAGATGTTGTCCTACCGCCATCCTTTGCTTTTCTCCTCCACTGAGAACATCCATCCAGTCCTGCACACTATCCCAGCCTCCCTCACGGTCCAAAATTTGTCCCAGTTGAACATTATCAAGGTAATCCTTTAGGACCTGTGTGGGTGGAGTATACAGTACTTAACAGTTAATACTTTTGCCTTTTCAAACTAAACATGCCCTTAACCTTTAAAATAAAGACTGGTGTTTTCTAACCTTATCTGGAATGCCTTTGCGTTTCTGGTCTTCATGTGTGTCTGGATAAATGACCTGGTCCCGTAATGTCCCCAAAGTCATATATGGCCTCTAAAAGATAATAATGAAACAGAATGAGTCTACCACCATTTTTTTTTTTTTTTTTTTGTGGTTACACGTGATAACAATGTCACTGAAAACTACCTGGGGAACATAAAATAGTTTTCCTCTTTCGGGCTTAGTCAGACTTCCTCCAAACAGTGGCCATAACTAGAAAAAAAAAAAAATACATTAAACGTTAAAATATTACTACTAGAAATAATCACTCCTGTTTGTCTGCCATTGTACAGAGATGAAAACTGCATACTGCACAACTACAATGTTCTGAAATATACAAAAAATTACCTCTCCTAAGACGCGGAAGAGGGAGCTCTTTCCACAGCCATTTGGCCCACAGATGAGCACATTGGCGCCAGACTTCACCTGTAAACAGATAGTTACAAGACGATATGTTTAAACAATGAAGCAACCCCCCCCCCCCCCCCCAAACAAAAAGACAGGGTATACCCAAGCATCGAAAACATACGTAACACATCCTGTAAAATATTTCATTGCATTTAAACACTACCAATGTCACACTTATGTGATGTATCTTAGGTTGACCACTGACAGTCACATCCCTCATGGCATTTTAGCATCTTGAGTTTTGAGCAGTCTAAGTCCTCAACCTTCTCAAACTAAATTAAATAAATTTTAACTAGTGTTATATTTTAAATTATATGGCCAAGGCACCCATCGGATGCACTTACTCCCAGGTCACTAAGTATCTAATAAAATAAATTTGGCATGCATGCAAAATTGTGCATAAAATAAAA